>NC_140988.1:359509713-359907213 GCF_052327205.1 Somniosus microcephalus
AAAATGGCAGGGGGTTGGGAACCTGTGCAGGGAGACAGAGGAAAGGGAAGCAAGGATAGAAGCAAAAGACAGGAAGGAGAAAAGCAAAAGTAGCAGTCAGAGAAATCAAGGGTATAAATCAAATATGGCCACAGTAAACAATAATTCTAAAAGGTCTAACAGTGTTAAAAAAAACAAGCCTGAAGGCTTTGTGTCTTAATGTGAGGAGCATTCATAATAAGGTGGATGAATTAGCTGCGCAAATAGATTTAAACGGATATGATATATTTGGGATTACGGAGATATGGGTCCAGGGTGACCAAGGCTGGGAATTCAACATCCAGGGTTTTCAATATTCAGGAAGGACAGGCAAAAAGTAAAAGGCAGTGGGGTAGCATTGCTGGTTAAAGAGGAGATTAACACAATAGTAAGGAAGGATATTAGCTCTGATGATGTGGAATCTGTATGGGTATAGCTGGGAAATATCAAGGGGCAGAAAACGTTAGTGGGAGTTGTATACAGACCCCCAAACAGTAATGCTGAGATTGGGGATGGCATTAAACGGGAAATTAGAGATGTGTGCAATAAGGGCACAGCAGCTTTCATGGGTGACTTTAATCTACATATCACACAGAATCACAGAATCACAGAAACCCCACAGTGCAGATAGAGGCCATTTCGGCCCATCGAGCCTGCACCGACACATATCCCACCCGATCCCTGTAACCCCTACACCAACACATATCCCACTCTATCCCCATAACCCCACGTATTTAATCCCCCTAACACTAAGGGTCAATTTATCATAGCCAATCAACCTAACCCGCACATCTTTGGACTGTGGGAGGAAACCGGAGCACCCGGAGAAAACCCACGCAAACACGGGAAAGAATGTGCAAACTCCACACAGACAGTCACCCAAGGCTTAGATTGGTCTAACCAAATTAGTAACAATACTGTGGAAGAGGAATTCCTAGAGTGTATACGGGATGGTTTACTGGACCAATATTTCGAGGAACCAACTAGCAATCAGGCCATCTTAGACTGGGTATTATGTAATGAGAAAGGATTAATTAGCAATCTTGTTGTGCGAGGCCCCTTGGGGAGGAGCGATCATAATATGATCGAATTCTTCATTAAGATGGGGAGTGAAGTAATTGATTCAGAGACTTGGGTACTGAATTTAAGTAAAGGAAACCACAAATGGGGAAAGTTACTTAAGGGGTTGATGTTGAATAGGCAATGACAAACATTTAAAGATCACACGGATGAACTACAGAATTTGTTCATCCCTGTTTGGCATAAAAATAAAACAAAAAGATGACTCAACATTGGCTAAAAAGGAAAATTAGGGATAGCATAAGATCCAAGGAGAGGACATATAAATTGGCCAGAAAAAGCAGCAAACCTGAGGATTGGGAGCAGTTTAGGATTCAGCAAAGGAGGACAAAGGGATTAATTAAGAGGGGGAAAATAGAGTATGAGAGTAAGCTTGCAGGAAACATAAAAACTGACTGTAAAAGCTTCTATAGATATGTGAAGAGAAAAAGATTGGTAAAGTCAAGCGTAGGTCCCTTGCAGTCAGAATCAGGGGAATTTATAATGGGGAACAAAGACATGGCATGCCAATTAAATATATACTTTGGTTCTGTCTTCATAAAGGAGGACACAAATAAACTCCCAGAGATGTCGGGAAACATAGGGTCTAATGAGAGGGAGGAACTGAATGAAATCAGTATTTGTAGGGAATTGGTGTTAGGGAAATAGACGGGATTGAAGGCTGATAAATCCCCAGGGCCTGATAATCTACATCCTAGGGTACTTAAGTAAGTGGCCCTAGAAATAGTAGATGCATTGCTGGTCATCTTCCAAAATTCTATAGACTCTGGAACAGTTCCCATGGATTGGAGGGTAGCTAATGTAAACCCACTATTAAAAAAGGTGGTAGAGAAAAAACGGGGAATTATAAACAGGTAAGCCTGACATCGGTAGTGGGGAAAATGCTAGAGTCCATTATAAAAGATGTAATAGCAGAGCACTTGGAAAACAGTGACAGGATCGGACAAAGTCAACATGGATTTACAAAAGGTAAATCATGCTTGACTAATCTACTGGAATTTTTTGAGGATGTAACTGGTAGAATAGATAAGGGAGAACCAGTGGATGTGGTGTATTTGGACTTTCAGAAGGCTTTCGATAAGGTCCCGCATAAGAGACTAGAGTGCAAAGTTAAAGCAGATGGGATTGGGGGTAAGGCACTGACTTGGATAGAAAACTGGTTGGCAGACAGGAAGCAAAGAGTTGGAATAAACGAGTCTTATTCCGAGTGGAAGGCAGTGACTAGTGGGGTACCGCAGGGATCAGTGCTAGGACCCCAGTTATTCACAATATATATTAATGATCTAGATGAGGGAACTAGATGTAATATCTCCAAGTTTGCAGACGACACAAAGCTGGGTGTGTGTGTGTGCTGTGAGAAGGATGCAGAGAAACTCCAGTACGATTTGGACAGGTTGGGCGATTGGGCAGATGCATGGCAGGTGCAGTGTAAAGTGGATAAATGCGAGGTTATCCACTTTGGTGGAAAAAACAGGAAGGCAGATTATTATCTGAACGGCAATAGATTGGGAAAAGGGGAAGTGCAATGAGACCTGGGTGTCCTTGTGCACCAGTCGCTGAAGGTAAGCATGCAGCTGCAGCAGGCGGTTAAGAAGGCAAATGGTATGTTGGCCTTCATAGCAAGAGGATTCGAGTACAGGGGCAAGGATGTCTTGCTGCAGTTGTACAGGGCCTTGGTGAGACCACACCTAGAGTATTGTGTGCAGTTTTGGTCGCCTTATCTGAGGAAGGATGTTCTTGCCATGGAGGGAGTGCAGCAAAGATTCACCAGACTGATACCTGGGATGGCAGGAATGACGTATGAAGAGAGATTGGGTCGATTAGGCTTATGTTCTCTAGAATTTAGAAGAATGACAGGGGATCTCATTGAAACTTATAGGCCTAGAAATTGGGTTTTGGCGCAGCGACGGCTTTAGCGCCGGAAGTTAGTGCCGGAGCTAAGTCGCGCTGGGCGGGCCAAAAATTCACTACTTCTGCGCCCAAACGGCTGCCGGCGCTGCTGAAAGCTGTTAGCGCCTGAAAACTGGCGCTATGCGCTGAATTTCAGCGCTATTCCGGCGCTGCGGCGCCCGCTGCGGTGCGGCAGGTTCGGGAAGTGCAGGCCTCCTCCTTCCCTTAAGGAGGAGCTGCCTGCACCCGGCCGCGGCCCGCGATAATCTTTTTAAAAATGAGCCCGGCACCTCGGACAAGTGCCGGGCTTGCTTCTGTTCCGGGGGGGGGGGGGGGGGAAGTCCGGGGAGGGAGCTGCGGCCAGGCGGGCGGCGGGAAAGCGGCCGGCCGCCGCGGGGCCTTTAATGCGCCGGCGCAACGTTCTGTAAGGCACCTCTGCCAGAACGTTGCTTGCGGCTGCCACGGGCGAGGCGGCCGCAACTCAATTTCCGAGTTCGGGCGGGTTACCATGGCAACCGGGACGCTGCGCACACCGATGACGTCATCGGTGCCGGCGCAGCGCTACCGGCCTAACGCCGATTTAGGGCCCCTGTCAATTTCAAAACTGGCCATAACTTCGCCGCTAGGCCCTCTAGTGCCTCAAAAGCGGCGCTAAGGCCAGTGAATTTCTAGGCCATAAAATTCTAACAGGACTAGACAGACTAGATGCAGGAAGGCTGTTCCCAATGGCAGGGGGGGGTCCAGAACCAGGGGTCACAGTTTAAGGATAAGGGGTAAGCCACTTAGGACTGAGATAAGGAGGAATTTCTTCACCCAGAGAGTGGTGAACCTGTGGAATTCTCTGCCACAGAAGACAGTTGTGGCCAATTCATTAAATATATTCAAGAAGGAGTTAGATATATTTCTTAAGGCTAAGGGGATCAAGGGATATAGGGAGAAAGCAGGGACAGGGTACTGAATTTGGATGATCAGCCATGATCTCATTAAATGGCGGAACAGACTCGAGGGGCCGAATGGCCTACTCCTGCTCCTATCTTCTATGTTTCTATGTTTCTATGTAACAGTACAGAGTGAGCTAGAGGGTGTAACAGTACAGAGTGAGCTGGAGGGTGCAACAGTACTGAGCAAGCTAGAATGTGTAACAGTACAGAACCAGCTAGAAGGTGTAACAGTACAGAGCGAGCGAGAGGGTGTAACAGTACAGAGCGAGCGAGAGGGTGTAACAGTACAGAGCGAGCGAGAGGGTGTAACAGTACAGAGTGAGCTAGAGTGTCTAACAGTACGGAGCGAGCTAGACGGTGTAGCAGTATAGAGCGAGCTAGGAGGTGTAACAGTACAGAGTGAGCGAGAGGGTGTAACAGTACAGAATGAGCTAGAGGGCTCCTCTAACCGTATACATTTGGAAAGAGACAGATAAGAGTGATAGGATAAACTAGAACCACAATAAAGATGTGCACTGCATTTATAAGAAGGAGTGGGTGGGGATGTGTCTTTCTCTTTTTCCCTTTTATAACAGAGAGGTTTTTTTATTTTCCATTCACTACATCTGATCACCCAGACTATCTGAACCTTTATATATGTGTAAGAGCTTTGTACACACTGAGGTCCCAGCCTTTCAGCCCTTTCACTGCAAGTATTTAACTGCATCAAGGCTTTAGAATCATAGTCATAGAAAATTACTGCACAACGTAGGCCATTCGGCTGATCGTGTCTGTGCCGGCCAAGAAACAGCTATCCAGCCAAATCCCATCGCTGCCAGGATTTGAGTCGGTTTAATGCTTGGCCGTTTCACAAAACATGCCTGTGTCAGCTGTGGCTCAGTTGGTAGCCCCTCACCTCTGAATCTGAAGGTTGTGGGTTCAAGTCCCACTCCAGAGACTTGAGCACAAAAATCTAGGCTGACTGAGGGAGTGCTGCACTGTTGGGGGTGCCGTCTATCAGAGGAGATGTTAAACTCAGGCCCTGTCTGCACTCTGTGGTGGATGTAAAACATCCCATGGCACAACTTCGAAGAAGAGCAGGGGAGTTAACCCTGGTGTCCTGTGCAATATTTATCCCTCAATCAACATCATCAAAACAGGTAATCTGGTCATTATCACATTGCTGTTTGTGGGAGCTTGCTGTGTGCAAATTGGTTGCTGCGTTTCCTACACTACAACAGTGACTACACTTCATTGGTTGTAAAGTGCTTTGGGATGTCCAGTCATCGTGAAAAGCGCTTTCTTTTTTCCAGCTCTTGGTCTGTAGCCCTGTAGGTTACGACACTTCGTGCCTATCCAAGTACTAATTTTACTGATTTGATTTTGCTGTGTAAAAGACAGGCTTGGGGTACCAGTTGTTTATGAAGTAGTGATCTTTCTAAATACTCTGTTATAAATTGCTTGAGCATTGTTGATGTTCCTTTTTAAACCTTTCAAATTAAATTTTAAAAAAACCCAAGGGCCGCGATTTTGCCTGTGCTCAGTGGACCCGATTGGTGGCGGGTCAGCTGTGAAATTTAAAATGATTGACAGCGGGTCGGGAACCCGCAGTCAAAACGCACACACCTGTATTTCCCGATGTTGGGTATGCCAGCGCTGAGCAGGCCCGACAGGCAACGACGGGGGACCCAATTCAAATCATTAGTGGCTTGTTTACAATGGAACAGCACCTCATCTTCCAATTAGGCACTTTACAGCCTTCTGGACTCAATATCGAGTTCAACAATTTCAGATCATAACCTCGGCCCCTATTACATTTTTATATATTTTTTATCCACACCTTTGGTTTGTGCCTTTTCCCTTTTTTTCTCTCCCACATGGCAGCTGTCTCTCATTCTGCCAGCGCATTTCACACTTCATCTAGAGCCATCCTTTGTCTCTTTACTTGTCCTATTACTATCTCATCTCGTCTTGAATACCTCTTAATGTCTCTTCACTTCCCTTTTGTTCTTTCATCCCCATCCCCATTTTCCAGCCCCCAAACTCGCATTTTAATCTGTTTCATTTCCTGCCTTTTTTCTCAGTTCTGATGAAGGGTCATCGACCTGAAACGTTAACTCTATTTCTCTCTCCACGGATGTTGCCTGGCCTGCTGAGTTTTCCAGCATCTTCTGTACTTAACAATCCTTGTTTTCCCCAGCTTTTTGAATTTGACAGGTTGCCCACCAGTTTCCCGCTATGCCTAGACCTCGTCTGTGAAGCTGAGGTGGGAGGTCACTCGCCATTGAATCAGCTGATGAGTTGACAGCTTCAAAAGTCAAAGCTCCCTTAGCTTCTCTAAACTGCATTTCCACTACAGATTCAGAATGCTGCAAGTCTTTACAAAAGTCTCCATCCAGTCTGACCTCATTACCTCTCCCACCATTGACAGATCGCTTCTGTCATCTCTACTTCACCTGCCATTTATTCCATCAGCATGGGTGCACTTTATACTCTCTCACCTTGGTCCTCAGAATTTGCCCATGATCAGCCCCAACACCAGTATCACCAGGCACACCAGCAACACTAAAAACCACACCAACCTTCTCCGCAATCACCTGATGCTGCACAGGACACAGGGCATCAGCACCCAACAACATTGCTGCCGGGGATGCCAGGGATGGCCTCACCATGGCCAGATTTACTTCACTTGATGCTGCACACCCTGGCTGCCACGTGATGTGCCAGGTTGGCACCACCCAACGTCATCAACATAAAGCATCCCTACAATGCCCAAGGCATTCCTTTCACACTCATCACCATTGCGGGAGGGGGGGGCAGTGGGGGGTACCGTTATGTCTCACCATTCACTGTAACTCACTAAGCAACTTTCAAAGGTGCACACAAACCTGTCCGAGAACGTAAAGTGTTGAAAATAAAGATATCAAAGTTTGACAGCACATTACCAGAAATTTCACATGAACATTGGCTAAAACACACAAGTGCCTACCCTTGTGTGTTGTTGGTTGGTATGATTGGACTAGGATGAGGGTGAGTGTGAGGGGTGGCTAGTGAGATGGGGAAGTGATAAAGTAGATAGAGAGGGATGGGTGGAGGTGCAAGGTAAGTTGGTGTGAGTAAGGATGTGCAGGAGAAGGGTAGGGAAGGCAGAGTGATGGGGATGTGATGAGTGGCACAGGAGGATGAGGTTGTTTGTGGCTTTGCAGTAACGTTTCGTGATCTACTGAGATCATTGAAAGGTTTGCGCCACTGCAGCCTGGTCCTCCTGCTTATGTCCTCCTGTACAATGTGCAACCAGGCTGTGTTGGTGTCCTGGGGTGGTCTCTTCCGCCCATTGGAAGGGAAGAGAACCTCCCTGCGTGCTGTGACTCCCTCCATAAACATATGGAGGGAGTCATGGGAGAGCCTGGGTGCAGCTGTGCACCTCTGTGCAGTGCTTGTCAGTGTTTACAGCACCTCAATGCTGTAGAATACTGACAGCACAACTGTCAAAGTAAATTTGCTCATGGTCCCTTTAAGGAAACCGGCTGATGGCGTGTCATCAAATGACATCAGCAGACCCGCTTCCTTCAATTGGCCGGGAAACTCGCTGGGCAGGATTAACAAGCCCTATCAGGGGAAAGTCATGTCGGAGCCAGCAGCGGGGCCGTGACCCGCCACTGACGTCACCCAGCACAGACTTGCTGAGGTAAGGAAAATCACAGCCATGAATTGGAAAACACTAAATCAATGCACGCAGACTAATTTTGCTTGTCAATTTGTGCCAAGCAATCATGAACTAGTGCATTCCTCTCACTCACTGCTACTCCTCAACATGAACTCCTGCCTTTCAGCTGTATTAAAACAGTGACTGCACTTCAAAAAGTACTTCATTGGCTGCAAAGTGATTTGGGACTTCCTGAAGTCGTTGTTTTAGAAATGCATGAAAGAACTTGCATTTATACAGTGACTTTCACAAACTCATGGGGCTGGATTTTGCTCACCGAGACATGTTGGGGGTGGGACTGCTGTCTTCCGCATTCTAGTACTGCCCCCAGCAATGGCTGACGAACAAATGCTATTTTGCCCTGATTGGCCTTGTTAAGCTCACCCTGCGGGCTTGCCGGCCAATTAAGGGAAAGCCGGTGTCAGATGACATCAGTTGATGGTGCTTCATCTGCCGGTTTTCTTAAAGGCATATGCACCACACTTGTTTGACAGATGAATTGTCAGTGTTTGACAGCATTGAGGTACAGTCAAACACTGAGAATCACTGTCCAAAGGTGAGCCCTTGCATCCAGGCTCTCCAATTACTCTCTCCTTAGGATAAAACAGATGGCAGCTACAGCTGAGATTGCAGAAGCCATCTGTCACTTCTCCCGATCAGATGAGGCTACACAAAAACTTCATAGCTTGTCAGCTGCAGAAACATCTAACCACATTAAAAATTACTTTCACAACATGCCCTTACCTCTGATACTAACCAGTGTCCCATTGCATCCTTCACACCACTTCTGCAGCTGTCATATACCCACAAACATTACTACAGACCCACATCACACCTCACTTACCCTGGTGGGGTTCCTCAACATCGGGAAGCCCACAGCAGCAGTCGAAAAATTGGAAAAAGCCTCTTAACTGCCTGTTAACTACCTGTTAACAGGCAGTTAAGTGGCTATAATCCTCTTCCCGCCTCTAAGAGTCGGGTCCCTGCGCAAGTTGGGGACCTGACTCCCGGGAAGGTTGGTTGGAGGCATGTTGGGAGCGGGTTTGGGACCCGCTCCCATTTTTAGGGATTTTCCCAGCAGTGCTGCCTCCAAATTCAGCCCACGAAGTCGCAAAGCACTTTACAGCCAGTGAAGTACTTTTGAAGTGTACTCACTGTTGTAATGCAGAAAATGTGGCAGCCAATTTGCGCAAAGCAAGCTCCCACATGCAGTAATGTGATCGTTACTAGATCATCTGTTTTAAGTGATGTTGTTTGAGGGATAAATATCGACCAGGACACCGGGGGAGAACGCTCTTCTTCGAATAGTGCCATGGGATCTTTTGCATCCCCCTGAGAGGGTAGATGGGGCCTCAGTTTAATGTTTCATCCGAAAGACCCCATCCCTGAAACAACTTGACCCATAATCAATCGTTGCTGAGAACAGTGCATGTTGCTATGTAAGCAAACGCAGCATTGACATTCTTGGAAAAATAAAAGGAAAAAAGCGTAAGCGTAAGGGGAATTCTTTCAGTCTGACCCAAGCCACGCTAATGATACTGTGTGTGGCTTTACAGGAGAGTCAAAGGCCATTTCAGTGAGCCCTGCACAAGTTAACATTCTAAATCTGGAAAATGCCTCATGGACAGTAAGAAACCAAATCCTTTCATTTCAAAAAAACTCTCATTCTAAATGTATTATAGAGGGCCTGTTTTTTTTATCTATTTGTTACGTGAAAGTGGTGCCACTTTAACGCTTTATACTAAATGTACTTCATACTTTCTATCAGCATATATCTTTCATTACCACCATTAGTTCTAGAGTGGTGCAAACTGCTACAAGCTAATAGCAATTTTTTGATATAAAAACCAATCTTTCAGCCACTCTAAAATCAATTCCGTTTTTTTTCCTCTTATTGCTTGTACCTAACAAGTGGCTGATGATTGATGAGATTTCAGATCTCCTGGGCTCGCGCTGTGCCGGCCCCCTGTCAAACCAGAGCAGAATCCTTCAGCAGCAATCAGGACCTCCATCTTACAGCCCATTCTCAGTTGAGAAAAGAAGATCACCAAGTGGCATATGTTCCAAATTGGATTTTCTTAGGAAAGAAAATGTATTATTTTTCCCATCTGATATCACGCATTGCATTCTTATTTAGGCAGCGCAATGTCATTTTCAATTTAAAAAGCAGTGCGCCGCTGCACATGGACTCCACTGATAGTCCAAACCAGTTTGGATTTTTCTTTTTAAGGCTCTTCACACAAATCTGTTAAATGCTCAACACAGCACTGGGCAATCAAACGGTCTTCGATATTACAGCTTACACAGCCCATGATCAAAAAATGCTGCTCTGTGCACTCCAGCCTGCTGGATGTACTCACTTCAGTGGCGCCCAAGGTGTTGGAGAGGTACGTACTTCAAATGAAGCCTTTTGAAAATAGCCACTTATGTGACTTGACTGTATGGTCCCAATGGTCATTTATTCAATCTGCAAGTAGGTTAAAAGAGAAAAAAAAGTCCACATTTTCACAATTTTGGTCAACTTCAAATGATATTTGAGAAACACGTTACAAATTGTTCAGTAAACAATGGGCCAGAACTTCGGGTCCCCAAGGGTGAGTACGCGCTGGGTACACACGCGCAGGCCCAATGAAAGTGCCGGTTTCTTGCATGCACTGCGCATGCGCGGGAAACCGGAACTTCCATTCCCTTAAAGGAAGGGGTTCACAGGTCGAACACGTGCGCCGGAGAGGCAGCGCGTACGCCTGGAACTTCCGGGTTTTTTTGCAGGTTTCTCCGGGAGGGTAAATCTCCAGGAACTACGCTTTTAAAAAGCAGTCACAAGACCTGCTTTTAACAAGGTAAGTGGTGAATTAAGTAAAATTAAAACATTTGTTCCACAGGTTTATTATTTTTAAATACTTTAAAGAAAGGTAAGTTTATTTTTAGCCCCGTTAGAAACTGTAATTCATTTTTTCAAAAATTTAAATTGTTTAAAATAGTTATTTTATGTAATTTATAGTTATTTTTAAAATGTGATGCTTTTTTAAAAATGTATTTGAAGTTTTAGTTATGTTTTGGGGCTGAATTGTATTCATAGATTTGACAGGTCTTCCTGTCAAACCTATGAATACAGATTCCCTGCTACGATTGGCTCTCCATGGCCCATGTGATCCCAGGGGACGCTTTGAATTAACTGCACCCCTGGGATATGCAAGCACTGCGCGCCAGCAGTTGGAGCAGGCCCAGGATCGGAATCCCACGCGGGCCCACAGCACAACAGCAGGCACGCTAGGTAAGTGCAGGTCGGAGGTTTGCATCCGCGGGAAGCCTCCGACCCGAATTTCTGGGCCAATGTACGTGATTATTCTTCACTGCACTTAACTTAATTCCATAGAAACATAGAAGATAGGAGCAGGAGTAGGCCATTCGGCCCCTCGAGCCTGCTAGATGGTGCTAGATTGGGAAATGCTGATGTACAAAGGGTGTCCTTGTACACCAATCACTAAAGGCAAACATGCAGGTGCAGCAAGCGGTTAGGAAGGCAAATGGTATGTTGGCCTTCATTGCAAGAGGATTTGCGTACAGGAGCAAGGATGTCTTACTACAGTTATACAGGGCCTTGGTGAGACCACACCTGGAGTACTGTGTGCAGTTTTGGTCTCCTTACTTAAGAAAGGATATACTTGCCATAGAGGGAGTGCAGCAAAGGTTCACCAGACTGATTCCTGGGATGGCAGGACTGACGTATGAGGAGAGATTGGGTCGACTAGACCTGTATTCACTAGAGTTTAGAAGAATGAGAGGGGATCTAATTGAAACGTATAAAATTCTGACAGTGCTAGACAGACTGGATGCAGGGAGGATGTTTCCCCTGGCTGGGGGGTCTAGAACGAGGGGTCACAGTCTCAGGATATGGGGTAGGACATTTAGGACTGAGATGAGGAGAAATTTCTTCACTCAGAGGGTGGTGAACCTGTGGAATTCTCTACCACAGAAGGCTGTGGAGGCCAAGTCACTGAATATATTTAAGAAGGAGATAGATAGATTTCTAGACACAAAAGGCATCAAGGGGTATGGGGAGAGAGCAAGAATATGGTATTGAGATAGAGGACCAACCATGATCATATTGAATGGCGGAGCAGGCTCGAAAGGCCAAATGACCTACTCCTGCTCCTATTTTTCTATGTTTCTATGTTTCTCTCTCCTCCTTTAAGATGCTCCTTAAAACCTACCTCTTTGCCTGTCCTAATATCTCCTTATGTGGCTCAGTGTCAACTTTTGTTTGCTAACGTTCCTGTAGAGCGCCTTGGAACATTTTACTAAGTTAAAGGTGCTATATAAATGCAAGTTGTTGTTGTTATTGTTAGGCGGCTGGAACTATTTGTAACACCAAAGCTCTGATTGGTCCCTTTGGAAGATAAAACACCCCAAGCAATTTGTCTGAAATGTGTAATTAGATCCTGCCTGCCTGAGTAATCAAGTAGTTTACAATTTGTAATTTGATCCATTCATTCTGACTGCCAGGCTCCAGACACAGTATTGCTTTCAGTGAACAGACAGGGCTTACCCTCGTGAGTTAGGACCTTCTCTACAATTCCCCCCACCCAATAAGTTCCTGACCTTTTCCCTCCCCAACACGTTCCTGACCTTCTCCCCCACCCGGCTTCTTGACCTGCCCCCTCCCCACCCCCATTAGATTGGGCATTGTGTGTGGGTCACGGATTGTTAACATGTTTATTGGGTATGAAGTGAATAGTGACAGTGTCATGACTTCCGGACTTCGTCCAGTCCAATGATGTCACTTGCCACTCATGAGCCGGGCATTCCACGAAATCAACCAGGTCCAGGGGGAGGAGACGGAGAACATGGTGCGGGTGTAAAAGGGGTGGGGGGTGGGATTGGAAGAACGTGATCCACATCCTCACTCTCGCTCTCATCTCCCCCCCCTTTAGACCTGGATTACGTTCTTCCCCCATCCACACTGAGCTCTCTGTGCTCTTCCTCCTCCCCGCCGGGTGCCTAACCTTCTCTCCCCTCAAATTCAGTTGATCTGCAAACTTCGCACACAAGCAGTAATTAACCTCTAGATGACCTCAATAATGACAACAATCAGACTTAATGGCGTTAACGGGGCAGATGAGATTAATCACAGCACAACTTTAGTAGTGGAATAATACATTGTATATTACAGGGTATAAAGCTCCCATCTTTATATAATAGCTTCTTATTGGATTTGCCATGACCAGCATCAAAGAACATGGGCCAGAGGAAGAGAGACAGAATAGAGACCACATCTATTGCTGCTGCAGCTACTATTTGAGGTGCCAGAGGTGAGAGAGGAGGAGTGAGAAAGACCAGGAGACCAGAACCAGAACCATTGGAGGGAAGCCATTCCAACACTGCCTCCCCAACTGGTCTCCATTACAGGAGAGGGAGATGGGGAGAAAAAAAAAAAAAACATGGGCTGAAGTATCAACATTTTGTTCTTCAATAGTCCAAAACTAGGGGTCAAAAATATAAAGTTGTGGCATACCGAGCACAGAACGGACACAATCCGCTTTCCGGTCCGTAGACTATAAATCAGGCGTCATGCCTTTAAGAAGGATCACACCTTTAAGAAACTCAATCTGCAACATAGTTAAGCCCAGAGCGGGGGAGGAGTAGTGGAAGCTGTGCACTGAGGAAAGACAGTTGTACTTTGTGTAGTCTCTGACTCCATTTTGTGTTCAGCATGCAGCCTCAACAATTAAACCTTTTCTGTTGAACCTCTCCGAGTTCGGTAATTTTTTGCTAGGAGTACATAGACTCCTACATTGGTGACCCCGACGCTCAGGACAACTCCTAAGCGTAACCATGGCTGACACAAACGCAGTTTCTGTGAAGCTGCCGGAGTTCTGGGAGAACCTGGCCACCGACTGGTTCCTTCAAGCCGAATCGCAATTCCGACTCTGCGGCATCACCGCTGACGCAACGATGTACGACTACCTCCTTGCCTCCCTGGGCAGCTCCACAATCACGAAGGGCTGGACAACACTACAAAACCCTCCAGAGGAAGGCAAGTACGCACATCTCAAGGCCGCGCTCATTAAAAAATTCACAGCCTCCCAATTCGTGCGCAACTGCCACCTCCTCGACCTCCCGGGCCTCGGTGACTCCACGCCGTCAGACTTGCTCTCACACATGCGTGCTCTGACCGACGAGAAACCGCCCGGCCCCCTCTTCCGCACGCTCTTTATCTGCCAACTACCTCCCAGCATCCGCCCGGCGATCGTGGCGTCCAGCCTCACGGACCTCGAGGCCCTGGCAGACGAAGCCGATAAGCTCCTGTCCGCCAGCTCCAACCACGCCGTCACCCCTGACCTGGCCTCCGCAGCGTCGGTGCGTGCTCCACCCTCTATCGCGCGGCCACACAGCTCGGCCACGAGGCCCCCCAGGCCCCCACGTCCCCCAAGCCCTCCAACCCAGGGCTACTGCTACTTCCATACCCGGTTCGGCGCACGGGTGCGCCGCTGCAGCCATCACTGCACGATTCCAACCGCCCCCACACCGGCCTACACGATGGCCGTGGGGCAAGCAGGCGCGCTGCTGTACGTTACGAACAGCGCCTCCGGACGCCGTTTCCTATGCGACACGGGCGCGCAGCACAGCATCATCCCCGCGTCCGCCCTCGAGATCCAGCGAGGCGGGCGCGGCCCTGTGCTGGCTGCCGCCAGCGGCACCGACATCCGGACGTACGGCACCCGCACCGTCACCATCGATCTCGCAGGCCGCCGCTACCACTGGGAGTTTATTACCGTCAAGGTGCTCTCGCCGCTCCTCGGTGCGGATTTCCTGTGCGCCCACGGCCTGTTGGTCGACATGCCTCGGCACCGCCTCCTGGACATGAACATCATGTCACCTGTCCTGGGCGCCATGGCCCCCCCCGCAACCCGCCAAAATGGCGTGGCAGTGCCGCACCCGCTCAACGGATGACTACTCAGCACTCCTGGCTGAGTTCCCAGCCCTCACCAACCCGACCTTCTCCGTGAAGGTTGCTAAGCACGGGGTAGAACACTTCATCCCCACCACAGGCCCACCGTTGTATGCCCACGCACGCAGGCTGGACCCGGCCAAGCTGGAGATCGCGCTGGCCGAGTTCGCCACAATGGAACAGCTCGGCATCATCCGCCGCTCCAACAGCCCCTGGGCCTCCCCACTCCACATCGTCACCAAACCCGACGGGGGATGGCGCCCCTGCGGGGACTACCGGCGCCTAAACGACGCCACCACGCCGGATCGGTACCCCATACCGCACATTCAAGGCTTCTCAGCTAGACTGGCCGGCCGCTCAGTCTTCTCCAAAGTCGACCTGGTGCGTGGTTACCATCAGGTGCCAGTCCACCCCACGGACATTCCCAAGACGGCCATAATCACCCCTTTTGGGCTATTCGAGTTCCTCCGAATGCCCTTCGGCCTCAAAAACGCGGCCCAGGCCTTCCAGCGGCTCATGGACTCAGTCCTCCGGGACCTGAAGTTCCTCTTTGTCTACCTGGATGACATCCTGGTAGCTAGTTCCTCCAAGCAGGAACACATCGAGCACCTCCGCACCCTGTTCCAGCGGCTCAGTGAGCACGGGCTCATCATCAGCCCAGCCAAGTGCCAATTCGGCCTCAGCAGGATCGAATTCCTCGGCCACCACATCACGCAGGACGGAGCCATTCCCCTGCCCGCCAAGGTGCAAGCCGTCCAGCAGTTCCCCCGGCCTACCACCATCAAAGGCCTCCAGGAGTTCTTGGGGATGATCAACTTTTACAACCGCTTCATTCCCGGAGCGGCCTCCCTCATGCGGCCCCTATACGAAGCCCTCCGGGGTAAGAAAGACAGAATGGCGATTGAGTGGTCGGCGGACATGTTGACCGCTTTCGGCTCGACCAAAAAGGCGCTCGCCGACGCCACCATGCTCGCTCACCCACAGCCCAATGCCAGGGTGGCCCTCACCACGGACGCCTCCGACCACACGGTCGGTGCCGTGTACAAACAGTGGGTCGACGGGGCCTGGTAACCACTGGCCTTTTTCAGCCGCCAACTGCGCCCCCCGGAGGCCAAATACAGCGCCTTTGACCGCGAGCTCCTCGCACTGTACCTGGCAGTCCGCCATTTTAGATTTCTTCTGGAGGGCTGCCCCTTCACCGTGTTTGTCGACCACAAACCCCTGACATTCGCGATGGCGAAATCTGCGGACCCGTGGTCAGCCAGGCAACAACGCCAGCTCGCTGTAGTGTCCGAATTCATCACGGACGTCCGGCACGTCTCCGGTCGAGACAATGTGGTGGCCGACTGCCTATCCCGCCCCGCCGTCCACGGCACCCACCTGGCAGTGGACTATGCTCAACTGGCAGCGGAGCAACGCACCGACCCCGATCTGCTGTCCGCGCCCACAACCCTCCCAGGGCTGCGACTGACCGACGTCGCCTGCGGCCCGTCCGCCGTCACAGTCAAATGCGACACCTCCTTGGTGCAACCCCGCCCCGTAGTCCCGGCGTCCTGGCGAAAACGGGTGTTCGACATCGTCCACGGCCTCTCACACCCTAGCACCCGCGCGTCCATTAGACTGGTGGCCAACCGATTTGTCTGGCGCGGCCTGCGCAAAGATGTGCGCGTCTGGGCCAGATCCTGCATAGCTTGCCAGCGTGCCAAAATCCACCAGCACGTCAAAGCCCCACTCGAGGAGTTCACCATGCCAGAAAGAAGGTTCGACCACGTCCACATCGACCTCGTCGGCCCCCTGCCGCCATCACAAGGTCACACGCACCTGCTGACAATCGTGGACAGTAGCACCCGCTGGCCCGAGGCCATTCCACTGACGTCCATCACCACCACCGACATCGCGAGGGCGTTCATCGGTACCTGGGCCGCTCGGTTCGGCGTCCCCTCCGACATGACGTCGGATAGAGGCCCGCAGTTCACCTCTGATCTGTGGGCCGCCATCGCCCGAAACCTCGGGGTGGCCGTTCACCGCACCACGGCTTACCACCCCCAAGCCAACGGACTGTGCGAGCGTTTCCACAGGTCCATGAAGGTGTCCCTCCGCGCCAGCCTCGAGGACGAGGCTTGGATCGACCGCCTCCCATGGGTGCTACTCGGCCTACGCACCGCGGTCTAGGAAGACCTGCAAGCCTCGGCGGCGGAACTCGTGTACGGCCAGCCGCTGCGCGTACCCAGAGAGTTCCTGCCCACCGCCACGACCCCCTGGTCGGCTGACCAGCAACGCCGCGCTTTCGCCAACCGAGCACAACAGTTCACTCCGGTACCCACCGGCCGACACGGTGAACCAGCAACCCACGTACCACCTAGCCTGCACATGGCCAAATTTGTTTTCATGCGCCATGACGCCAACCGAGGACCTCTACGGCCCCCATACGACGGACCCTACAAGGTACTCCAGATGGGGAACAAGTTCTTCCTCCTCGAAGTGGGCGGCAGAACTGACAAGGTGTCGGTCGACCGGCTCAAGCTGGTGCACCTAGAGCCCGATGAACCCGTTCAAGTGGGCCAACCCCCACTGCGGGGCAGACCGCCTAAGAGCCCGATGCGTCCGACCGCCCCGCTCCTGACACCAACCGCCAAGAGCCGTTCCGACCGTGCCATCAAGCCGCCACGCCGGTTCGTACACTCCCTACTAGCGGATTCTGGGGGGAGCTGTGTGGCGTACTGAGCACAGAACGGACACAATCCGCTTTCCAGTCCGTAGACTATAAATCAGGCGTCATGCCTTTAAGAAGGATCACATCTTTAAGAAACTCGATCTGCAACATAGTTAAGCCCAGAGCAGGGGAGGAGCAGTGGAAGCTGTGCACTGAGGAAAGACAGTTGTACTTTGTATAGTCTCTGACTCCATTTTGTGTTCAGCATGCAGCCTCAACAATTAAACCTTTTCTGTTGAACCTCTCCGAGTTCGGTATTTTTTGCTAGGAGTACGTAGACTCCTACAAGGTAGTCATTAATATATCAAATAAGGAATTCAGGAGAAACTTCTTTACTCAGAGAGTGGTGAGAATGTGGAACTCGTTAACACAAGGAGTAGTTGAAACGAATAGCATAGGTGCATTTAAGGGGAAGCTAGATAAGTACATGAGGGAGAAAGGAAAAGAAGGATATGCTGACAGCGATAGATGAAGAGTGGTGGGAGGAGGAAGAAGAGGAAGAAGGAGGAGGAGGAGGAGCAGGAGAAGAAGAATAAAGTGGAGCATAAACACCAGCATAGACCTGTTGAGCTAAATGGTCTGCTTCTGGGCTGTAAATTCTATGATTACCCAGCGTAAAAAGGGATAGGTACATGCATAAAGAAAAGAATCGGTGAAGGCACACAATCTACTGCCTAACAATTCAAAATTACCCTCAGTGGCTACTTGTAGAATCTTGTGTTACAGCAGAAGAACTTGGTTATGGAAAAGTAAGAAGGGAGAAAGAGATTAGCTTGGACTGTCACAAGGCAATGGCAGCAGTATCTTATCCTCCTGCCTTGAGGCAGCCAGGGACATCACAATAGGAGTGACTCATTGATCTCCTGTGCATCACTCTTATTCCGCAAATCACCGACACACATTTTAGACTTGGTAAAATGTTATGTTCCCTTTTTTCTTTTATTTTGTAGAAAGGGGGGGGGGTTAATGGGGTTATTGTCTCCGGCCAGTCAGAAGTATCTGAGCTGGTCCAGAGCCCCATGCGGTTTTGAATCGCTCCCCTTTTCTGGTTCTGACCACCAGGCTTATTTCAGTAGCGATGTAGACAAAACGAGACTCGTGGTTGGGTGCAAAGAAGACCAGTATTTATTGAAAATAAGAATAAATTGAAAATAATGATGAATACAGCACTCTTTTACTTAATACAGCACACCTTTGCTTAATACAGCACACCTTTGCTTAATACAGCACACCTTTGCTTAATACAGCACACTTTTGCTTAATACAGCACACCTTTGCTTAATACAGCACACTTTTGCTTAATACAGCACACTTTTGCTTATTACAGCACACCTTTGCTTAATACAGCAGACTTTTACTTAATACAGCACACTTTTACTCAATCCAGCACATCTTTGCTTATTAGGGGAGGAGAAAACGGATATATCGAGGGAAAATTGACTAAAATAACGATTTAACAAAAATTCCCCTTTAATTCCCACCCCTAATACCTATCTAGGTTGCCTTGTAATGGGCCAGGAAGTTTTATGCGCACCAGTGAACGCCTGCTCCATGCCCTTGCGGTCCTGCCTTGGATTCTTCACCACCCCGAAGTAGAGATACCCCAATAATTCAAAGTAACTGCTGGTACTCCACTTCTTTGGGTGGGCTGCTGCTTCTGGACAGGGCACGGAGGCGAGGCTGCAGAGAGAGAGAGAATGGCTTCCCGAGAGGCTATCTTTATACCCCATTGGGAGCCGTTGTCTTCGCGCCCAAATCTGGATGTATCTGGGCTATACAAAAGGGAACGAACTGTCCCCATTGACTGTAATGGGTTTGAATGTGTTTTACCCATTCATTTTAACTGGTTTGAGCTCAATACTAAATGTCTGAGGCATCCTTAAGTGTTCAGTCAACATCACTCAAATGGTTTGTAAACAAAGCATTGTCCTGCGGTCGAGTCCAACCGCAATTCATTGACAGCTTTAAGTACTTGAGCCTTTGAGTCAACATTGCAGAGAGTTCTGTAAACAAACATCCTTTTGTCCTGTGGTGAAACTGCCAAAACTGCAGTTGATTGACAGTTTCAAGTACTTCATGCATACACACAGGCTGGTGTTTTCAAATCCTTTTTGTCAGCCAGGGATGGAAGATATACAGCCAGGCTGTCCTTTATCTTCTGCCATGAGGTCTGACAGCCATTTTGATACCCTGGGGTTTTAAGGTATTTTCCACCCAGGTTTTCTTTAATCAAAAATAATCCTCGGGGCTGTAGAAATTTTCTGAAATTCTTGCGAAACCTTACAACTACAAGATAAATGTTTTTGTTTTCTTGGAACATTGAAGGCAACTTCAATCTAATGGAAGTAATTTGCACACAAGCTGACAATTTGCAGCAATTCAGGTTTTGAAAAATCAACTGCAGTCTGGAGATTAAATACTTCTCTCACCAACCAACCCCCACCCCCCACCCCAACCAACACCATCAAAAGATAAAAAACAATTGCAAGAGATCTATTTTTGCGCATCTCCAGCATGTGTACAAGTCGAGCGTTTTTGAGGAAAAATAAATCTATGCCACTGCAGTGTGATAAAAAAAAACTCCCCCCCCGAACAAAGAAAGTTATGTTACCAATGCACGAAAATGCAACTCGTGCCAGGAGGAAATGATCCCACTTTCATTGCACTCCCAGCTGATATCCTAAAGCAGCAGGATAGTGCTCTGGAAGGGTGGAGGATGTCGCACGGATTGCAGGATTCCCCCGCCCCGGTTCAGAGTACCCATGTTAGCCCGCAGGCCCCCGCACATGACCCCACTACACTTTGTGAACCACAAGGGCGGCCACTCCATTAACCTGCGATGTGTGATGACCAGAAGCCCATCACGTGGGCGCGTGCCCTCTTTTCCGGCGCCAGCTTTTATATTGCAGCAATCCTCCATTACCCACCCCCGCCTCCACCACCCACTTTTTGCCCCCGCACAGTAAGTGAGGGGTCGGCTGCTAGGGGGCAAGAACTGTGCACTGTGCACTCGGCTCATGACTCCTCTTTAGGACCCCTCCAAGATTGCCCAGGTGTCTCCAGCAATTGAAGATTAATCTTCAGGACACCACTGCCAGCAAACCTGAGGAGAAAAATCATCAAGGTATTAAAAAAAATTGTGTCGCTCTTTTCATTTTCTGTGAACATTTTCATTAATTTGTTATAAGAACATAAGAAATAGGAGCAGGAGTAGGCCATTTGGACTGTTGAGCCTGCTTCGCCATTCAATAAGATAATGGCTGATCTTCTACCTCATCTCCACTTTCCCGCAGTATCCTCATATCCCTTGATTCCCTTAATATTCAAAAATCTATCGAGCTCTGTTTTGAATATAATCAATGACTGAGCCTCCACAGCCCTCTGGGATAGAGAATTCCAAAGATTCAACACCCTCTGAGTGAAGAAAATTCTCCTCATCTCAGTCCTAAATGGCCGACCCCTTATTCTGAGACTGTGACCCCTGGTTCTAGACTCCCCAGCCAGGGGAAACATCCTCCCTGCATCTACCCTGTCAAGCCCTGTAAGAATGTTGTATGTTTCAATGAGATCACCTCTCATTCTTCTAAACTCCAGAGAATATAGGCCTAGTCTACTCAATCTCTCCTCATAGGACAATCGATTTGTGGCCAACCCATGCTATTTTCCCTTGATTGACCTCGTTAAGTCTGCCCAGTGGACGTAGCCGGCGAATTAAGGGGAAGCCGGTCACAGAAAACGTCAGCGTATGATGTTTCATCTGTCAAAATTGTCATCGTTTGACAGCTCCGTGAAGCTGTCAAACACCGACATTCTCTGTTGTTTGATGAGTTCTTGTTTTCAAGACTCACCAAAGCTCTTTTGTGAGCAGAAATGAGACGGTTGTTGCATCGGAGAACGCAGCAGCCATCTGTCAACTCTGCCGGTGAGATGCGAGAGTCTCCGCATTCCCAATGGTTGAAGGCTGCAGGAATAAACAAAGGTAAGTAAACATTTTCTATCTCTTTCCACTCACCTTACATACTCATCTCTCCACACTTGCACCCATCACTTACCTTCACAGCGCACTTTTGCACCCCGCAGACCCCCGCAGACCCACTGATCACCTCGGTGACCCTGGCGGGGTTTCCCGACGTTGGGGAGCCCACGCCTCTGGTGGATAAATGGGGATAATCCTCTTACCTGCCTGTTAACTACCTGTTAACAGGCAGTTAAGTGGCTGTAATCCCCTTCCCGCCTCCGGGAGACGGGACCCGGCGCGAGTCGGGTACCCGCCTCCTGGGAAGATGGCACGGAGGCGGGTTGGGGGCGGGATGGGTACCCGCCCCCAGATTCTCCCATTTTCCCGGCAGTCCCGCCTCCAAACCCGCCTCCCCGGGGCTGGCAAAATCCAGCCCCAAGAGTCTGCTCCTGTTCCAATTGGCCATGGGAAGGCAGCGCAGCTGGAGGATGAGCCAATGGCCAGAGCGTGGGGGCGAGGACAGTTTGAGGCGGGAAGTCATGTGATGCAACCTCCAGGAATACACCCAGCGAGAGTTGGTGACCCTACTCCTGGCTGCAAAAACTGCAACCAGATCCATAGGTCAGCTTGAGCTCTCATCAAGCAGGCCATTGAAACGCTGAAGCGAAGATTCAGCTGCCAGGACAGCTCTTTTGTGACTTGGTGCAATACAGCCTAGAATGTGCGTCCTGTACAATTTTGATTTGCTGTGTGCCGCGTAACTTTGGAAGCGAGCCTTTGGCAGGATCAGGGCGAGGACACAGAAGAAATAAAGGATGGCAAAGAGGCATCCAAAATCTGCCTGCAGCCAGAGCTCTTCGGCAGTGGATTATTGAAGTGCACATCAGCTGATCAATCCCTGCTCCCCTGGAATACAGTCACCTCCACCCGCAAATAAGCTGCATCTGTCAAGAAACCAACATTGGCCAAGATTCATGTCATCAACATTGCAGGGTCAAGAGTTTAGAAGAATGAGAGGGGATCTCATTGAAACTTATAAAATTCTAACAAGACTAGACAGACTAGATGCAGGAAGGATGTTCCCGATGGCGGTGGAGTCCAGAACCAGGGGTCACAGTCTAAAGATAAGGGGTAAGCCATTTAGGACATGGATGAGGAGAAGTTTCTTCACCCAGAGAGTGGTGAACCTGTGGAATTCTCTACCACAGAAGGCAGTTGAGGCCAATTCATTAAATATATTCAAGAAGGAGTTAGATATATTTCTTAAGGCGGAAGGGATCAAGGGATATGGGGAGAAGGCAGGGACAGGGTACTGAATTTGGATGATCAGCCATGATCTCATTGAATGGCGGAGCAGGCTCGAGGGGCCGAATGGCCTACTCCTGCTCCTATCTTCTGTTTCTATGTAACAGGTACACTCGAAACACAAATGCCCAGAAATTGGATATAGCCAAAAAATGGGCAGTATTAAGACTAAATGAGGTTTAACTGCGCCACCGGAAAATCATCTAGGTAGCACACAAAATTCATACTGACTCTTCATTAACTTGATTGTAGTCATGATTTCAGCACCAAAGCTGATGCTCATTGGCTTTACACTGAACAGGTGGACCAATATCGGGGCCAGTCTAATTCACAGTCGTGATTGCCACAGGCTTTTCTACCACTTAAAGGGGAGGTGCATTAATACTACAACACCTCATTGTCAGAGTAGTTGGGTCTTTAGCTGCCCCAACAGCAAAGGAAAGAAGCTTCAGGACAAGGAACAGAAGTTACACACCGTCATGGCAGAACCTAGATGGAGGGAGAGAGCCCGTAGGTTCTCCGATGAAGCTCTGCAGCCAGCCACTGGTATTCACGGTGGAGAGGAGGCGGGAGGTCCTATACCCGCAGACTGGCAGGAGGCCTTCGCAACGCACATCCCAGACCATGTGGCGTGAGGTCACAGACCACGTCACGGCCAGCACTGAGTTCGCGAGGACTCACAGCTTGACCACCTGTGTGAGGTTGTTGAACTTATTCCAGTGCAGGAAGAAGTTTAATGACCTCACACAGGTGGTCAAGGTGAGTGAAGGCATCAGCCAATTCCATATCCCACCATCTGCACCACAAGCCTCACACACCGCTCAATGCACCAACCCCCCACCCCAAGCTCACAAAGCATCAATCTCTACCTATCAATACTCACACCCACATCTCACACCTTGCACACAATGGCAGCTATTCAACTATGGCAGGCACATCACCCAAGCACATTGCACTAAACTCGCACTTCTTTTTCTCTTGCAGGCCAAAGCCTGACATAATCGGAGGGAGCAGGAGCAAACGGGCGGGGGCCAAACTGCCCTTCAACAGCTAAGCCAACTCGAGGAGCGAGTACTGGAGATCATTGGGCACCACGTGATAGAAGCTGTTGAGGTTGAACCCCTTGAGGACAACAACGGTATGTTCATTCCTAAACCTCCTTCTTACTTCCCACTTTCCCTCAGCCCACAATCGTTTCTCACTTTCAAGCTACTCATGCTGCATGCATGCATTTCTGGCTCCCACCCCATCCTGCCCCGTTCCCCCCCCCACCCCTCGCCCCACCCCCGGCTCACCATAACCCAAATCTGGTGCCTTTCTGCTTTCAGATAGTCAACAAGCAGCCAAGCAGCCTGTCGCCGAGGGCAGCGCAGAGAGCAAGTGGGGAGAAGGAGAAGAAGAGGAGGAAGAAGACACCGAGTCACTGCATCTCTCACTCGCAGACACCAGCTCAGAAACTGGCACTACGCAAACGTTAGAGGCTAGTGTAGAAGTGGGATCTGCACAGGGTGAGGCACCGTGCATGAGTGGGCTACAGCAAGGACAGGGGGAAAGGGAAGCTTGGGGGCCAGCTCCCCACAGGGCGAGTTCACGCGCGAGTGCTGCTGCACAGGACTCAGATAAGGACCACGATGGGGAGGCCTACAGAAGAAACGCATTACCGGCACCCGGCTACCGACCATAGAGCACATATACCAGAAACGCTGTTTACGGAGGCCACGGACCATCATCAAAGACCCTACCCACCCCAGCCACAGTCTGTTCGCCCCCCTGCCATCTGGGAGACGCTACAGATGCATTCGCACCCGTACAACCAGATTTAGGAACATCTTCTTTCCCAGGGCTGTCATCCTACTGAACTCCACAAATAAACTCTAAAGCCTGCACATCTGCCAATGCACTTTATTATGTTTATGTTAATGTATTACAAGCCAAATGAATGTTGAATGTTTAAATGTCTTAATCTAAATGTACACTCTCGGGAGCCGCAAGCCTACATTTCGTTGTACTGCACTTGTGCACTAACAATGACAATAAAGTTGATTATCATTATGATTATGAACTTTAGAGGCTAGTGTAGAAGTGGGATCGGCACAGGGTGAGGCACCAGGCATGAGTGGGCTACAGCAAGGACAGGGGGAAAGGGAAGCTTGGGGGCCAGCTCCCCACAGGGCGAGTTCGCGCGCGAGTGCTGCTGCACAGGACTCAGATGAGAACCACGATGGGGAGGGGGCCTACAGAAGAAGGGTGATGGGCATGTTCACAGAAATGACTGGTGCAATGGCAAGCCTCTCGGCAATGTCAAGGAGCGTGGAGGAGTCCGCCGCAAACATTGCACGGGGCTCTGCGCAGACCATGGAGCCCATCGTTTCCAGTCTGCAAATGACCATGGAGACCGCGGAGACTCCCAGGGAGACCGTGACGACCCAGACGTGATGGCGCGCATGATGGGTGATGTCGCCGCTTCCATTGCACCACAGGCGGAAGCGACCCAACGCGTAGTGCTGCAATGGAAGCTCAGACTGCTCTCATGCAATCTCAGCCTGATGCCACCCAAGCTCAGAGCACTGCCATGCAGTATCATCTTGAAGCCGCCCAAGCTTAGAGTGCTGCCATCGTGGCTGTGTTTCCCTGGGTCGACCAGGGCTCGCAACAGCCCAGCAATCTGTCCTCCAACAGATTGCTAGGAATGCTGAGGCGCCACCCTGGGGGAGCGTCAGTGGGTCAGTGGAGCAGGATCCTGCTGTTCTCTCTCAGGATGACAGTATTCCTGTTCCCACCACTGCCACTCTGCTCTTTCTGCTGCCTGTTGCCACTCATGCCGCCACGGTGGTGCAGTCTACAGCCGGGCCTTCTAGGTCCAGAGCTGGTCAAGGTCATCCTGCAAGGCCATCTGAAGTCTCAAACATAGAAAATTGGAAGATAGGAGCAGGAGTAGGCCATTCGGCCCCTCGAGCCTGCTCTGCCGTTCAATGAGATCATGGCTGATCATCCAAATTCAGTACCCTGTCCCTGCCTTCTCTCCATATCCCTTGATCCCTTTAGCCTGAAGAAATATATCTAACTCCTTCTTGAATATATTTAATGAATTGGCCTCTACGGCCTTCTGCGGTAGAGAATTCCACAGGTTCACCACTCTCTGGGTGAAGAAATTCCTCCTCATCTCTGTCCTAAATGGCTTACCCCTTATCCTTAGACTGTGACCCCTGGTTCTGGACTCCCCGACCATCGGGAACATCCTTCCCGCATCTAGTCTGTCTAGTCCTTTTAGAATTTTATAAGTTTCAATGAGATCCCCTCTCATTCTTCTAAACTCCAGCGAGTATAAGCCCAACCGACCCAATCTCTCCTCATACGTCATTCCTGCCATCCCAGATATCAGTCTGGTGAATCTTCACTGCACTTCCTCCGTGGCAAGAGCATCCTTCCTCAGATAAGGCGACCAAAACTGCACACAATACTCAAGATGTGGTCTCACCAAGGCCCTGTACAACTGCAGCAAGACATTCTTGTTCCTGTACTCAAACCCTCTCGCTACGAAGGCCAACATACCTTTTGCCTTCTTAACCGCCTGCTGCACCTGCATGCTTACCTTCAGCGACTGGTGCACAAGGACACCCGGGTCTCGTTGCACTTCCCCTTCCCCCAATCTATTGCCATTCAGCTAATAATCTGCCTTCCTGTTTTTGACACCAAAGTGGATAACCTCGCATTTATCCACGTTATATTGCATCTGCCATGCTTCTGCCCAATCACCCAACCTGTCCAAATCATCCTGGAGTTTCTCGGCATCCTCCTCAAAGTACACACGCCCACCCAGCTTTGTGTCGTCTGCAAACTTGGAGATATTACATCTAGTTCCCTCGTCTAGATCATTAATATATATTGTGAATAGCTGGGGTCCAAGGACCGATCCCTGCGGTACTCCACTAGTCACTGCCTGCCACTCGGAAAAAGACCCGTTTATTCCAACTCTTTGCTTTCTGTCTGCCAACCAGTTCTCTATCCAAGTCTCCCTCACGGAAACTCAGCAGCCTTCCATCAGCCATGCTGCAGCCATTGGGGGAGCACTTCGTAGGAGCACGAGGTTAGGAAAACAGACACTAAGGGCTGGATTTTGTCAATGGGGAGCTTTTGGAGGCGGGACTCCCACTTGTTGGGTTTTAGTCCCGCCTCCATCGACTTGTGGATAACCCACGCTATTTTCCCTTGATTGACCTTGTTAAGCCCACCCAGCGGGCTTAGCAGGCCAATTAAGGGAAAGCCAGTTACAGGTTGATGTGCCTCAATAAATCCGAGACTCAATGTTAGCGGAACAAAACAAGGCTTTTATTAACTTAGAAGGTAACACACAGTGGAGAGGTGTCTTCCATCCAGAGGTCTGCAGTACTGGATGTGAGGCACGCCGAGCCTGCTTACATAGGGGCCAGGTATGGGCGGAGCCCTACACACAATACAATACAAGGTGAGGAAACGGAACTGAGGTAAGGGAAATGAAACTGAAACTAAACCACAGTCACAGGCACAATCACACAGAGAATACAGATGAGTGATGAATGGCATATTTCATCACATTCACCCCTTCTATAGATTTAGTCTGTTCGGGGGTTTGATAGTCCTCTGTGACCGACGTGGCTGTTGTGGTGCCGCGGGTGTCGGCTGGGTGTCCCCAGTGGCCTCCTGGGTCTCTGCCGGGGGCGCCGCCAGGGTTGTTGAAGGGGTAGTTGGTGGGGGTACCGTTGGTCGATGTTCTTCCAGGGGTGATGAAAGAGTAGTGGGTGGGTAAGAGTTGCTGTGATCGTTGTTGCTGCTGTTGTCGTGGTTGTTGTCGTTACCGGCTGGGGCGACGTCTTTTATGGGCACGGTGTCCTCCCTTCCGTCGGCGTGCCGGACATACGCGTATTGGGGGTTGGCGTGGAGTAGGTGCACTGACTCCACGAGAGGGTCCGTCTTGTGGCCCCTCACATGCCTTCGCACGAATACCGGACCTGGGGTGGAGAGCCATGACGGCATGGATACGCCTGAGGTGGATTTCCGGGGAAAGACAAACATTCGTTCATGAGGCGCGGCATTAGTGGCAGTACACAATAGCGACCGTATCGAATGGAGCACATCTGAGAGGACTTCCTGCCAGCGGGAGATAGGGAGGCCCTTGGTCCTTAGAGCTAGAGTGATTGCTTTCCATACTGTCCCGTTCTCTCGCTCCACTTGACCGTTACCCCGGGGGTTGTAGCTGGTGGTACGGCTCGTGGCGATCCCCCTGGACAGCATGTACTGGCGTAGCTCTTCACTCAGGAAGGACACCCCCCTATCCGTATGGATGTAGCTCGGCATACCGAACAGGCAGAACAGGCTGTTGAGGCATTTAATGACCGTAGCGCTGGTCATGTCTGGGCAGGGGAAGGCGAATGGGAAACGGGAGTATTCGTCCACAATGTTCAGGAAGTAAACATTGCGGTCGACGGACGGGAGGGGGCCCTTGAAGTCTAAGCTGAGCCGCTCAAAGGGCCGTGTAGCTTTGATTAAATGGGCTCTATCTGGGCGGTAGAACCGAGGCTTGCACTCAGCGCAAGTGCGGCAGTTCCTGGTCAGAGACCGAACTTCCTCAATCGAGTAGGGTAAGTTACGGGACTTTATGAAGTGGAACAGCCACGTGACCCCTGGGTGGCAGAGGTCGTTGTGGAGGGTCTGTAGCCGATCCCCGGTGGCGCTGGCACACATCCCTCGTGAGAGGGCGTCGGGGGATTCGTTAAGGGCCCCTGGCCGGTAAATGATGTCATAATCGAAGGTGGAGAGCTTGATCCGCCACTAAGAATCTTATCATTTTTAATCTTCCCCCTCTGTTTATTATTGAACATAAACGCTACCGACCGCTGGTCGGTAAGTAGGGTGAAGCGTTTGCCGGCTAGGTAGTGGCGCCAGTGGCGCACTGCCTCCACGATGGCTTGGGCCTCCTTTTCCACGGAGGAGTGTCTGATCTCGGGCCCTTGGAGGGTCCTCGAGAAGAAAGCTACGGGCCGCCCCGCCTGGTTGAGGGTGGCCGCCAAGGCAAAGTCAGACGCATCACTTTCCACTTGAAAGGGAGTGTTCTCGTCCACTGCCTGTAGTGTGGCCCGCTCAATATCCCGCTTAATGCTTTTGAAGGCGGCGTGGGCCTCAGCAGAGAGCGGAAAAGAGGATGCTTTCAAGAGGGGGCGGGCTTTGTCGGAGTAGTTGGGGACCCATTGGGAATAATAAGAAAATAACCCCAGGCACCTTTTCAGGGCTTTGGGAGTGTTGGGCAGGGGCAGCTCCCATAGGGGGTTCAATCGGTCGGGGTCTGGTCCGATTTCCCCATTCTCCACCACGCTGCCTAGTATGCAGAGGCGCGTGGTGTTGAAAACGCACTTGTCCTCATTGTAAGTGAGGTTGAGTTTTTGTGCGGTTTTCAGGAACCTCTCGAGGTTCGAGTCGTGATCCTGCTGGTTGTGACCGCAGATGGTGACGTTGTTGAGGTAGGGGAAGGTTGCCTGCAAGTGGCGGTCATCGACCATGCGGTCCATCTCCCTCTGGAAGACCGAGACCCCATTCGTCACCCCAAAGGGGACTCTGAGGAATTGGTAGAGGCGTCCGTTCGCCTCGAAGGCGGTGTACGGGCAGTCCTCTGGTCTGATAGGGAGCTGGTGGTACGCTGACTTGAGGTCGATGGTGGAGAACACCCGGTATTGGGCGATTTGGTTCACCATTTCTGATATGCGGGGTAGCGGGTAGGCGTCTAGTTGGGTGTACCTGTTGATCGTTTGGCTATAGTCGATCACCATCCGTTTCTTCTCGCTACCCCTTACCACCACCACTTGGGCGCACCACGGGCTGTTGCTGCATTCGATAATGCGCTCCTTCAGGAGCCTGTCTACCTCGGTCGCGATAAACCGCCTGTCCTCCCAGCTGTACCTCCTGCTTTTGGTCGCTATTGGCCGGCAGTTAGGGGTAAGGTTCGCGAATAGCGAAGGCGGCTTTACCTTCAGGGTAGCCAGACCGCACACTGTGAGGGGCGGCTGGGACCCACCGTAATTGAGCGTGATGCTTTGGTGGTGGCACTGGAAATCCAGGCCCAAGATCACGCTCGCACATAGATTCTTCATGATTAGTACTTTAAAATTAACGTATACAGTTCCGTTAACGGACAATTGTACCGTGCAGTAACCCATAATGGTCGATGTCTGGGTTTTATCAGCCATAGAGATGGTACCCCGAGTAGGGACCACCTTTAGGGAGAGTTGTTGTGCTAGTTCAGGGTGGATAAAACTCTCCGTGCTTCCACTGTCAATTAAACATTTAACCCTGCACCCGTTTACCTCGATGGCCACCATTGATTTGGATAACGGGTGCGGCCTGGTCTGGTCCACTGTGACCGATGCCACTGTAGGGCCCTGATCGAGACAAGATGGCGTCCACGCTGTCTGCTCACAAGATGGCGGACCCCACGAGGTCGGGCAAGATGGCGTCCAAGATGGCCGCTCCCACGGCGCACACGCGGCGGTGGCGGGTTTTCCGGCGAGGTTCCCTCTGCACACCTTCCCGAAGTGCCCCTTCTTACCGCACTTAAAGCAGGTGGTGCCTTTCGCCGGGCACAGGTTTCTGGTGTGCTTCGACTGCCCGCAGAAGTAGCAGTTGGGTCCCCGACGCGTCGCGGCTGTCGTAGGGCTTCTGGCGGGAGAGCGGGGCCCCAACGGTGTCGGGCTGCTGGGCGGGGAAGATGCCTTCCAAGGTGGCGGCGCCCTTGGTGCACACGTGGCGGCGTGGGTGGCGCGGGCTGAAGAGTAGGCGTCCGAGTTTCTCTGGGCCACATCCAGGGATCGCGCTGTGTCCACAGCCTGTTTCAGGTCCAATCCCGTTTTTTCCAGCAGTCTCTGCCGGATGTAAGTGGAGCTGAGGCCTGTGATGAAGGCATCGCGAACAAGCTCGTCAGTGTACACTGCGGCTTTTACATCTTGGCACTTGCAGTCTTTGCCAAGCGTTTTCAGGGTGACTGGGAACTCATCCAGCGATTCCCCAGGTCGCTGTGCGCGAGTAGCGAGCAGATGCCTAGCATACACCTCATTCGTAGGCTGCTGGTAATGCGCCTTTAAGATGTCGCAGGCGGCCGGGTACGTGTCGGCGTCTTGGATGAGGGGGTAAACCCTGTGGCTTACCCAATTCCGCAGGATTCCGAGTTCCATACTTTCAGCGTCCGTAGCGCCTGTGATGGCTGCGGAATTGTCCAGGAAGAATTCCATACACATAAACCAGTGTCCGAAGCGTGCCGATGCGTCCGAAGCGTGCCGATGCGTCCGAAGCATGCTGGTCCAAACCCAAACGTTCGGGTTTCAAGAGTTGATCCATTGTGTTGAAAAGTAAGTTAATAAAATTGATGTGCCTCAATAAATCCGAGACTCAATGTTAGCGGAACAAAACAAGGCTTTTATTAACTTAGAAGGTAACACACAGTGGAGAGGTGTCTTCCATCCAGAGGTCTGCAGTACTGGATGTGAGGCACGCTGAGCCTGCTTACATAGGGGCCAGGTATGGGCGGAGCCCTACACACAATACAATACAAGGTGAGGAAACGGAACTGAGGTAAGGGAAATGAAACTGAAACTAAACCACAGTCACAGGCACAATCACACAGAGAATACAGATGAGTGATGAATGGCATATTTCATCACACAGGTGACATCAGTTCTGTGAAGCTGTCAAACACTGACAATCTGTCTTCTAAGTTGTGTCTTTACTCAAGACTCAATTAGAAAGCCTTCCTGACCAGAAAGCAGAAGGCTGCAGCTTTTGACAGTTCAGCGGCCATTCTGCTTTCTGTGCCGGTGAGCTGAGGGACTTCCGAGACCTGAAGGGAGGAAGCCTGCAGGAAGAAGTAAAGGTAAGTAAAACTTATTAAAATACTTTACACACACCTCACACAATTACCTCTGCACACATGCACCCATTACTCACCTGCACACCGGACATCTCAGCCCCTCCGACCCCCGCAGACCAACGGCCCACCTCGCTGACCCTGGCGAGGTTTGGAGCCGTCGGGAAGCCCACACTTCGGGGTAGATTTTCCCGAACCTGTCGGGAAGAAGGCGGGACTTCCCCTTTCGGCTTTTTGACCCGCCTACTTCGACGTCCGGCCAATGCGCGCGATTTTCCCTTGATTGACCTTGTTGAGCCCGCCCAGCGGGCTCAGCAGGCCAATTAAGGGCCACCCGGCAACAGGTGATGTCACAGACTGAAATTTCATCTGTCAAGAGTTCTTGACAGATGAAATATCAGTGTTTCAGAGATGTTTGAAGCTGTCAAACACTGACAGTCTGAGTTCTAAGCTGAGTCCTTCTGCACAGACTCAGTTAGAACTCTTACCGGCACTCAAAGCTGAAGGCTGTCACTTTTCACAGATCGCAGCCGTTCAGCTTTAAGTGCCGGGTGAGTGATGGACTCCCAACGGCTACAGGAAGAAAGGCTGTGAAGGTAATTACAGATAAGTAAAAGTTCTTTACACACTTTAGACACACCAAACACACTTACCTTTACACTCATGCACCCATCACTCACCTGAGCGGCAACATCGCGACCCCTTCAACTCCTTCAACCCGACGGCCCGCCTGCTCTAACCTGGCGTGGTTTGCAGCCATCGGGAAACCCACACGAAACCCCTCAAAATAGGGATTAGGCTAAAAACTGCCTGTTAACTACCTGTTAACAGGCAGTTAATTGGCACTAATCCCTTCCCGCCTGGTTTCGGCGGGTCCCAGTGCGGGGCGGGTACCCGCCGCCCCTGAAACTTACGTGGGGCGGGGTTTTGGGCGGGATGGTGTCGGGACCCCCAAATTCGGGATTTCCCCCCCCCCCCCAACACGCCTGAAACCCCGCCTGACGGCTCCACAAAAATCTAGCCCTTTGTGTTTTAAAATAGGGTTTAGCCAAAAAACTGCCTGTTAACTACCTGTTAACAGGCAGTTAATTGGCACTAATCCCCTTCCCGCCTCGGGGAGGCGGGACCCGGCACGGGTCGGCTACCCACCTCCTGACAAGATGGCATGGAGGCGGGTTGGGGCGGTTGGGCACCCACCCCCAAATTCTGCCATTTTCCCAGCAGTCCCGCCTCCAAACCCGCCTCCCCAGGGCTGGCAAAATCCAGCCCTAAGGGATTGCACAAGGGTGATTAGTTAATGATATTATTGTAAATATGTGTCATGTGAATATTGATAAATTTATTAATTTTGTTTGGAATCTTTTGTGGTGTCTCTCATTTCAGCTTTGTGCCCAAGAGAAGGATGTGATGTTCTGTGAGACTGGGATGGTATGATGGGGATGTGGTGAGCAATGGGGATCTGGGGTTTCATTCATTCGAATCGGGAGTCTGATGAGCATCTCACTGACAGCCCATCAAAATGGATGATTGGGTACCTGCCTCTTCCCTCCCTCCCTCTTCCTCTTGCTCCTTGTCCTTGTCCCCCTCGTCCTCCTCCAGAGCTGGTGACACAATCCCTGCTACACCCTCATGAAGGCCAAATTGTGAAGAATGCAGCAGACCACCACGAAATGGGACACCCACTCAGCCAAGAACCGTTGCCTCAGAACCCCGATGGTCTGCTTGATGATGTTCTTGGTGGAGGCAAAACTCTCATTATATGAGAGTTGGACACGAGTTCTGGGGCTGTGGAGGGGAGTCATGAGCCAAGTGCAGAGCGGATAACTGTCTCCGAGCAGCCACGCTCAAGCTTGCTGTGGTGGCTGGAAGATTGCTGGCACACCGGACTGGCACATGATGAAGGCATCGTGGCTGCTGCCAGGATAGCGGGCATTGACACTGAGGATTCGTTGTGCGTGGTCGCACACCAACTGCACATTAAGTGAGTGGTAGCCTTTGCAGTTCTTGAAGATCTCAGGATTGCTATACGGCATCCACAAAGCCACGTGTGTGCAGTCGATGGTGCCCTGCACCATGGAGAAGCCCACTATCCTGGCAAAGCCCCATGCGCACTCGTCCTGCTTCTCTCTGCTGAGAGAGAAGCCAACGTAGTCGCTTCTCCTACTGTGGAGAGCCTCTGTGACCACTCGGATTCAGCAATGGATGGCGAACTGCGAGATGTTAGCTATGTCTCCTGCTGCAAACTGGAAGGATCCGCTGGCGAAGAAATTGAGGGCCATGGTGACCTTGACTGCCACTGGGAGAGCCGTGGTCGCTCTGGTCTGAGGCTGGAGGTCTGGTTACAGGAGGTGGCAGAGTTCTGTGACCACCTGTTTTGTGAAGTGTAGCCTCTTAAGACACTGCTCCTCGCTTAATTGGAGATAGGAGAAGTTCTGTCGGAATACCCTCAGAGGGTAAGGCCTCCTGTTGAGAGCCCTGATGGCCCTCCTCCTCCCTCTGGCCACATGTCCCAGTATTTCTCGCTGCCTCCGCCGTAGACCCTGGAGGGCGAGGTCGACTGCCAGAAAGCCCCCATGACTGTGAGAAAGTGTTGTGAGCAGAAGCCTTTAAAATAATGAGGGTGTTCTTCACTTGCAGCAACACTCCCGGTTACCAAATAACCTGGAAATAAGTAAAGAAAGCTGTTGGAGTTGCAGGAAGTAGCACAGAACCACTGAAACTGCAGAGCCATGGCAGGTGCAACTTATTGCTGATGATCCCTTTAAATATCATTGTTGGAGCCTCCTTCCTGCTGTTGGACGCCTGCTCTCCCTGTCGTTGTTTAGACATATTAGAATAAATACTGCAGATTGGGCATCAAGTGAGCATTGCACAGTCACTGACGTCACGATCTCGGTCATTTAAATCCCTATAGTGATTGCGCTTACCGGCAGTGCTACCAGCACTTCCAAAATAGCGCCTGCAGCGGGATCCACCACCAGCTGGCGGAAGAGCGCTGGCCGATGCTTTCTTGACATTTCGTGGCACTAACCGGTGGCGCAGACCACCCAAATTTCTAGGCCATAGATTTCAAAAAGCATTATAATTTTACTGCCTTACAGAAATACCTACAGACTAATTATCACCCTACTATGAGCCCCTAATGTGCTGTCTTATCTATTCTACCAGGTGTTCCTCCAGTGGCTGCAGCACAGATGTGGAAAGCTGCTGTGGCTCAGTGGTCAACAACCTATTGGACTCGGGCTTGAGAGGGTCAGACTGTGGATTGGGGCTTGAGAGGGTCTGGCTGTGGACTCGGGCGTGAGAGGGTCAGGCTGTGCACTCGGGCTTGAGAGGGTCTGGCTGTGGACTCGGGCTTGAGAGGGTCTGGCTGTGGACTTGGGCTTGAGGGGGTCTGGCTGTGGACTCGGGCGTGAGAGGGTCTGGCTGTGGACTCGGGCTTGAGAGGGTCTGGCTGTGGACTCGGGCTTGAGAGGGTCTGGCTGTGGACTCGGGCGTGAGAGGGTCAGGCTGTGCACTCGGGCTTGAGAGGGTCTGGCTGTGGACTCGGGCTTGAGAGGGTCTGGCTGTGGACTTGGGCTTGAGGGGGTCTGGCTGTGGACTCGGGCATGAGAGGGTCTGGCTGTGGACTCTGGCTTGAGAGGGTCAGGCTGTGGACTGGGGTTTGAGAGGGTCAGACTGTAGACTGGGGCTTGAGAGGGTCTGGCTGTGGACTCGGGCTTGAGAGGGTCTGGCTGTGGACTCGAGCGTGAGAGGGTCAGACTGTGGATTGGGGCTTGAGAGGGTCTGGCTGTGGACTCGGGCTTGAGAGGGTCTGGCTGTGGACTCGGGCGTGAGAGGGTCTGGCTGTGGACTCGGGCGTGAGAGGGTCTGGCTGTGGACTCGGGCGTGAGAGGGTCTGGCTGTGGACTCTGGCTTGAGACGGTCTGGCTGTGGACTCTGGCTTGAGAGGGTCTGGCTGTGGACTCGGGCGTGAGAGGGTCTGGCTGTGGACTCGGGCGTGAGAGGGTCTGGCTGTGGACACGAGCGTGAGAGGGTCTGGCTGTGGACTCAGGCTTGAGAGGGTCTGGCTGTGGACTCGGGCGTGAGGGGGTCTGGCTGTCGACTCGGGCTTGAGAGGGTCTGGCTGTGGACTCGGGCGCGAGAGGGTGTGGCTGTGGACTCTGGCTTGAGAGGGTCAGGCTGTGGACTCGGGCTTGAGAGGGTCAGGCTGTGGACTCGGGCTTGAGACGGTCTGGCTGTGGACTCGGGCGTGAGGGCGTCTGGCTGTGGACTCGGGCTTGAGAGGGCCTGGCTGTGGACTCGGGCGCGAGAGGGTGTGGCTGTGGACTCGGGCTTGAGAGGGTCTGGCTGTGGACTCGGGCTTGAGAGGGTCAGGCTGTGGACTCTGGCTTGAGACGGTCTGGCTGTGGACTCGGGCGTGAGGGGGTCTGGCTGTGGACTCGGGCTTGAGAGGGTCTGGCTGTGGACTCGGGCGTGAGAGGGTCTGGCTGTGGACTCGGGCGTGAGGGGGTCTGGCTGTGGACTCGGGCGTGAGGGGGTCTGGCTGTGGACTCGGGCGTGAGGGGGTCTGGCTGTGGACTCGGGCGTGAGGGGGTCTGGCTGTGGACTCGGGCGTGAGAGGGTCTGGCTGTGGACTCGGGCGTGAGAGGGTCTGGCTGTGGACTCGGGCGTGAGGGGGTCTGGCTGTGGACTCGGGCGTGAGAGGGTCTGGCTGTGGACTCGGGCTTGAGAGGGTCAGGCTGTGGACTCGGGCGTGAGAGGGTCTGGCTGTGGACTCGGGCTTGAGAGGGTCAGGCTGTGGACTCTGGCTTGAGAGGGTCAGGCTGTGGACTCGGGCTTGAGAGGGTCAGGCTGTGGACTCGGGCTTGAGAGGGTCAGGCTGTGGACTCGGGTGTGAGGGGGTCTGGCTGTGGACTCGGGCTTGAGACGGTCTGGCTGTGGACTCGGGCATGAGAGGGTCTGGCTGTGGACTCGGGCTTGAGAGGGTCAGGCTGTGGACTCTGGCTTGAGAGGGTTAGGCTGTGGACTCGGGCGTGAGAGGGTCTGGCTGTGGACTCGGGCGTGAGAGGGTCTGGCTGCGGACTTGGGTGTGAGAGGGTCAGGCTGTGGACTGGGGCTTGAGAGGGTCTGGCTGTGGACTCGGGCTTGAGAGGGTCTGGCTGTGGACTTGGGCATGAGGGGGTCTGGCTGTGGACTCGGGCTTGAGAGGGTCAGGCTGTGGACTCTGGCTTGAGAGGGTCAGGCTGTGGACTCGGGCTTGAGAGGGTCAGGCTGTGGACTCTGGCTTGAGAGGGTCTGGCTGTGGACTCGGGCGTGAGAGGGTCTGGCTGTGGACTCGGGCGTGAGAGGGTCTGGCTGTGGACTCAGGCTTGAGAGGGTCTGGCTGTGGACTCGGGTGTGAGGGGGTCTGGCTGTGGACTCGGGCTTGAGACGGTCTGGCTGTGGACTCTGGCTTGAGAGGGTCAGGCTGTGGACTCGGGCTTGAGAGGGTCAGGCTGTGGACTCGGGTGTGAGAGGGTCTGGCTGTGGACTCGGGCGTGAGAGGGTCTGGCTGTGGACTCGGGCGTGAGGGGGTCTGGCTGTGGACTCGGGCGTGAGAGGGTCTGGCTGTGGACTCGGGCGTGAGAGGGTCTGGCTGCGGACTTGGGTGTGAGAGGGTCAGGCTGTGGACTGGGGCTTGAGAGGGTCTGGCTGTGGACTCGGGCTTGAGAGGGTCTGGCTGTGGACTCGGGCGTGAGGGGGTCTGGCTGTGGACTCGGGCTTGAGAGGGTCTGGCTGTGGACTCGGGCTTGAGAGGGTCTGGCTGTGGACTCGGGTGTGAGGGGGTCTGGCCGTGGACTGCAGCAACTCAACATTCACAGGGTAGTCAGTCTGGCTCAGCTGCTTTTCTGGCACCTTAAACTGCTTCTCCACCACCTTAAACATTCACTCCCTCCACCACCAGCGTACCGTGTCTGCAGTGTGTACCATCTACAAGATGCAGTGCAGCAACTCGCCAAGGCCTCTTCGGCAGCACCTCCCAAACCCGCGACCTCTTCCACCTAGAACGACAAGGGCAGCAGGCGCATGGGAACACCACCACCTCCAAGTTCCCCTCCAAGTCACACACCATCCTGACTTAGAAATATATCGCCGATCCTTCATCGTCGCTGGGTCAAAATCCTGGAACTCCCTTCCTAACAGCACTCTGGGAGTACCTTCACCACACGGACTGCAGCGGTACAAGGCAGCGGCTCACCACCAGCTTCTCAAAGGCAATTAGGGATGGACAATAAATGCTGGCCTTGCCAGCAACGCCCACATCCCATAAACAAATAAAAAATAGCATGGGCATTGGGTCGTGGGGGACCAAACGTGCTGCCACCCTGAAACCTGTTGCATTCCCATTGCATGACTGCCCCTTGCTAGCAGCCTGGAGCTCAGCACTCCCACTGATCTGTGGGGGAGCAGGCTCTAAGACATTCATGCTCCAATTGAAGTTACTATCCATTTGAGCTCCCAGCCTGTACAAGGTAGAAGAAATGGTTGAGCCCAGACTCTGTACAACCCCAGTATAATCATCCCTGCGAGATGCTATTACTTAATTGCCTTAAATGTGTCCTCAAAATGTACTCAATAATATGATTCATTGTTCGGATAAAAAAGGAATGCTAATTTAACCCTGAAGGTTAAATTCCTTACCAGGGACAGAAGGCAAGCCTTCGCGACCAGGAGACCAGGCCAGGAAATGTCTTGTTCATGGGGTCAGAAATATGTCCTATTCAGTCTGGACTCATATGCGACCCCTTTGTGAACAAAGACCTGAGATGCTTGGGAGTAAAAAAGCAACTTAGCATGCTTCATTGACTTGTAGTTATCAGGCATACCAACAGAGCTGTGTGAGGTGATTCATACCAAATGTGCTAAGTTATTCTAACACGTATCACTTGGATTGTTCAATAGAATTCACAGAATCACAGAATCACAGAAACCCCACAGTGCAGATAGAGGCCATTTCGACCCATCGAGCCTGCACCGACACATATCCCACCCGATCCCCGTAACCCCTACACCAACACCAACACATATCCCACCCTATCTCCGTAACCCCACATATTTTAATCCCCCTAACACTAAGGGTCAATTTATCATAGCCAATCAACCTAACCCGCACATTTTTGGACTGTGGAGGAAACCGGAGCACCCGGAGGAAACCCACGCAAACACGGGGAGAATGTGCAAACTCCACACAGACAGTCACCCGAGGCCGGATTCGAACCTGGGGCCCTGGCGCTGTGAGGCAACAGTGCTAACCACTATGCCACCGTGCTGCCCAAGAATTGACTAATAGAATTTTCTTTGGAAATTGGGGATATGAGTGATTTTGACACTAAAGTACAGTCTCACTTCTTGGTCTTTAGATTTTAGTCTGAAAGAAAGAAAGAAAGATTTGCCTTTATATAGCGCCTTTCACAACCTCAGGACATCCCAAAGCACTTTACAGCCAATTAAGTACTTTAAGTGTAGTCACTGTTGTAATTTAGGAATTCAGTCCTTGGTTTTTAGTCCTGTTTAGTGCTAGTTCTTTTCGTAGTACTTTGTCTAGTATCTGTAGAAGGGTGTCTTTGTAAAACCAGAAAGTGCATCTCTGACAGACAGAAAAATAGATTACAGTCATTAAGGTTGTGCAGGTATAGTAGCCAGATACAGACAGATATAAGTGTGTCACTTAGAGGTACAAGTTTTCCTGAGATCAAGGGAAGTGAGATTTAAGCCAGCTAGTCCAGATATAGCTACCTGCGCGAAAGGTGAGTTTTCCCAGGAGCGGAGGATCCAGGAGGAATAGATAACACCTCTACAGATGGAGGTTTATCGCTCTGGCATCTCAGAAGACTAGCACCAACCCCCAAAGGAATGCAAGGCAACCGATTCATTTACACCAAAAAATCAGGACAAGATTGTAGACATTCTGCAAACATAAGAACATAAGAAATAGGAGCAGAAGGAGGCCATGCAGTCCTTCGAGTCTGCTCCGCCATTCAATAAGATCATGGCTGATCTTCTACTTCAACTCCACCTTCCTGCACTATCCCCATATCCCTTGATTCCCTTAGTATTCAAAAATCTATTGATCTCTGTCTTGAATATACTCAACGACTGAGCCTCCACAGCTCTCTGGGGTAGAGAATTCCAAAGATTCACCACCCTCTGAGTGAAGAAATTTCTCCTCATCTCAGTCCTAAATGGGTGACCCCTTATTCTGTGACCCCTGGTTCTAGATTCCCCAGCCAGGGTAAACATCCTCCCTGCATCTACCCTGTCAAGCCCTGTAAGAATTTTGTATGTTTCAATGAGATCACCTCTCGTTCTTCTAAACTCTAGGGAATATAGGCCTAGTCTACTCAATCTCTCCTCGTAGGACAATCCCCTCATCCCAGGAATCAGTCTGGTGAACTGTCGTTGCACTCCCTCTAAGGCAAGTATATCCTTCCTTCGGTAAGTAACATGGTAACTACAAGCATATAGGGTGTAATTTTGACTTTGTGTGATCGTATCAATTCAGCCACCCATTCTGCATCTTTCCCAATTTTCATTTTCAATCATAGGCTTTTTCAATAAACTGGAAATTGAATGCTGTTAACTTGTCAGTTATCTAAGGAGTCTATTTCCAAATTAATCTCACCAATTTCTATCAATCTCAGACACTGATCTCAGCTCTAAATATATAATCACCAAGCTGTTAAAGCTGAATCACTGTGACACAACTGAACCTTTGTAACCTCTGTTATGTATTTTATCAATTAACCTCATCTACCAATTATTTGCATACTCCAATGCTTCAGTTTCAGTGCTGCTAACAATGATTCTAAGGTTAATAAATAGTTGTTCATTCATGACTTTGTTGTCTGACTTCTTTGATAACCTGTTAAGAAAATGTTCATTCATTCACTCAGTAGCTTCTGCAGATCCTGACGGGAGGTCGGTAGTATAAATACTAATATAATCCATACTGCTTGGTGTAGGACGGTTTGGTGAATCCAATTTAGGCCTCGTTCACTCCTAGGCATAAACAGGTTGGTAAACCTCAGATGATTTCTTGACGTGAGTTAAGGTGAAGGGTTGAAGAATCATCCGGTGCCCTTGATAAATGCTCTCGTCATGTTATATATCCCTGTGTTCTGACAAGACTGAGGGATGGGACATCTTCTGCAGGCTTCTCCTCCTGAATCTATGTGACTGGAATAACCAAGTCATAGAAAATGTAGAAAACGGAGAGAGGGACCGAGGTTAGGGTACAGTTGCAAGGGTAAGTACTGGCAGATAAGAGGCAGTGCAATGTATAACTCGGTTGTCATGTTGTGTGTGTGTGAGAGAGTTAAGTAGAAAGAGAAAAGCAAGTGAAGATGCTTAAACACGTTGCTGTGTGCGGCCTCCAGCCTCACCATCTCCCAGACTGTGTGCCCTTTGCTAATTATGTCCCCTTCAATTGGTGTGAGAGTCTGCAGAGTGGCAGGAACTCCTCCTGTGCTGGTTGTCTCCCCTTTTGTTGTGTGCCTGCAAGGAGATTAAAAGTAGGTTTCCCTGGACAAGGGCTTTCAACACGTATAGCTCAGTGTGCACGATGACAGGAAGAAGCAGCAAGTGAGGCCAAGAGAGAGAACTAGTTGTGAGGGCAGGAGCAGCTTAAGTGAGTGTATGTGGAAGTTTCTTTCTGCACTGCAAGCAGGGCAACGAAGGATGGGCAATAAATGCTGGCCTTGCTAACGATGTCCATATCCCAAGAATCAATGAACAAAAAAGCAGGAAGAAGTTACAGTGAAGTGTTTCCTGATGAGTTCAGGTGAACCATGGGAAAGAGACTGATTGATTATTCCTGGTGAGGGAAAGGTAGGATCCTGCAGGGCTGTGGGGAAAATATGAAGAAAAGTCTTACCTTGGTGCTCCTCGTCAAATCATTAAATTTCTTTCTGCAATACAGCCAGATCACAGGAACAATGCATCTATAAACATCTTCTGCCATCTCCCTTTAAGCCTGTTCACTAATTTGCCTTGGTGCCCTATGGGGCCATCTGTAGGGAAGAGACCTCCTTTCTGATGGTCATTTACTCCATCAGCACCGGTGCACTTAAAAACCTGGGGACCTTACTGGGAGTCATGCTGCCTGTTGCATAGTGTTGCTTGCCAGGAGAAAAAAGCATTGCCCCTTTAAGGTACTGCCGCAGCCCTTTAAGAAGCGGCCGCTCAGCCAGATTTCCTGCCTCCTCATTAACGATATGACTATTGGGAGCACATTGGGTGTTGGCAGCTTTTCGAAAGCATGATAATTAGGATGACCATCAAAATTGCATGGGATCCTAATGGACTTTTCCAGGCAGGTCCCCATTAGCCAGCCACCCAATTTATGCGTGCAACAAAAATAGTTCCTACAGTGTATTATTCCGCTACTAAGGTGGCGATTTCTCCATTTAAGGCCACAAAGCCTAATTAGTAAACATAGCCAGAGGTCAATCTGAGTTCAATTGTTATTTAGGAAAGGAGCTTTGCAGATTGGAAAGTGGGTATTCAATTCAGACTGAGCAAAAGATTGACTTTCTTTGTAATTTTTTAATGATTGACCTACACCTGTAACAAAGTGTGACGGGTATTGTGACATCTGGAATGTGCCAGATGTGAATTGGACACAAGGGGGGTGAATCTTCCTGGGGATTCCTTCGCTTGCCCTCTGTAACGTCAGTGGAAGTGCCTCGGAAACCCCGGGAAGATGCCGTGCCTTTTTTCTGGGATTTCCGCAGCCAAAGTTGTGGTGGCTGAGCGGGAGAACCCAGCCGGGAAATTTAGCCCTGAAACTTTTGCAGATGGCTAGATGCTCGTTCCACCATTGCCCGCGCAGAGTCTTGTTGATAGGCATAGCCTGACCTATAAATGCAGTTTCAGTGGAAGGGGCAGCATGAGTGGTTACACTGGCTTTCTATATAACAATCTGAATGAAGAACTTTCAGAGATAAGCCGGGGGGGGCGGAATACGTGAGACTGAAAGCCAGAAAATGCACAAAGCAATACTGTAGTAATTTCATGTAAAGATGAAATAACCCTCAGCCTGCTGCTAGCCTTTCAACATTTGACTTAAAGGTGGCAGTGAGTCTAATATCCATTGATGTGCTACAGATGTACCCTCTTCAACTTGCAACTGCCATGAGTCCCTGAGCTAAAACTGATTTCTTAAAACTCGATCATGTGTTCTAGATCTGTGTTCAATAAAGGTTCTGTTTTTTAGGGAGACATCGTTAAAATCTATAGTGGTGGGGGGGATGTGGGGTGAAATTCTGCAGTCGTTCTCCCTCTCATCAACTTCAGTGGAAAAGCCCGTGGAAATGGCCTACTCCAGCTCCTATTTCTTATGTTCTTTAAGAAAGGTTTCACCTGGGATTTTCACGGTTTTTCCGCCAAAGTTACGGCGGCCGAGCAGGAGAATCCCCGTGGGAATTCTAGCCCCTGTATAAGTCTGTGGCAATAGTCAGTTTTCGCAAGGCAGTGGCTTCGTGCCGAGGTGGGGTTTTTCTTTTTTTTCTCTCCAGATGCTTCCTATTTGTTATAGGGGAAAAATGGGGGCCTGGAGTTTCCTCCCCATTTGCGGGCCCGATATGCCCGTAATCTGGGTGCGAGCCAATGACGTGGCTTGAAAGAACCCGGAGTTTTGGGCGTAAGCGAGTTACGAGCGTCACTTCAATACGCCCCCAAATCTCCTTGATCGTTTTACGCCCGTCCATCAAACCCTCCGCCCGATCAAATCTCCGCCCACACAGCTGGCCACACCCACACACTCACACGGGAGTTTCCTCCAATTGTACTTGGTCGGGGTGTGGCGGGGGCTGTCTCTCGACATTGCCACTAGATTTTCAGGCACAGCGGGGAAACAAAGTAATTCCTCTGGTCTTTTAATTGCAATTATTTGAGCGTTTTTAAAGCATTAATCCTCACTGAGACCTGTTCTGCATTTTCTGTTTCTTTGAATGCATTTTTAGGGCGTATTATAATAGAAGTCACATCATAAATGGAATTGCAGATTCTGAAGTATGCGGTGCCTGAATGATGGTTAAATGAGTTGAAACCTTAAATTTTAAGATTCAAAGACTAAATATACTCGCCTCCTGTAAGGACTTTATTCCATTCTCCCAGTTTCTCCATCTCCGCTGCATCTGCTCTGACGATGCCACCTTCCATACCAGTGCTTCTGACATGTCTTCCTTTATCCTCAACAGAGGAATCCCCTCTACAGTGGTTGACACGGCCATTAACCATGTCCGTTCTATCTCCCGCACATCTGCTCTCACCCCTGCCCCTCCCTCCCGGAACCACGATAGAGTTCCCCTTGTCCTCACCTTTCACCCCACCAGCCTCCACATTCAATGGATCATCCTCCGCCATTTCCACCACCTCCAACGTGATCCCACCACCAAATGCATCTTCCCCTCCCGTCCCCTTTCAGCATTCCGTAGGGACCACTCCCTCCGCGACACCCTACTTCACTCCTCTATCGCCCCCAACACCCCTTCCCCTTCGCCTGGCACCTTCCCGTGCAAGCGCAGGAGATGCAACACATGCCCTTATACCTCCCCCCTTCCCACTGTCCAGGGCCCCAAACACCCCTTCCACGTGAAACAGCGATTTACTTGTACTTCTTGCAATCTAGTATACTGTATTCGCTGCTCATGATGTGGTCTCCTCTACATTGGGGAGACCAAACGCAGATTGGGTGAGCGCTTTGCGGAACACCTCCGTTCAGTCCATAAGGGGGACCCCGAGCTTCCGGTCGCCTGTCATTTTAATTCACCGTTCCATTCCCACTCAAACCTCACCGTCCTCGGCCTTTTGCATTGTTCCACGGAAGCTCAGCGTAAGCTCGAGGAACAGCACCTCATCTTTCGATTAGGCACTTTACAGCCTTCTGGACTTCACAGAATCACAGAAACCCCACAGTGCAGATAGAGGCCATTTCAGCCCATCGAGCCTGCACCGACACATATCCCACCCTATCCCCGTAACCCCACGTATTTAATCCCCCTAACACTAAGGGTCAATTTATCATAGCCAATCAACCTAACTCGCACATCTTTGGACTGTGGGAGGAAACCGGAGCACCCGGAGGAAACCCACGCAAACACGGGGAGAATGTGCAAACTCCACACAATTTCAGATCATAACATAACATATATATATTTTGCTCTGTTCTTCTCCCCCACATGGCAGCTGTCTTCCATTCTGTCAGCGCAATTTACACTTCATCTAGAGCCATCCTTTCTTAACCTGTCCCACTACCATCCCCTTTTGCCTTGAATATCACTTAATGTCTTTCAACATTGGCCCAGAAATTCGGGTCTCCACGGGTGAGTACGCACGGGGTACTCACCTGTAGGCCCAATGGAAGTGCCGGTTTCCTGCATGCACTGCGCATGCGCGGGAAACTGGCACTTCCGTTCCCCTGAAAGCAGGGGTTCAGAGGTCGAACACGTGCGCGGGAGAGGCAGCGCATGCGCATCGAACTTCGGTTTTTTTTACAGCTTTTCCCGGGAAGGTAAGCCTGCAGAATTTAGAAATGTAAAAAGCAGGCATAAGGCCTGCTTTTTACAAGGTAAGTGGTGAATTAATTAAAATTAAAACATTTTTTCCACAGGATTATTATTTTTAAATACTTTAAAGCAAGGTAAGTTTATTTTTAGCCCCGTTAGGAAATAAAATTATTTTTTTCAAAAATTTAAATTATTGTTTAAAATAGTTATTTCATTTAATTTATCGTTTATTTAAAAAATGTGATGTTTTTTTAAATTTATTTGAAGATTTAGTGATGTTTTGTAAGAAGAAAGGGCCCGTAGTATTTCTAAGTTTGACAGCACTTCCTGTCAGACTTATGAATGGAGCATTCCCTGCTCCGATTGGCTCCCCATGGCCCATGTGATCCCAGGGGACGCTTCGAACTAACTGCGCCCCTGGGACATGCAAGCACCGCGCGCCGGCAGCTGGACCAGGCCCCGGATCAGAATTCGACGGGGGCCCACAGCTCAACGGCCGGCGCGCTAGGTAAGTGCAGATCGGGGGCTTGCACCCGCGGGAAGCCCCCGACCCAAATTTCTGGGCCAATGTCTCTTAATCTCTCCTGCCTTCCAGCCTATCACAGACCTTCCCTTATGTTCTTTCATCCCCTCCCCCATTTTCCAGCCACTTGCTTAAAAACCTGTTCCATCTCCAGCTTTTTTCCAGTTCTGACGAAAGGTCATCAACCTGAAACGTTAACTCTGTTTCTCTCTTCACAGATGCTGCCTGACCTGCTGAGTATTTCCAGCATTTTCTGTTTTTATTTCAGATTTCCAGCATCTGCAGTATTTTCTTTTTGTACTAAATATACTCGTGTGGGTTCGGCGTTTTCTTAGGCCCTGATTATTTCCACTGATCTACACAAGTTTACGCCCATAGGGTGTATTCTAATGAAAATCCTGAGAGAAGACCCCCATCAGTTTTAGGTGCTCCATCTTAGGATGGACACAACTGGCCTTGGTTAAAGTCTAGTAACAATTCACCAGGATTGGCCCTTAGTGTTAGGGGGATTAAATACGTGGGGTTACGGGGATAGGGTGGGATATGTGTTGGTGTAGGGGTTACGGAGATCGGGTGGGATATGTGTCGGTGCAGGCTCGATGGGCCGAAATGGCCTCTATCTGCACTGTGGGATTTCTGTGATTTCTGTGATGATACCTGGGATGAAGGGACTTAGCTACGATGGGAGATTCCCCTTTGTGTCAGCTACCTTACCTGCTCCAGCTTTACCATGTCTGCAGGGTGCTCCTCGAGGGATGGGAGGATGAGCGATTGGTGGGAAGACTCCCCTGGAGCCTGCGAGGAGTGAGGTGACTCTCAGTGAAGCTACTGTCGCCGAGGAACTCGCTTCCAATTGTCATTGGAGTCTGAAGCTCCCTCAGGTGCTGGCATGGGAAGGGGCTTTAAAGAAGTAGGTACGCTGTCACTACTATGAGAGACAGCAACATCTGTGACCGCTCCTTGATGCCCACTGGTACGGGTGCTACAGGATGGTGTCATGACAGACCAAAGGCTTATCTCAACCAAATGCACAGGGATCATCTCCACAGACCATATTTGTGATCTATGCCCCTGAATCATTCTTCTTATGAAGGCTGGGCCAATAGGCAATGGTTTTACTGCCCTGCATAACTAATGAGGTCCAGCGCGGGAAACCTCAGTTGATTAGCGATGGAATCATGTGTGCAGACGCAAGTCCCACCCTGCCACTGAGCCGTCGATGGGAGGAGAATCCAGCCATATATAATGGCCCAGAAATTTGGGTCCCAACGCGTGAATACGCACGGGGTACTCACGCGTAGGCCCAACGAAAGTGCCGGTTCCGTGCATGCGCGGGAAATCGGCACTTCCGTTCCCCCTGAAAGAAGGGGTTGAAAGGTGGAATGCGTGCGCCGGAGAGGCAGTGCGTGCGCATTGAACTTACTTTTTTTTGCAGGTTTCTCCGGGAGGGTAAGTTACACTTTTAAAAAGCAGGCGCAAGGCTTGCTTTTAACAAGATAAGTGGTGAATTAATTAAAATTAAAACATTTTTTCCACAGGTTTATTATTTTTAAATGCTTTAAAGAAAGGTAAGTTTATTTTTAGCCCCGTTAGAAAATAAAATTAATTTTTTCAAAAATTTAAATTATTATTTAAAATAGTTATTTCATGTAATTTATAGTTATTTTAAAAATGTGATTTTTAAAAAATTTACTTGAAGTTTTAGTGATGTTTTGAGGCTTATACGGCTGAAAATTCAGTAGCCTTAGCGCCTCATTTGAGGCGCTAGAGGGCCTTGCGCCGGAGTTATGGCCAGTAGTGAAATTCCCTGGGGCCCTAAATCGGCGTTGCTCCGGTAGCGCTGCGCCGGCACCGATGACGTCATCGGTGTGCGCAGCGTCCCGGTTGCCGTGGTAACCCGCCCGAACTCCGAAATTGAGTTGCGGCCGCCTCGCCCATGGCAGCCGCAACCAGCGTTTTGTCAGAGGTGCCTTACTGCAGTTAGCGCCGGCGCATTAAAGGCCCCGCGGCGGCCGGCCGCTTTCCCGCCGGCCGCCTGCCCGCAGCTCCCTCCCCGGACTTCTCTCCCCCCCCCGGAACAGATGCAAGCCCGGCACTTGTCCGAGGTGCCGGGCTCATTTTTAAGCAGATTTGCGCGGGCCGCGGCCGGGTGCAGGCAGCTCCTCCTTAACGGAAGGAGGAGGCCTGCACTTCCCCAGCCTGCCGCACCGCATCGGGTGCCGCAGCGCCGGAATTGCGGCGCGAAACGGCAGTTAGCGCCCTTTTCCAGCCGCTAAGACCCTTCAGTAGCACCGGCAGCCGTTTGGGCGCGGCGCCACTGAATTTTTGGCGCGCGCAGGGGACTTAGCGCCGGCACTAATTTCCGGCGCTAAAGCCCTGGCTAAGCCAAAACCCAATTTCTTGGCCATAGTATTTATAGGTTTGACAGCTCTTCCTGGCAAACTTATGAATGAAGCATTCCCTGCTACCATTGGCTCTCCATGGCCCACGTGATCCCAGGGGATGCATCAAACTAACTGCGCCCCTGGGATACGCGAGCACTGCGTGCCGGCAGTTGGAGGAGGCCCAGGATCGGAATCCCACGCGGGCCCACAGCTCAAAGGCCGGTGCGCAAGGTAAGTGCAGGCCGGAGGCTTGCACCCGCGGAAAGCCCCCAACCCGAATTTCTGGGCCAATATGTGTACATGTCCTAAGTGTACAACAACAACAACTTGCATTTCTATAGAGAAACATCCAAGGCACTTCGCAGAGGTGAAATTTTAAAAATGGAGGCCGATCCAAAGAAGAGGATATTGGAGGGGGTGATGGTGGGTGGGGAGTGACTAGAAGCCTGGTCAAAGAGATGTTTTTTTAGGATGAAAAGGAGGTGAATAGGCGGAGAAGTTTGGGGAGGGAATTGAAGAGCATGGGGCCTAGGTGACTGAAGACGCAAAGGGTGGGGAAGGGATGCACAAAAGGCCAGAATCAGAAGAACAGAGAGTTCAGAAGGGAGGGGAGGGTGGTTGTAGGGATGGAGCAGTCTATATGCTATAGCATGGTATCTAGAATGAGCGCAAGTTCAGAAAGCGTTTTAGTAGTCACTGGGAAGGGCGGATTCGTCCATATTCTAACACAAGGCATGCACTGTGCAAGATTTTCCAACCATTAAGTTGAAACATAGAAACATAGAACATAGAAAAATAGGAGCAGGAGTAGGCCATTTGGCCCTTCGAGCCTGCTCTGCCATTCAATATGATCATGGCTGATCCTCTATCTCAATACCACATTCCCGCTCTCCCCCCTTATCCCTTGATGCCTTTTGTGTCTAGAAATCTATCTATCTCCTTCTTAAATATATTCAGTGACTTGGCCTCCACAGCCTTCTGTGGTAGAGAATTTCACAGGTTCACCACCCTCTGAGTGAAGAAACCTCTCCTCATCTCAGTCCTAAATGGCCTACCCCGTATCCTGAGACTGTGACCCCTCGTTCTAGACCCCCCAAGCCAGGGGAAACATCCTCCCTGTATCCAGTCGGTCTAGCCCTGTCAGAATTTTATACGTTTCCACGAAGTGTCAGGAATGCTCCCCTTGTGTTCTTTTAAAGATGATAATTAGGATCTGCCTCTACATTTAAGGAAGCGTGGGAAAGAAATGCCCATTTGGCCCATCAAACTCATCCCGTCCTCACACCATGTGCAATCAACCCTAATACGGGCTCCGCTCCCGCTAATGGAAAGGTGAGAAGAAAAATTGCAAATAAAACACAGAAAATGCTGGAGTGATACAGCAGGCCCATCAACGCCTGAAAAGAAAAAACGGGAAGTTAATATTTCAGGATGCGCCTGAAATATTAAGCTGTCTTTTCTCTTTACAGATGCTGACAGGCCTGCTGTGTCATTCCAGCATTTTATGTTGTTACTTCAAACCAAATGCTCGCTCATCTCCAAGGTTATCAGGCAGGACTCCAGAATGTTCGTCCATCTCCCATCCCTTCTGTCCAATTCCTGCCTGCTCTCCTCCTCAGGTAATATCCCCTGCCATCTTTAACATCACAACAAAGTTTCTTCTAATCTATTCTCAATTCTCAAAGCTCAACCTTTATAAATCACTGGTTAGGCCCCAGCTGGAGTATTGTGTTCAGTTGTGGGCACCACACTTTAGGAAAGACATCAAGGCCTTAGAGAGGGCGCAGGGGAGATTTACTAGAATGGTACCAGGGGTGAGGGTGAGGGATGAGGGATTTCAGTGATGCGGAGAGACTGGAGAAGCTGGGATTGTTCTCCTTTAGAACAGAGAAGGTTAAGGGGAGATTAAATTGAGGTGTTCAAAAATGATGAGGGGTTTTGATGGAGTAAATAGGGAGGAACCGTTTCCAATGGCAGGACTTTCGGTAGCCAGAGGACACAGATTAAAGGTATTTGGCAAAAGGACCAGAGGGGAAATGAGGATTTTTTTTTATGCGGTGAGTTGTTGTGATCTGGAATGCAATGCCTGAAAGGCTGGTGGAAGCAGATTCAATAGTAACTTTCAAAAGGGAATTGGATAAATATTTGAAAAGGAAGTAAATAACTGCAGGGCTATGGGGAAAGGGCAGGGGAGTGGGACTAATTGGATAGCTCTACCAAAGAGCCGACACAGGCACGATGGGCCGAATGGCCTCCTGCTGTGCTGTATCATTCTATGACAGTTCACCCTTGCTAATTTTATACCTGTGTCCTCTAGCTTTGTGACCATAGTCCAAGTAAAATGGCCAGCTTATACCTAAATCAACCACGGCGAACTTTAGAAAGAGAAATCCTGGGTCTCTGTCGCTAGGTAGTCTTCTTGGCCTGCTGTCAGTGACACTCTCAGATAACTACCTCAATCCCACTGCGGTGCTTACTTTGAAGGCATTATGACTGGAACTGTGCTTTTCAGGAATGCACCAGACTTCGGCAAATAGAATTCTGCCTCGTCGTGCGTCAGAAGACAAACACAAAGACGAGCAGAGGCGAAGAGGATTACAGCGTTTCCGCCCAGCCTTCCATTTCATTATAATCCATTTCTCCAGCTTCCCGATGGGAATAGTCTGGCCTACTGACTGCTGAAGGGTGCCCTGAGGCACAACATATCAGTTCAGCCACATGCAAAACAAGTCAAACATTAAACAGACATAGGCACTTGATATGGCTGACATGAATCTTGTCATTCATGTGGCAATGACTAATGAAGTAATACTGGTGTGGAGATGCCGGAGTTGGACTGGGGTGGACAAATGTAAGAAGTCACACAACACCAGGTTATAGTCCAACAGTTTTATTTGAAATCACAAGCTTTCGGAGCGCTGCTCCTTCGTCAGCTGAAGTGGAGAGATGCATAAAGACACAGCTTATATAGTCAGAGAATAATGTCAGATGTTTACAGGTAATCTTTCTAACTGCCATTTATCACACCTCGGCAGAGAGATAATCACAGCAATCAAAAGTGTAAATGGTGTCCAAACAGGTTAGTCAGGAAAACATTACATCAAAGAACAATGAGGTGGGGTCACAAGGGGTCAAATGTTGCAGATGCTGGGGTCTGTATGAAAAACAAAAAACAGACCAAAAAACATTTTTTTTGCTGGAAATCACAGCAGGTCTGGCCGCATCTGTGTAGAGAGAACAAGCCAACAATGACTCGAGTCTGGGTAACCCTACATCAGGTGGGGTTACATGTAGCATGACATGAACCCAAGATCACGGTTGAAGCCGTCCTCATGAGTTCAGAACTTGGCTATCAGTTTCTGCTCGACGACTTTGCGTTGTCGTGTGTCTCGAAGGCTGCCTTGGAGAATGCTTACCCGAAGATCGGAGGCTGAATGTCCTTGACTGCTGAAGTGTTCCCCGACTAGGAGGGAACACTCCTCCCTGGCGATTGTTGCGCGGTGTCCGTTCATCCGTTGTCGCAGTGTCTGCATGGTCTCGCCGATGTACCATGCTCCGGGGCATCCTTTCCTGCAACGTATGAGGTAGACAACGTTGACCGAGTCACATGAGTATGCACCATGTACCTGGTGGGTGGTGTCCTCACGTGTGATGATGGTATCTGTGTTGATCTGGCATGTCTTGCAGAGGTTGCCGTGGCAGGGTTGTATGGTGTCGTGATCGCTGTTCTCCTGAAAGCTGGGTAATTTGCTGCGAACGATGGTCTGTTTGAGGTTAGGCGGCTGTTTGAAGGGGAGTAGTGGAGGCGTGGGGATGGCCTTAGCGAGGTGTTTGTCATCATTGATGACATGTTGAAGGCTGCGAAGAACATGGCGTCGTTTCTCTGCTCCAGGGAAGTACTGGACGACGAAGGGTACTCTGTTGGTTGTGTCCCGTGTTTGTCTTCTGAGGAGGTCTATGCGATTTTTTGCTGTGGCCCGTCGGAACTGTCGATCGACGAGTCGAGCGTCATATTCCGTTCTTATGAGGGCGGCTTTCAGCGTCTGTAGGTGTCCATCGCGTTCCTCCTCGTCTGAGCAGATCCTGTGTATTCGCAGGGCTTGTCCATAGGGGATGGCTTCTTTAATGTGATTAGGGTGGAAGCTGGAGAAGTGGAGCATCCTGAGGTTGTCCGTGGGCTTGCGGTAGAGTGAAGTGCTGAGGTGTCCGTCTTTGATGGAGATTTGTGTGTCCAAGAATGAAACCGATTCTGAGGAGTAGTCCATGGTGAGTTTGATGGTGGGATGGAACTTGTTGATGTTATTGTGTAGTCTTTTCAGTGATTCTTCGCCGTGGGTCCATAGGAAGAAAATGTCATCGATGTATCTGGTGTATAGCGTTGGTTGGAGGTCCTGTGCAGCGAAGAAGTCTTGCTCGAACTTGTGCATGAAGATGTTGGCGTATTGGGGTGCGAATTTGGTCCCCATGGCTGTTCCGTGTGTTTGGGTAAAGAACAGGTTGTCGAAGGTGAAGACATTGTGGTCAAGGATGAAGCGGATGAGTTGTAGGATGGCGTCTGGAGATTGGCTCTTGTTGGTGTTGAGTACTGAGGCTGTCGCAGCGATGCCGTCATCGTGGGGGATACTGGTGTAGAGTGCCGAGATGCCCATCGTGACGAGGAGTGTTCCTGGTTCAACTGGTCCGTGGGTGCTGAGTTTCTGTAAAAAGTCTGTAGTGTCGCGACAGAAGCTGGGAGTTCCCTGTACGATGGGTTTCAGGATGCCCTCGACGTATCCAGAGAGGTTCTCACACAGGGTTCCGTTGCCTAATACGATAGGATGTCCGGGTGTGTTGGCTTTGTGTATCTTTGGGAGGCAGTAGAAGTCTCCCACGTGGGGAGTACGTGGGATGAGAGCACGTAGGATGCTTTGAAGGTCTGGATCGAAGGTCTTGATCAGTCTGTTGAGTTGGCGGGTGTGTTCTTTGGTTGGATCTGCAGGTAACTGTCTGTAGTGTTCCTGGTTGTCCAGTTGTCGGTATGCTTCTTTGCAATAGTCCGTTCTGTTCTGTATGACGATGGCTCCTCCTTTGTCTGCTGGTTTGATGATGATGTTGCGGTTGGTCTTGAGAGCGTGGATGGCGTTGCGTTGTGCTCGGGTGACATTCTGGACTGTCTTGTGAGTGCGGCTGATGAATCTGGCGTTGATGCATCTCCTGACAGCTTGAGCATACATGTCAAGCTTAGGGCAGCGACCCTCTGGAGGGGTCCAATTTGATTCATTCTTCTTCGGTTGTTGCACTGCGGATCCCTCTGTCTGCTGTTCCGGATCATTGGTTGTCTCATTGGGTTCGCTGCTGACATCTTGGGATTTGTGGAAGAATTCCCGGAGCCTCATTCTCCTGATGAATTCCTCTGTGTCTGCCGCGAGACCGATGGGGTCCATTTTGGTGGTGGGGCAAAAATTGAGCCCTCGGCTGAGAACTTCAATTTCGTCTGGTTGAAGGGTGTGGTTGAACAGGTTGACGATGGACTTCCCTGTGGTTTCAACCGTGGTACCGGGGGCGGCTTGGTTGCTGCTGGTGGTGATGCCGAGTTTCTCAAGCTTCCTGTTCTTGGTGTGCATGTAGGCAGTGTAGTTCCGTTGCCTCGTCTGTTTGGCGGTGTCTTGTAGCTGGTCTGCTGTGTCCTGAGCACAGGCTGAGAATATGGACTGTATCTCGGTTTCGAGGTTGCGGCGTCTGCTGTAGAGCTGGTGTACGAGATGGTTGAGGAGTGTGCGAGAGGTACGACGGCAGAGTCTCTCAGCGTAGTCGGTGTTGTAGGTCGACTTGAGTGGGTTCGTGATCTGTAGTCCTTTTGGGATCTTGTCTGCTTTCTTGCACCTCTGTAGAAACTTGATGTCTGTGTCGATATGCGCGATCTTCTTGGAGTTCCTCTCCACTTTGAGCCGGCAGTTTGTGGTGTCGATAGTAGTCATGGTGTGGAGATGCCGAAGTTGGACTGGGGTGGACAAATGTAAGAAGTCACACAACACCAGGTTATAGTCCAACAGTTTTATTTGAAATCACAAGCTTTCGGTGCGCTGCTCCTTCATCAGGTGAAGTGGAGAGATGCATAAAGACACAGCTTATATAGTCAGAGAATAATGCCAGATGATTACAGGTAATCTTTCTAACTGCCATTTGTCGCACCTCGGCAGAGAGATAATCACAGCGATCAAAGGTGTGAATGGTGTCCATACAGGTTAGTCAGGAAAACATTACTGGGCAGCCTGCTGGTGGCGCTGTCCAGGGAGAGTATAAATACTCGGGCATGGGCCCAGCTTGCTCAGGACATTCTTTAACAGGAACAAGTGAAGGACACAACTAGATCTCCATGTTGAAAAACAGTTGATTAAAGCTTTGTTTAATACTCAGACCAAGTGCCTCGTAGTTTTCTTACGTCAATGGCTATATGCATTATACTTGAATACTATAGAATAATACTTACTAACATACTACATACAGCACAGAAACAGTATTTTGGCCCAGCTGGTCTATGCCGATGTTTATGCTCCACATGAGCCTCCTCCAACCCGAATTCATCTCACTCTATTACCATATCTAATGATGGCACCTCCAACAGTGCAGCACTCCCTCAGCACTGCACTGAAGTGTCAGCCTGAATTATGTGCTCAAGTCTCTGGAGCGGGACTTGAACCCACAACCAAAGGCGAGGGTGCTACCCACTGAGCCACAGCTGACACCCTCTCAGGATTGGATGGAGGTTGGTTAAATCATTGCGCCTCTTCCTATGCCAGTGATGGTTCTCCTACCCCATCTTTCATAATCTTAAACTTCTGTCATATCGCCTCATAATCGGCGTTGTTCTTATGAAAAAGGCACAATTTTTAAAGTCTTTAGAAAGATATTCTGTGTCAATCCATATTAGATTACAATGAAGTGCAAATGAAACACTTTTGTATCATAGACACTCGTATTACACCTCTCGTCAACATTTTAAAAGCTTTTAATGGGCCTCTTTGTGAACGTACTTGGGCCGGGACTTTCCTCAGCTGCTCCCGCTATGCCACCATAGCTTCATCAGAAGTGTGGCGGAAACCCTCTTCCAGGGAAGTTATGGCAGCGGAGCAGAAGCAGATCGGAGGAGATTCCCGGCCTTGGTATATTTGCACTCCCAACTGCCACCAGTTTTGTTCCCCTCTCCTCTGTTTCTTTGGGTATATCCTAACAATATTTTTCTCAACAAGAACATAAGTAATAGGAGCAGGAGTAGGCCAGTTGGCCCTTCGAGCCTGCTCCGCCATTCAATGAGATCATGGCTGATCTTCTACCTCATCTCCACCTTCCCGCACTATCCCCATATCCCTTGATTCCCTTAATATCCAAAAATCTATCAATCTCTGTCTTGAATATACTCAACAACTGAGCACCCACAGCCCTCTGGAGTAGAGAATTCAAAAGATTCACCACCCTTTGAGTGAAGAAATTTCTCCTCATCTCAGTTCTAAATCCTAAAATCTCATTCGTCCCAAAGGGGCTTCTCCAGCCTGACCATTCCACTCTGATGAAAATTCAAACCGAGAATATTAACCTACCTTTCTGTCTCAGCCGCTGATTGACCTCCCGTAATATTAAGGCTAAATTCCCATCCATCAGCTCAGCAACGACAATGAGGCCGAATGAATTCACTCCACTGTCGGTTCTGAAGTAGCCCGACCGCTTAGGACATCTGTATCCCTTTCTGTGACATTGTCTGTCCAGCGCTTCCTTGGCCTACCTCGGCTTCTTGCTCCGTGTACCTCTGTGTGCAGGGCCGTGAATGGTATTCCAGCTGTTTCCATTCTTGAAACGTGCCCCAAACCATCTCAGTCATTTTTCTTGGATATTCTGTACAAGCATTGTTTCTTGTTCAAGCCATGTTCTTGTTATGCCATTTTTGATTCTGTGCATCCTGGACACACCCAGTATTCCTCTCTAGCAACTCATCTCTTTTGCTCGTCCACTTTTCTCATGTTACCTGGGATGTTTACCAGACTGATACCTGGGATGGCAGGAATGACGTATGAGGAGAGATTGGGTCGGTTAGGTTTATATTCGCTAGAGTTTAGAAGAATGAGAGGGGATCCCATTGAAACTTATAAAATTCTAACAGGACTAGACAGACTAGATGCAGGAAGGATGTTCCCGATGGCGGGAGAGTCCAGAACCGGGGTCACAATCTAAGGGTAAGGGGTAATCCATTTAGGACAGAGATGAGGAGGAATTTTTTCACCCAGAGAGTGGTGAACCTGTGGAATTCTCTACCACAGAAGGCAGTTGAGGCCAATTCATTAAATATATTCAAGAAGAAGTTGGATATATTTCTTAAGGCTAAAGGGATCAAGGGATATGGGGAGAAGGCAGGGACAGGGTACTGAATTTGGATGATCAGCCATGATCTCATTAAATGGCGGAGCAGGCTCGAGGGGCCGAATGGCCTACTCCTGCTCCTATCTTCTATGTTTCTATGTTCCAACATTCAGATCCGTCTAGTAATAGCGAGATAACCATCGCACCTTAAACGCTTAGCTTCATTTTTACCAAAATATCTTCGGATTTCCATATTCTGTTTAATCCTTCAAAAGCAGCAGAAACAGTCCAATCTTTCTTTTGATGCCTCCTTCACAACTCCCATTCTCTGCCACTAACCCGCCAAGGTAGACACACTGTTCCACCTGTTCAACTAAGTCCTTTCCAACTGTAATGTGTACATCCTCCTGATTCTTCCCAAATGACATGCCCGCTGTCTTCAACAACAACAACAGCAACAAATTGCATTTATAGAGTGGACTGGGAAAATAGATTAAAGGGTAAGATGGTACATGAGCAGTGGTGTACATTTAAGGAGTTATTTTACAACTTTCAAAAAATATATATTCCACTGAGGAAAAAAGAGTGTAAAAGAAATGACAGCCATCCATGGCTAAGTAAAGTAATTAAGGATAGTATCCGACTAAAAACAAGGGCATATAAGGTAGCCAAATCTAGTGGGAGGATAGAAGATTGGGAAGTTTTCAAAAGACAGCAAAAAATAACTAAAAGATTGATTAAGAAAGGGAAGATAGATTATGAAAGTAAATTAGCAAAAAATATAAAAACAGATAGCAAGAGTTTCTATAGTTATATAAAAAGAAAAAGGGTGGCTAAAGTAAATGCTGGTCCCTTAGAGGATGAGATCGGGAGATGGCAAAACCACTGAACAAATATTTTGTTTCAGTCTTTACGGTAGAGGACACTAAGAATATCCCAACACTGCACAAACAGGGGGCTCTAGGGGGGGAGGAGCTAAATACGATTAAAATCACTACGGAATTGGTACTCGGTAAAATAATGGGACTCAAGGCGGATAAATCCCCTGGACCTGATGGCTTACATCTTAGAGCCTTGAGGGAAGTGCCGGTAGAGATTGTGGATGCATTGGTAATAATTTTCCAAAACTCCCTGGACTCAGCAAAGGTCCCGGCAGATTGGAAAACTGCTAATGTAACACCCTTATTTAAAAAGGGTAGCAGGCAGAAGGCTGGAAACTTTCGACCAGTTAGCCTAACATCTGTGGTTGGTAAAATTTTGGAGTCCATTATTAAGGAGACAGTAACGGGACATTTGGATAAACATAATTTAATAGGACAAAGTCAGTGTGGTTTTATGAAGGGGAAGTCATGTTTGAAAAATTTGCTTGAGTTCTTTGAGGACGTAACATACAGAGTGGATAAAGGGGAACCAGTGGACGTAGTGTATTTAGACTTCCAAAAGGCATTTGACAAGGTGCCACACAAAAGATTATTGCTCAAGATAAAAAATCACGGGATTGGGGGTAATGTTCTGGCATGGGTGGAGGATTGGTTATCTAACAGAAAGCAGAGAGTTGGGATAAATGGTTCATTCTCAGACTGGCAATCAGTAACTAGTGGTGTTCCGCAGGGGTCAGTGCTGGGACCCCAACACTTTACAATCTATATTAATGATTTGGAGGAGGGGACCGAGTGTAACATATCAAAGTTTGCAGATGATACAAAGATGGGAGGGAAAGTAGTGAGTGAGGAGTGAGGAGGACATAAAAAACCTGCAAAGGGACATAGACAGGCTAAGTAAGTGGGCAGATGGAATACAATACAGGAAAGTGTGAGGTTATGCACTTTGGCAGGAAAAATCATAGAGCAAGCTATTATCTTAATGGCAAGAAACTGGAAAGTACTGCAGTACAAAGGGATCTGGGGGTCTTGGTGCACGAAACTCAAAAAGTTAGAATACAGGTGCAGCAGGTGATCAAGAAGGCCAATGGAATGTTGGCTTTTATTGCTAGGGGGATAGAATATAAAAACAAGGAGGTATTGCTGCAGTTATACAAGGTATTGGTGAGACCGCACCTGGAATACTGCATACAGTTTTGGTGTCCATACTTAAGAAAAGACATACTTGCTCTCAAGGCAGTACAAAGAATCCCGGGGATGAGGGGGTGGACATATGAAGAGAGGTTGAGTAGATTGGGACTCTATTCATTGGAGTTCAGAAGAATGAGAGGCGATCTTATTGGAATATATAAGATTGTGAAGAGGCTTGATCGGGTGGATGCGGTGAGGATGTTCCCAATGATGGGTGAAACTAGAACTAGGGGGCATATTCTTAGAATAAGGGGCTGCTCTTTCAAAACTGAGATGAGGAGAAACTTCTTCACTCAGAGGGTAGTAGGTCTGTGGAATTTGCTGCCCCAGAAAGCTGTGGAAGCTACATCATTAAATAAATTTAAAACAGAAATAGACAGTTTCCTAGAAGTAAAGGGAATTAAGGGTTACGGGGAGCGGGCAGGAAATTGGACATGAGTCTAGGTTCCGGATCGGTCATGGCCCTGTGGGTGGCGGAGCGGGCCCAGGGGCCGTGTAGCCTGGTCCCGCTCCTACTTTTTGTGTTCTAATTCTGTGTTAGATTTCAGGAGATGGTTCTATTCACAGGGATTAGTGGAGACCTCGGGAACAGGCTGCCATCTAGGAGTCCTTCAAGAGTAAATTGGGCCTGTTCCTGGCTGGGGTGGAGATCATCTTTTACAGAAGGTAAGTACTGCAGGAAATACAGGGACAGAGTGATCTCCTGGACGAGTTTCGATCGCCTAGATGGGTCGGAGAGGAATTTCCCAGATTTTTTCTCCCAAATTGGTCATTGGGTTTTTTATCTGGTTTTTCGCCTCTCCCGGGAGATCACATGGGTTCGGGTGGGATGGAGAGTGGAAGTAGATTTGAGGTTAGGATCAGATCAGCCATGATCTTATTGAATTGCGGAGCAGGCTCAAGGGGCCGATTGGCCTACTCCTGCTCCTATTTCTTATGTTCTTATGTTAACATAGTAAAACGTCCTAAGGCATTTCACAGGACCAATCAGACAAAAACTGACACCGAGCCAAAGCAGAAGATATTAGGACAGGTGAGGTAAGTTTTAAGCAACGTCTTGAGGGAGGAGTGTGAGGTGGAGAGGCAGAGAGGTTTAGGGAGGGAATTCCAGAGCTTAGGGCCTAGGCAGCTGAAGGTACGGCCATCACTGGTGGGACGAAGGAAGTTGAGGTTGCACAAGAGGGCAGAGTTGGAGGAACACAGAGATCTTGGAGGATTGTAGGACTAGAGGAGGTTACAGAGATAGGATGGGGTGAGGCCATGAAGGGATATGAACATGAGGATGAGAACTTTAAAAACAAGGTGCTGCTGGACTGTGAACCAATGTACGTCAACAAGCACAGAGGTGATGAGTGAACAGGAATTGGTGCGAGTTAGGATATGGGTAACAGAGCTTTGGATGAGCTCAAGATATGAAGGGTGGAAGGTGGGAGAACGTCCAGGAGAGCATTGGAATAGTCGAGTCCAGAGGTGACAAAAGCATGGGCAAGGGCTCCAGCAACAGAGCTGAGGCAGGGGTAGAGATGGACAATATTATGGAGGTGGAACTACGTGGTCTTTGCGGTCTTCTTTATGTTAATGTGCATTTGGAGGGGAATTATTTGAAATGCACTTCCACCCACACCCCCGTGCATTTCTAGATTTGTTTTATTTATTGCAGAAGCCCTGACTGATATTTCCTCCCTCCCCTGTGGACATTATAGTGCTCCGACTGCTGTCTTGGATGAGAGCAGTTAACTTGGGATCAAGACATAGTCAACATGGCTGGGTCAAATACAATCTTAGAAACAAACTTCCTCAATACTGTACGATAGCAAAATACTGCAGATGTTGGAAATCCGAAATAACAACAGAAAATGCTGGAAAAACTCAGCAAGTCAGGCAACATCCGTGGAGAGAAATTTGAGTTGACGTTTCGGGTTTGAATTTGGAATTCAACCATATTATGGTCACTCATTCCAAGGGGATCCTTTACAAGGACATTTTTTATTAATCCTGTCTCATTACACAGGACCAGATCTAAGATTGCCTGCCCCCTGGTTGGTTCAGTTACATACTGCTCAAGGAACCTGTCCCTAATACACTCTATGAACTCTTCCTCAATGCTGCCATGCCCAATTTGATTAGTCCAGTCAATATGAAAGTTAAAATCCCCCATGATTATAGCTGTTCCCTTATTGCAAGCCCCAACTATTTCCTGATTTATACACCGACCAACAGAGTTGCAACTGTTAGGAGGCCTATAGACTATGCCCACTAGTGATTTTTTCCCCTTATTATTCCTTATCTCCACCCAAACTGTCTCACTATCCTGATCCTTTGACCCAATATCATTTCTGACTATTGCAGTTGTGGTGTATGTAACCGTTCCACCTTTAAGAGAACTATTTTAAGAGTTGCACTACTTTATCTTGGCTGCTGTATACTGTGATACCGGTGGTGACCACACCGGTATATAAGTGCTGTGTAATGATTTATTGGGCAGTTCAGCCCTGACCTTCGACTAGTAAAGACCTGTTAAAATTTACTCTTGTGGTCTGCGTAGTAATTCTCACTATAACACACAGACTTAACAGTGGCGACGAGTACGATCTTACCCTGCGGCAGAGATACATCCAAGGCAGTTTAACGGGCGTCGAGAAGAGGCATCCGCCCTCATCATTCTGCTGAGAAAAGACTCGGGTCTGCAGAGCAAAGGAAGAATTCTGACATGAAGCCTTCCATCAGCAACAGGCAGTGATCATCCCTTCTATCACGGTGGTGGGTAAGCTGATCAGCGACGAGCAGCAAGTCGGCCACGTTGGCTGTGAAGTAGGGGAGGGAAAAACGGAGGATATAAGGGCGGAGAACTCGACCACGGCTGGGGAAAAGAGCCGGACAGAAGTCGGGGCCAGAGGCGCTGAGACTGGGGCAGCGTAAGGCACGGGAGCCGCGGTGAATGCAAACGCAGCCGGTGTAAAAGACCGGGCTGCAAGCGGGCTGGGAGACACAACAGCGTCGAGAGAGAGCTCGACCGCGACCGGTGAAAAAGGCCGGGCAGCTACCGAGGCCGCGAGGCGCAGCGACCGGGACAGCGTAAGGCGCGGGAGAAAATAAAAAAACCGCGGAGAACTCAGCCGCAGCCGGGGGAAAGGACCGGACTGCAAGAGGGGTTGGGAGGCACGATTTGAGAACCGCTGGGGAGGGCGAACGCAGCAATACGGCAATCGCCATTCCAGCCAGCGGGGGAGAAAGGCAAACGTGGGAAGCCGCCATTTTTGTAGGCGGGGGAAGAAGACAAGCGCGGGAAACCGCCACTTTGAAAAAAAAAATAAAAGAAAAATTTCTTTTTGTTTCTCAAGAAGATTGCGAGGATGCCTAAGCGTGGTAACATCAACGATTTCGATTCCGATGTTGAAGATTGGGCCACGTATGTAGAACGCATAGAGATTTATCATAAGGCAAATAAAATATCAAATAAAGATAAAGCACTAACCTTACTAAACTCAATGGGTGCGAAGACATACAGGCTATTGAAGCATCTTCTATCACCAGCTAAACCGGCGGATCAGACTTTTGCTAATATTGTTGCTGTCCTGAGAAATCATTTGAACCCCACACCGCTGATGTTAGCGGAACGATTTAAATTTTATGCGAGAACGCAACGGAAAGAGGAAAGCAACGCGGAGTATTTAATTGAACTGCGTAAGCTAGCGAAATACTGTCAATTTGGGGAAGGACTGACAGAGGCACTGAGAGACAAATTCGTGTGTGGATTGTCGAAAGAAGGAACACAAAAGCGGCTACTTGAAGAGAATGATCTTACACTTGATAAGGCTGTCACTATTGCAGCATCGCACGAAGCCGCAGCGAGAGGCACTGCGGAAATGCAGCTGAAGGCAGCGGTACTCAGCGTAGATCAAATGGCTTTGGGTACAACGAAATGTTATCGTTGTGGGAAGACAACACACGATCAGAACCAATGCTGGTTTAAAAACCAGGAATGTAGAAAATGTGGCAAGCTTGGTCACATAGCTAAAGTATGCCGGTCAGGAAAGAAGACCAGCAACAAAAAGTCACCGCAGGAAAAGTGCAGAAAGGTACATAAGGTGGCTGAGAAGAGTTCGGATGAACAGAATTCGGATTCAGACTCCAACAGCAAGGAACTGGGTAGTCTGAGAATTCACAATGTGAGTAAGGAAGCTGACCGACAAACTATCTGGGTCACACTGCAGATAGCAGGAGTCCAAGTGAAGATGGAATTGGACACTGGATCGGCGTTGACGGTCATGAATAAGCAAGATTACAAAAGGTTATTCACACATATTCCCCTACGGGATACGGAGATAGTATTGCAGACATACACGGGGCAAAAAGTATACCCCATCGGAAAGATAAAAGTCAAGGTGATACACAAGGGCAAAGAACACCAAGGAATGGACTTATATGTACTACCTGAGGGAGGTCCACCACTTCTGGGACGGGAGTGGATCAGGAAAATAAATATGGACTGGCACTCCCTAAAAGCAATAACGGTAGATTCCGGAAAAAAAGATGTTAAACCTGAACGATTGTCCAGAATATTGGATGAGGGCATATGCAGCAGTGACAGTGACAAAGCAGAGAGTGAGAACTCGGTGAAGACAATCAGCTCAGACTCTGGAACTGATGATGGTAAGACCAGCCCATGCGCAAAAGACAAGTCTAAAATGGACTTGCAGACTAATGATGGAAAAACGAAGGAGAACAAAGTATCAGAACAGAATTCCACTGAACAACAACAACATAGTTTGACAGAGAATTCTGAGTCTGTCCAGTCTACAGACATGCACATTTCTGAGGAACACCGGGCTCGAACTCAACTCAATTTCAAACTACAACAGCAATTAGAACAAATGATTCGCCGTTTTGAGCAAGAGATGAATGCAAAGAAAAAGTTCTTTGACACAGAGTGGGAGAATCTGGAAAGACAGCAGAAGCAGCTGATTGAGAAAATGGAACAGGAACACACAAACCGTCTGCGCGATGAGGCCAAACGAATCAAAGCTGAGCAAGAAAGGGAATATGTCAAATTCATCGATCAGTTGAAAGCTAAGAAGAATGAGCACCCTTTTGTGAGCAGTGTCAGCAGTAATAAGCCACTCAGGGAATTGGTGGCAGAGGCAAAAGCTGAAGTGATGAAGGAAATAGAAGACAATAGAGAGGAAGCAGAAGATGATGACTCATCTGAACCATTATCACCCCTACCAGGTCACGCACGTGGTCCCTCCGAACTGAGCCAAATCAGTCTGGAAGCAGAAGAACTTCCCAAGGTACTCGAGCCTTTAGAAGTCAGCAATGCTGGTTCTGAAGTTATGAAAGTTCAAGCTGTTAAGTCCAGTGAAGGACTATTAGATGAGTCACCCCAGCAACAAGAACCTACTACACCACCGAAAACTACTACACCACCGAGGCGTTATCCGGACCGAGTCAGGAGGCCTCCTCAGAGACTGAATCTGTGAACTGTTTTTACATGAAGTTGTGTATATATGTTAGTATGTTATGTTTAATGGGGAATATATACTGTTAAGCTAAAAAGGGAGGATTGTGGTGTATGTAACCGTTCCACCTTTAAGAGAACTATTTTAAGAGTTGCACTTTATCTTGGCTGCTGTATACTGTGATACCGGTGGTGACCACACCGGTATATAAGTGCTGTGTAATGATTTATTGGGCAGTTCAGCCCTGACCTTCGACTAGTAAAGACCTGTTAAAATTTACTCTTGTGGTCTGTGTAGTAATTCTCACTATAACACACAGACTTAACAGCAGTGATTCCATCCTTGAGTAACATAGCAACCCCACCTCCCTTTCCTTCCTGTCTGTCCTTCCTAATTGTCAAATACCCTTGTATGTTTAGTTCCCAGTCATGATTATCTTGCAGCCATGTTTCCGTAATGGCCACCAGATCATACCCATGTGTAGTTATTTGCACCGTCAACTCGTCAATTTTGTTACGAATGCTGCGTGCATTCAGATAAAGAACTTTCAAATATGTTTTCTGACAATTTATTCCTGCTTTTACCCCTTTTACTACTTTACCTTTATCATTATACATTCTGTCCCTTCCTGACACGCTCTGGTTTTTAATTCCCCCACTGCTACCTTGCTCTATTGCCTTCTCCGCTGTCATTTTTATTTTTCGCTCTCTTAAAACCTCCCCCCCACTAATTAGTTTAAAGCCCTCTCTACAGCCCTAGTTATTCGATTCGCCAGGATTCTAGTCCCAGCACTGGCCAAGTGAAGTCCGTCCCAACGGAACAGCTCTCTCCTGTCCCAGTACTGATGCCAGTGTCCCAGGAAGCAAAACCCATTTCTCCCACACCAGTCTTTGAGCCACGCATTTAACTCTCTAATTTTATTTACCCTAGCCAAATTTGCACGTGGCTCAGGTAGTAATCCAGAGATTATTACCCTTGTGGTTCTGCTTTTTAATTTGGCCCCTAGCTGCTCAAACTCCCTCAGCAGAACCTCCTTCCTTGTCCTATCTATGTCGTTGGTACCAACATGGACCATGACAACTGGATCCTCCCCCTCCCACTCCAAGTTTCACTCCAGCACAGAGGAGATGTCCTTAACCCTGGCACCGGGCAGGCAACACAGCCTTCGGGACTCTCGCTCTCGGCTGCAAAGAACTCTATCTATCCCCCTAACGGTACTATCCCCTACCACTACAACATTTCTTTTAACTCCCCCCACTTGAATGGCCCCCCGCTCCACGGTGCTGTGGCCAGGTTGCTCATCCTCCCCGCAGTCCCTGTTCCCATCCTCACAGGGAGTAAGAGCCTCGAACCTGTTGGACAAGTGCAAGGGCTGCGGCTCCTCCAACACTACCTCCTGGATCCCCGTACCTGCCTCACTTCTAGTCACACCATCCTGACCCTGGCCACGGACTACATCTGAATTAATTAATTAATCTAATTGGTGTGACTACCTCCTGATACACAGAGTCCAGGTAACTCTCCCCCTCCCTGATGTGTCTCAGTGTTTGAAGCTCGGACTCCAGCTCTTCAACACGGAGCCGGAATTCCTCGAGCAGCCAACACTTACTGCAAATGTGATCACCGTGAGCATCAATGGTGTCCACCAGCTCCCACATATTGCAGCAGCAACACATCACCTGATCTCCCATTCTATGTAATTAATTAAATTTATTAATATTATTTTTAAATCCCCTCTGCCCCGATTCTAGATGATGAATATCGCACCTTAGAAACTATAAACCACAGAGTTTAAGCTTAAAAAAGAGAGAAATACTTACCAACCAATCACTTACCCGCTTTCTGGTGACGTTACACTTGGATTACTTTTTACCTCTCTCCTTCCCTCCGAGTTCCGAGTTCAGAGACTGGTACGCCTTACCTGGTCTCTGGGGCCTTTTATAGCCCCGCTGCCTCTCGAGTTTCCCGCCGACGCTCTGAGGCCTTACCTGGTCTCTGGGGCCTTTTATAGCCCCGCTCTGCCGCTCGAGATTCCTGCCGATGCTGTGAGGCCTTACCTGGTCTCTGGGACTTTTATAGCCCCGCTCTGCCGCTCGAGATTCCTGCCGACGCTGTGAGGCCTTACCTGGTCTCTGGGGCCTTTTATAGCCCCGCTCTGCCGCTCGAGATTCCCGCCGATGCTGTGAGGCCTTACCTGGTCTCTGGGGCCTTTTATAGCCCCGCTCTGCCGCTCGAGTTTCCCGCCGACGCTGTGAGGCCTTACCTGGTCTCTGGGGCCTTTTATAGTCCTGCTCTGCCGCTCGAGATTCCTGCCGATGCTGTGAAGCCTTACCTGGTCTCTGGGGCCTTTTATAGCCCCGCTCTGCCGCTCAAATTTCCCGCCGACGCTGTGGGGCCTTACCTGATTTCTGGGGCCTTTTATAGCCCCGCTCTGCCGCTCGAGATTCCCGCCGACGCTGTGAGGCCTTACCTGGTCTCTGGGGCCTTTTATAGCCCCGCTCTGCCGCTCGAGTTTCCCACCGACGCTGTGATGCTTTACCTGGTCTCTGGGGCCTTTTATAGCCCCGCTCTGCCGCTCGAGATTCCCGCCGATGCTGTGAGGCCTTACCTGGTCTCTGGGGCCTTTTATAGCCCTGCTCTGCCGCTTGAGTTTCCCGCCGATGCTGTGAGGCCTTACCTGGTCTCTGGGGCCTTTTATATAGATACATAGATACATAGATACATAGAAGATAGGAGCAGGAGTAGGCCATTCGGCCCTTCGTGCCTGCTCCGCCATTTAATGAGATCATGGCTGATCCTTTAATTCAGTATCCCGTCCCCGCCTTCTCTCCGTAACCCTTAACCCCTTTTGCCCGTAGAAATATATCTAATTCCCTCTTAAATATATTTAATGAGCTGGCGTACACTGCCCTCTGTGGCAATGAGTTCCACAGGTTCACCACTCTCTGAGTGAAGAAATTCCCCCTCATCTCTGTCCTAAATGGTTTAGCCCTTATCCTTAAATTATGTCCTCTAGTTCTGTTCTCACCCGCCAAGGGAAACATTCCTTCTGCATCCAGTCTGTCTAGACCTGTCAGAATTTTATACACTTCTATGAGGTCCCCTCTCAATCTCCTAAACTCCAGTGTGTACATCCCTAAACTACATAGTCTCTCCTCATAGGTCATTCCCGCCATTCCTGGTATCAGCCTGGTGAATCGCCGCTGCACCCCCTCCATGGCAAGAACATCCTTCCTCAGATGAGGCGACCAAAACTGTACACAGTACTCGAGGTGTGGTCTCACCAGTGCCCTGTACAGCTGCAGCAAGGTATCCCTGTTCCTGTATTCTAACCCTTTTGCTATGAAGGCCAGCATACCGTTTGCCTTCTTGACCGCCTGTTGCACCTGCATGCTCGCCTTCAGTGACTGGTGTACAAGAACACCCAGGTCTCTCTGTACTTCCCCCTCTCCCAATCTATTGCCATTTAAATAATAATTTGCCCTCCCGTTCCTGCACCCAAGGTGGATAACTTCGCACTTGTCCACATTATAGTGCATCTGCCATTTATCCGCCCAATCGCCCAGTCTGTCCAAATCGCTCTGGAGCTTCCTGGTCTCTTCCTCTGAGCCCACCCCACCTCCTAGTTTAGTGTCGTCTGCAAATTTGGAAATGCTGCATCCGACTCCCTGATCCAGGTCATTAATGTAAATTGTGAACAGCTGGGGGCCCAGGACAGATCCCTGTGGTACCCCACTTGTTACTGCCTGCCATTCAGAAAATGAGCCGTTTATTCCAACTCTCTGTTTTCTATCTGACAGCCAGTTCCCTATCCACGCCAAAACTTTCCCCTTTATCCCATGAGCCTCAATTTTCCATGCTAATCTTTTATGTGGGACCTTATCGAAGGCCTTTTGGAAGTCCAGGTACACCACATCTACTGGCTCTCCCCCATCTATTCTACCAGTTACTCCCTCAAAAAATTCCAATAGATTAGTCAAGCACGATTTACCCTTTGTAAATCCATGTTGACTCTGTCCTATCCTGTCCCCATTTGCTAAGTGCTCCGCTATTTCATCCTTAATGATGGACTCCAGCATTTTGCCCACAACTGATGTAAGGCTTACAGGTCTGTAATTACCTGCTTTTTCCCTACCCCCCTTTTTGAATAGTGGGGTAACGTTAGCTACCCTCCAATCCATCGGCACTGTTCCCGAGTCTAATGAATTCTGAAAAATCATCCTTAGTGCATCCGCTATCTCTAGGGCCACCTCCTTCAGTACCCTAGGATGCATGTTATCAGGCCCTGGGGATTTGTCCACCTTCAATCCCTTTAGCTTCCTTAACACCATATCCTTAGAGATATTGATTTGCGTCAGTTCCTCCTTTGCCAATGTCCCTATTTTTCCCGATATCCCAGGGAGGTTTTTTGTGTCTTCCTTCGTAAAGACTGACCCAAAGTATGCATTTAGTTGATCTGCCATTTCCTTATTTCCCATTATATATTCCCCCGTATCTGACTGCAATGGACCAACTTTGGTTTTCACCAGTCTTTTCCTTTTGATATATTTATAAAAGCTTTTGGAGTTAGTTTTTATATTTTCCGCCAGCTTGTTTTCGTAAGCTATTTTGCCCCTCTTGATCATGCCCTTTGCCCTCCTTTGCTCTATCTTAAACTGTTCCCAATCTTCCGCTCTGGCGCTTTTTTTGGCTATTTTATACGCCCTATTTTTTATAGCCCCGCTCTGCCGCTCGAGATTCCCGCCGACGCTGTGAGGCCTTACCTGGTCTCTGGGGCCTTTTATAGCCCCGCTCTGCCGCTCGAGATTCCCGCCAACGCTAGTTCTAGACTCTCCAGCCAGGGGAAACAGCCACTAAGAATGTTATATGTTTCAATGAGATCACCTCTCATTTTTCTAAACTCCAGAGAGTATAGGCCCAATCTACTCAATCTCTCCTCATAGGGCAGCCCTCTCATCCCAGGAATGAATCTAGTGAACCTTCATTGCACTGCCTCCAAGGCAAGTATATTCTTCCTTAGGTAAGGAGACCAAAACTGAACACAATACTCCAGGTGTGGTCTCACCAAAGCCCTATATAATTTCAGCAAGATTTCCACACTCTTATACTCCAACCCCCTTGCAATAAAAACTAACATGCCATTTGCTTTCCTAATTGCTTGCTGCACCTGCATGTTAACTTTCTGTGATCGTGTACAAGGACACCCAAATCTCTCTGAATACCAACATTTACGAGTCTCTCACCTTTTTAAAAAATATTCTGCTTTTCCATTCTTCCTACCAATGTTCGCTATAGGGTGCGCTGCTGCATGGTAATTTTGGGGGAAGGCTGATTCAATATTCCTGTCTCAAGAATTTTAAGGATCCAACACACTTTTCCAATTATTGTTTTCCCATTATTTGAGCGGAGTAGACAAAGCGAATGATTTGCTTGTAGAAAGCCACAACTCAAAGAATTTTCGATGTTAAGAGAATATTTGACAGGATTGGAAGGGGGACTTAACTGAAACACTGTGACTAGATTCAGACGAGCACATTGCTCTATATTTATTCATAAAATGGTATTAACTAAAGCAAGTAAATAGGATTCAGCAGTTTGAGCATTGTGACAAGGCTCATAATATCAACTCTGTCTCATTGCTGTTATTCATGATTAGAACCATAAAGATTTGTTCTTGTCCTAAAATTATCACTTTCTTTTTTTGATTCTTTTATTCTGTTGACTTAATTCACAAGTATTTTTTTCCCTGTGTCCTTTGTTACTCTTGATGGGGCAGCAATTTCATTAAGTATAGAATCATGCAGCACAGAAGGAGGCCATTCGGCCCATCGTGCCTGTGCCGGCTCTTTGAAAGAGCGATCAAATTAATCCACTCTCCTACCCTTTCCCCATAGCCCTGCATTTTTTTTCCTTTTCAAGTATATATCCAATTCCCTTTTGAATCTGATTCTACCACCCTTTCAGGCAGTGCATTCCAGATTAATAACAACTTGCTGTGTAAAAAAAATTCTCCTCATCTCCTCTCTGTTTCTTTTGCCATTTATCTTAACTCTGTGTCTTCTGGTTACCGACCCTCCTGTCAGGGGAAACAGTTTCTTCCTCTCTACTATTAAAAACTTTTTTTTAAATTTTGAACAGCTGTATTAAATCTCCTCTTAACCTTCTCTGCTCACCTGGAGAACAAGCCCAGCTTTTCCAGTCTCTCTGTATAACTGACGCCCCTCATCTTTTTTTTTATTATTCATTGCTGGGATGTGGGCGTCGCTGGCTAGGCCTGCATTTAGTGCCCATCCCTAATTGCCCTTGAGAAGATGGTGATGAGCTGCCTTCTTGAACCGCTGCAGTCCATATGGTGTAGGTACACCCACAATGCTGTTAGGAAGGGAGTTCCAGGATTTTGGCCCAGCGACAGTGAAGGAACGGCGATACAGGTCCAAGTCAGGATGGTGTGTGGCTTGGAGGGGAACTTGTAGGTGGTGATGTGCCCATGCATCTGCTGCCCTTGTCCTTCTAAGTGGTAGAGGTCGCGGGTTTGGAAGGTGCTATTGAAGGAGCTTTGGCGAGTTGCTGCAGTGCATCTTGTAGATGGTACACACTGCAGCCACAGTGCGCTGGTGGTGGAGGGAGTGAATGTTGAAGGTGGTGGATGGAGTGCCAATCAAGCGGGCTGCTTTATCCTGAATGGTGTCGAGCTTCTTGAGTGTTGTTGGAGCTGCACTCATCCAGGCAAGTGGAGAGTATTCCATCACACTCCTGACTTGTGCCTTGTAGATGGTGGAAATGCTTTGGGGAGTCAGGAGGTGAGACACTCGCCACAGAATTCCCAGCCTCTGGCCTGCTCTTGTAGCCACAGTATTTATATGGCTGGTCCAGTTCAGTTTCTGATCAATGGTAACCCCCAGGATGTTGATAGTGGGGGATTCAGCGATGGTAGTGCCATTGAATGTCAAGGGGAGATGGTTAGAGTCTCGCTTGTTGGAGATGGTCATTGCCTGGCACTTGTGTGGTGCGAATGTTACTTGCCACTTGTCAGCCCAAGTCGGAATGTTGTCCAGGTCTTGCTGCATATGGACACGGACTGCGTCAGTATCTCTGGAACCACTCTAACAAATCTCGGGCAGGAAGCTCCCAGTGTCCTGGCCAACATTCCTCCCTCAGCTAGTACCACTAACAAGAGCTTACTTGGGCCGAATGGTCTCCTTCTGGGCTGTAAAATTCTACGTTTTAATGGTCAATGATTCCGTTGTTTGGGGGAGGTTACAAGCACACAATTGCTTGCCACATAACAGCAGGCAATACACTTGAAGAAGTTCATTGTGTGAGACATTTCAACAACCTGGTCAGGTGCGATTGAAATGCAATTTCTTCCTTTCTTTTTCAAGAAGTTAAATTCATATGAACACTAGGAATGGGAGTAAGCCATTCAGCCCCCGGAGCCAATTAGACCGTGTTTGATCTTTTTTTTCTGTTAATTCATGGGATGTGGGCGTCGCTGGCAAGGCCAACATTTATTGCCCATCCCTAGTTGCCCCTTGAGAAGGTGGTGGTGAGCTGCCGTCTTGAACTGCTGCAGTCCATGTGGTGAAGGTACTACCTCAGTGCTGTTAGGGAGGGAGTTCGCAGATTTTGACCCAGCGACGATGAATGATTGGCGATATACTTCCAAGTCAGGGTGGTGTGTGACTTGTAGGGGAACTTGGAGGTGGTGGTGTTCCCATATGCCTGCTGCCCTTGTCCTTCTAGGTGGTAGAGGTTGTGGTTTTGGGAGGAGCTCTTGAAGAAGCCTTGGCGAGTTGCTGCAGTGCATCTTGTAGATGGTACACATTGCAGCCACGGTGCGCCGGTGGTGGAGGGAGTGAATAAGCAATCTGTACCTCAACTCCATTTACCCGCCTTTGCTCCCTATATCTTTATACCCTTACCTAACAAAAATCAATCAATCATCATTTCAGTGAGCCAGAAATGCAGGTGTTATGAATGCACATTAATGTACAGTGCTACAGTCACTCTTGTTAAGTCTGTGTGTTCCAGTTATGGTTAATATGAATCGCTGCACACAGACCACAAGAATAACTTTAACAGGTCTTTACTAGTCGAAGGTCAGGGCTGAACTACTCAGCAAATTACTACACAGCACTTATATACTGGTGTGGTCACCACCGGTATTACCGTATACAGCAGCCAGAGAAAGTAGTACATCTCTTAAGGTGGAACAGGTTTAAGTTCTCTTAAGGTGGAACAAGTTACATACACCACAATCCTCCCTTTTTAGCTTAACAGTTATATCCCCATTTAACATAACATAATAACATATATACATATACAACTTCATGTAGAAACAGTTCAAAGGTTCAGTCTCTCAGGAGGCCTCCTGATTCGAGTTGGATAACGCCTTTCAGGGGTCTCTGATTCTTGTTGCTGAGGTGACTCCTCTAGTTGGTCTCTTATGTCTTGGACATCATCATCAGGTACATTCACTGCCGAGGTAGATGCTTCAGGTTCACTAACTTCTTCCACGGTTGTCTCTGTCGTAACCATGGGTTCGACCCTTGTTCTCGATTCCACCAGTTGGTCAGCATGACGCCATATTACATTTTTACCAACCTCTACCGTGTACATCAGGGGTCCTTGTCTGGCCCGAATTGTTCCGGATTGCCATTTCTCGTTTCCATAGTCCCTGGCCAACACTGGTTGTCCTACCTCGAAACTCCGAGTGGTCTTGTTATTTATATGCTGGAACTGTTTGTTTTCAACTTCCCTCCGCACATTTGGTTTTAACAAGTCCAACCTGGACCGCAACCTCCTGTTATAAAACATCATGGCAGGACTTTGGTTTGTCACTGCATGAGCAGCGTTTCGATATGCCAGTAGAAACTTGTCCACCTTATGTTGTAGTGGAATCTTATCTTTGCTCATGGCCTTTATTGCCTTTTTGAATGTTTGTACAAATCTCTTGGCCTACCCATTTGTAGCCGGATGATATGGGGCAGAGGTATAATGTTTCACCCCATTCTTCTTTAAGAATTTTTGGAATTCTTCTGACATGAACTGTGGTCCGTTGTCAGAACATATTTGTTCTGGCAATCCGTTCCTTGCGAATATCGTTCCTAACACCGCAATTGTCTTTTCTGAAGTAGTGGTAGTCATCTTGATCACTTCTGGCCTTTTAGAATGTGCGTCCACCGCAATTAGAAACATGGAGTCCATGAATGGACCAGCAAAGTCAATATGTACGCGTTGCCATGGGGCTGAAGGCCATTCCCATGGATGCAGCGGTGCAATCGGAGGTGCATTTTGCACTTTTTGGCACCCTGAGCAGCTTTTCGTCAGCTCCTCTGTCTGTTGGTCGATACCCGGCCACCACACATAAGCCCTAGCAAGGCTTTTCATCTTGACTCCCCCCAGATGACCTTCATGCAGTTCCTTTAGAACTTTTTCCCTTAACTTAGGAGGAATAATCACTCTCGTTCCATACATCAATGTTCCTTGACAGACGGACAGCTGGTCTCGTCTTGCCGAGAATGCCGGTAACAGAGAATCACCATGTGCTGGCCATCCCTTCACTGTCACCTCGTAGACTCGGGACAGTGTCGGGTCGTTCCTGGTTTCTCTTTCAAAACTTGCATTTGTGACTGGTAAACACTCGATGATGGTCGAGTGAAATAACTCAACAGGGTCAACCTTCGTTGTCTCCTCTTCTTCAGGTAGTGGCAGGCGTGACAGCCCATCAGCATTACCATGCTGCTTTGTACCTTTGAATTCTATCTGATATTGATGTGCCCCTACGAAAAGGGACCATCTCTGGAGTCTCTGTGCTGTCATCACCGACACACCCTTCTTAGGGTTAAAAATGGATACCAACGGCTGATGGTCTGTCAGAAGCGTAAACTTTTGGCCCTGCAGGTAATGATTAAACTTCTTTACTCCCCACACAAGGCTGAGAGCCTCCCTATCTATCTGAGCATAGTTGCGCTCAGCGGAGGTCAATGATCTGGATGCGAACGCGACTGGCCTTTCCGTGCCATTTGGCAACTTGTGTGAGAGTACTGCCCCAATACCATATGGAGAAGCATCACAAGCCAAACGAATAGGCAGCGTTGGGTTGAAGTGAGCCAACACTTCCTCTGAGGTTATCAATTCCTTGCTTTTGTGAAAGGCCTTCTTACAGTCCTCGCTCCACTCCCATGGTACTCCCTTCTGCAAAAGAGCGTTCAGCGGGTGCAGTACCGTGGATAAATTTCGCAGAAACTTATGGTAATAGTTAATCAATCCTAGGAATGACCTCAACTGAGATACATTAAGCGGAGCGGGAGCCTTCACAACCGCTTCAATCTTGTCAGGAGACTTATGAAGTCCCTCCTGGTCAATGACATGGCCACAGTACGAGATCCGCTTCTGAAAGAACTCACATTTCTGCCGATTAACTCGAAGTCCATATTCTTTCAATCTGATGAGCACCAGTTCCAAATTTGCGAGGTGTTCCTCGTCACCCTCTCCTGTAATCAGATTATCGTCCAGGTAACATTGTGTGCCTGGAATTCCCTGTAATACCTGCTCCATGGCCCTCTGCCAAATTGCTGGAGCCGATGCCACTCCAAAAACCAGTCTATTATACCGGTACAAGCCTCTATGCGTGTTGATCGTGAGGTACTGGCGTGACTCTTCCTCAACTTCCATCTGTAAGTACGCCTGTGCCAGGTCTATCGTGGTGAAGTGTTTCCCGCCCGACAATGAAGCGAAGATATCCTCAATCCGCGGAAGCGGATACTGCACCGTGTGAAGCACCGGATTAACAGTGATCTTGAAATCTCCACAGATGCGAACCTTCCCTGGTTCTCCCGGCTTGTTGCTCGAAGGACGTTTCATCACAGGAACAATGGGCGTAGCCCACTCACTCCAGTCTACCTTAGACAGTACTCCTGAACGTTCCAGCGCTTCCAGCTCCGCTTCCACAGCAGGTCGTATCGCATAGGGTACCGGTCTGGCTTTGAAAAATTTTGGTTGTGCATGTTCTTCAACCTTGATATTTGCCGTAATTCCTCTCAGTGTTCCCAATCCCTGCTGGAACACCTCTTTAGCATCGTCCAATATTCTGGACAATCGTTTAGGTTTGACATCTGTTTCCCTGGCATCTACCGTTAGTGCTTTTAAGGAATGCCAGTCCATATTCATTTTTCTAATCCACTCCCGTCCCAGTAGTGGTGGACCTCCTTCAGGTAGCACATATAAGTCCATTCCTCGGCTTTCTTTGCCCTTGTGGACCACCTTTACCTCTATCTTTCCGATGGGGTATACTCTTTGCCCCGTGTATATTTTTAATACAATCTCCGTATCCCGTAGGGGAATATGTTGGAATAACCTTTTGTAATCTTTCTTATTCATGACCGTCAATGCCGATCCAGTGTCCAATTCCATCTTCACTTGGACTCCTGCTATCTGAAGTGTGACCCAAATTGTCTGGAGGTCTGCTTCCTTACCAACGTTGTGTACTCTTAAGCTACCCAGTTCATTACTGCTGGCGTCTGAATCTGACTTCTGTTCGTTCGAACTGTTCTCTGTCACCTTGTGTACCTTTCTGTACTTTCCCTGCGGTCACTTTTTGTTGCTGGTCTTCTCTCCTGACCGGCATACTTTAGCAATGTGACCAAGCCTGCCACATTTTCTGCATTCCTTATTTTTGAACCAGCACTGGTTCTGATCGTGCGTTGTCTTTCCACAACGATAACATTTTACTGTACCCAAGACCATTTGATTTGTGCTGAGTTCCGGTGACCGTAGCTGCATTACCACCGTGCCTCTCGCTGCGGCTTCGTGCGATACTGCCATAGCGACAGCTTTATCAAGCGTCAGCTTATTCTCCTCAAGCAGTCGCTTTTGTGTCTCTTCTTTTAACAATCCACACACAAATTTATCTCTTAGCGCATCTGTTAGTCCTGTTCCAAACTGACAGTACTTTGCTAGCTTACGCAATTCAATTAAAAATTCAGCATTGCTTTCATCTTTCAGCTGCTTTCTGCTGTAAAATTTAAATTGTTCCGCTAGCATCAGCGGCGTGGGGCTTAAATGATTTTTCAGGACGGTAACAATATCCTCGAAAGTCTTATCCGTCGGTTTCTCTGGTGATAGAAGGTGTTTCAATTGCCCGTATGTCTTCGCACCCATTAAGTTTAATAAGGTTAGTGCTTTATCCTCATCTGATATCTTATTTGCTTTACAATAAACTTCTATGCATTCTACATACGTGGCCCAATCTTCAACATCGGCATCGAAATCGTTGATGTTACCACGCTTAGGCATCCTTGCAATCTTCTTGAGAAACAAAAAAAAAATTCTTTTATTTATTTATTTTATTTATTTTATTTTAAAATGGCGGTTTCCCACGCTTGTCTTCTTCCCCCGCCTACGAAAATGGCGGCTTCCCGCGTTTGCCTTTCTCCCCCGCTGGCTGTAATGGCGATTGCCGTATTGCTGCCGTTCGCACCTCCCCAGCGGTTCTCAATTCGTGCCTCCCAGCCCCTCTTGCAGTCCGGTCCTTTCCACCGGCTGCGGCTGAGTTCTCCGCGGTTTTTTTATTTTCTCCCGCGCCTTACGCTGTCCCGGTCACTGCGCCTCGCGGCCTCGGTAGCTGTCCGGCCTTTTTCACCGGTCGCGGTCGAGCTCTCTCTCGACGCTGTTGCGTCTCCCAGCCCGCTTGCAGCCCGGTCTTTTACACCGGCTGCGTTTGCATTCACCGCGGCTCCCGTGCCTTACGCTGCCCCAGTCTCAGCGCCTCTGGCCCCGACTTCTGTCCGGCTCTTTTCCCCGGCCGTGGTCGAGTTCTCCGCCCTTATATCCTCCGTTTTCCCTCCCCTACTCCACGGCCAACGTGGCCGACTTGCTGCTCGTCGCTGATTGGCTTACCCACCACCGTGGTAGAAGGGATGATCACTGCCTGTCGCTGATGGAAGGCTTCGTGTCAGGATTCTTCCTTTGCTCCTCAGACCCGAGTCTTTTCTCAGCAGGATGATGAGGGCGGATGCCTCTTCTCAACGCCCGTTAAACTGCCGCAGGGTAAGATCGTACTCGTCGCCACTGTTATGTCTGTGTGTTCCAGTTATGGTTAATATGAATCACTGCACACAGACCACAAGAATAACTTTAACAGGTCTTTACTAGTCGAAGGTCAGGGCTGAACTACTCAGCAAATTACGACACATCACTTATATACCAGTGTGGTCACCACCGGTATTACCGTATACAGCAGCCAGAGAAAGTAGTACATCTCTTAAGGTGGAACAGGTTTAAGTTCTCTTAAGGTGGAACAAGTTACATACACCACAACTCTGCCCTCCAAGCCTGATGCAAAAATGGAGCAGTCAAGTTCAGAATTGCAGTATCCACCCCAAGATGGATTAACAAAACAGGAAGATACTGAGTTGCAGAAGAAAAATTTGGAAGTAAAATTTGAAATGCCTTATTTGGTACTGCAACTAAACAGCCATGCTCACCTGGGGCCTCTGTCGATCTGACAGACTGTGACAACTAAACACAAACTTGTGCATGGAACAGATTGTAGCTGGCATCTGGAAGCAGTCGAACCACCTGACGTGAAGAACATAAGAAATAGGAGCAGGAGTAGGCCAATCGGCCCCTCGAGCCTGCTCCACCTGTTCCTGGGACTAGGGACAGGGTCACTGGCAAGGCTTGGAAGCTAAGCTAGAGCCAGACCTGGTTAGTACCTGGAGGGGTGACCATCAGGGAAGACCAGGTGCAGAAGGTCACGGAAGGAGCCCTGAGGAGGGGCGGTTGGTGAGAAGGTCACGGAAGGGAGCCCCGGGAGGGGCAGCTGGTGAACAGGCCCGGGCGTTGGGCTGAAGATTGTCGGACAGGAGGAATGGTGGAAATGGAATGGCGACGCGCACAGACGCAGCGGCTTTGCTTCTCCCAGGACGGTGCTATTTACGTTTAATGTTAATGTTATTTGTACTGGACTCATGGGAGCTTCAAGATCACATTTTGTTGTTCATGTACTTGTGCACTGTACAATGACAATAAAGTTGAATTATTATTATTATTATTATTATTAAGATCAGGGCTGATCTGATCCTAACCTCAAATCTTCTATCACTGTGCATCCACCCAAACCCATGTGATCTCCCGGGAGAGGCGCAAAACCAGATAAAGACCCAATGGCCAATTTGGGAGAAAAAAATCTGGGAAATTCCTCTCCGACCCATCTAGGCGATCGAAATTCTTCCAGGAGATCACTCTGTCCCTATATTTTCTACAGTACTTACCTTCTGTAAAGGCGATCTCCACCCCAGCCAGGAACAGGATGATATACCTATCAATTCATCCAATGAAAAGCGACGAGTTAAGAAAGTAACTATAGGTTTTTATTGGCTAAATAACAGAACCCACCCTCGTGGGTGATCGGATACAACAAGGAGGAATGCCAGCCAGTCGACTACCTTTATACCTGGGCAGGTAGGTGGAGTCATGGGCGGAGTCAGCAGTGGTCAGCCCAGGTATAGCAGCGTGACAAGAGGCGACCTCGTATAGTGATACAACAGTGTGAACAGTGATAACCAAAGAGTAACGATATAACAGTGATAACTATAGTGTAACGATAGTGAACGATAAAAGTGGTTTACCACATTCACCCCTTGTTTAGATTTGAGTCCGGCGGGGTGAAGTGTACTACCAGTTCTGGTATGTCAGTCTGTCCGGAGGCCTCGTAAGCCTTTCTGATCGTCGCAGCGGCGGTGTTGCATTATCCGGTGTTAATGCTGGTGTCTGCGTGGTCGGCGAAGGCTCGTGGGGTTCCGGCATGCCGTCTACCTGGGCTGGAATTGGGGGGGTGGTGGGGGGGGTGAAGGTGGTGTCTCCGGACTGCCCGAGGGTGCGAGGTCTCGTAAGGAGACTGTGTCCTCCCGCCCGTCTGGGTATGCCACATAGGCGTACTGGGGGTTGGTGTGCAGGAGGTCCACCCTCTCGACCAGGGGGTCCATTTTATGGGCCCTCACGTGCTTTCGCAGCAAGACGGGCCCCGGAGAGGTCAGCCAGGTTGGTAGCGTGGTTCCCGTAGTCGACTTCCTGGGGAAAGCAAACATTCGTTCATGGGGGGTGGCGTTGATGGCAGTGCAAAGTAGTGACCGGGTAGAATGCAGCGCTGCCGGGAGGACTTCCTGCCAGCGGGAGGTTGGGAGGCCCTTAGACTTTAAGGCTAAGAGGACGGCCTTCCATACCGTCGCGTTCTCTCTTTCCACCTGGCCGTTCCCTCAGGGGTTGTAGCTGGTGGTCCTGCTTGCAGCAATACCTCTCGCTAGTAGGAACTGACGGAGTTCCTCGCTCATGAAGGAGGAGCCCCGGTCACTATGTATATAGTTTGGGAACCCGAACAAGGAGAAGAGGTCGTTCAGGCATTTAATGACCGTGGTACTGGTCATGTCTGGGCAGGGGAAGGCAAAGGGGAAACGGGAGTACTCATCAACAATGTTGAGGAAGTACACATTACGGTCAGAGGACGGGAGGGGCCCCTTAAAGTCGATGCTCAGGCGCTCGAAGGGGCGGGTGGCCTTGATCAGGCTTGCTCTGTCCGGCCTAAAGAAGTGCGGTTTGCACTCGGCACAGGTCTAGCAGCTCCTGGTCATGGTCCTGACCTCCTCGATGGAGTAGGGCAGGTTGCGGGCCTTAATGAAGTGGTAAAGTCTGGTGACCCCGGGGTGGCAGAGGTCGTTGTGGAGGGTCTGAAGTCTATCACTTTGCACGCTGGCGCATGTAATTCGTGACAGAGCATCGGGGGGTTCGTTCAGCTTACCTGGCCGGTACAAGATATCATAATCATGGGTGGAGAGCTCGATTCTCCACCTCAAGATCTTGTCATTCTTGATTTTGCCCCTCAGCTTGTTATTAAACATAAAAGCGACCGAACGTTGGTCGGTAAGGAGGGTAAATCGTTTGCCTGCCAGGTAGTGCCTCCAGCGTCGTACCGCCTCCACAATCGCCTGGGCCTCCTTCTCGACCGACGAGTGTCGGATCTCAGGGCCCTGTAGGGTCCTTGAGAAGAAGGCCACCGGTCTCCCCTCCTGGTTAAGGGTGGCGGCTAGGGCGAAGTCGGATGCATCGCTCTCGACTTGGAAGGGGATGGACTCATCCACTGCGTGCATTGTGGCCTTGGCAATGTCTCCCTTAATGAGGGAGAAGGCTGCGCACGCTTCTTCCGTAAGGGGGAAGGATGTGGACTTCATGAGGGGTCTGGCTTTGTCCGCATAATTGGGCACCCATTGGGCATAGTAGGCGAAGAGCCCCAGGGTTCTCTTCAGTGCCTTTGGACAGTGGGGGAGGGGTAGCTCCATGAGGGGGCGCATTCTTTCGGGGTCGGGGCCGATGACTCCGTTCTCTACTACACAGCCGAGGATGGCAAGGCGCGAGGTGTTAAACACACATTTATCCTTGTTGTAGGTGAGGTTCAGCCATTGGGCCGTACGGAGGAATCTCTCCAGATTAACATCGTGGTCCTGCCGGTCGCGGCCGCAGATGGTGACACTATCTAGATAGGGGAACGTGGCGTGCAGCCCGTTCTGGTCAACCATCTGGTCCATCTCCCTTTGGAAGACCGAAACCCCGTTGGTGACGCCGAAGGGAACCCTAAGGAAGTGGTAGAGGCGGCCGTTCGCCTCGAAGGCTGTATACTGGCGGTCCTCAGGGCGGATAGGGAGTTGGTGATAGGCCGACTTAAGGTCGATGGTGGAGAACACCCGGTACTGCGCAATCTGATTGACCATATCAGATATGCGGGGAAGGGGGTATGCGTCCAGCTGGGTGTACCTGTTTATGGTCTGGCTGTAGTCGATGACCAGGCGGTTTTTATTGCCGGTCTTAACGACCACGACCTGGGCACGCCAGGGGCTGGTGCTCCCCTCGATGATGCCCTCCTTCAGGAGACGCTGCACCTCAGAGCTAATGAAAGCTCTGTCCCCGGCGCTGTACCGCCTGCTCTTGGTAGCGACGGGTTTGCAGTCGGGGGTGAGGTTAGCGAACAGGGAAGGTGGCGGGGCCTTGAGGGTGGATAGGCCGCAGGTGTTACGCGGTGGGCGGTTTAAAATCTGCTGGTTGTCGACTGTGAGTGGGGGGAGGGGTCCGCCGTATGCTAGCGTGATGCTTTGGAGGTGGGATTGGAAGTCTAGGCCTAGTAGGACGGCAGCGCATAGCTGGGGCAGGACGAGGAGTTTAAAATTTTTGTACTCCGTACCCTTAACCGACAGGGTCACAACACAGTAGCCGCTGATGTCTGTGGCGTGTGACCTCGATGCCATCGAGATCCGGTTGCGCATTGGCAGGACAGGGAGAGAGTAGTGGCTCACCGTGTCTGGGTGGATGAAGCTCTCCGTGCTTCCGCTGTCGAACAGGCAGGTCGTGGCGTGGCCGTTTACTTTGATGTCCATCATCGACTTGGACAGGTGATGCGGGCGGGCCTGGTCCAGTGTGACGGAGGCTAGTGTATAGCTGAGCGAGTTGTTGTAGTCTGCGGTTGAGGCGGTAGTCGGGTCTAGAGGCACGGTGGCGGTCGGGCGTGGTGGGTAAAATGGCGTCTCCCACGAGGTTGGACAAAATGGCGGAGAAGATGGCTGCCCCCATAACTCACATGAGGCACTGCTGGTGTCGGTTGCCTGTATCAAAGATGGCCGCCCCCATGACTCACATGCGAGGATGCTGGCCTCTGTAGCCTTGAAGGAAGATGGCCGCCCCCACAGCTCGCATGAGGCACTGCTGGCCTCTGATGATCCACCTCTGCAGGCCTTAGCGAAGTGGCCTTTCTTCATGCAGTTTGAGCAGGTAGAGTTCCTGGCTGGGCAGCGCGACCTCGGGTGTTTCGCCTGGCCGCAGAAGAAGCAGCCGGCGGCCCGATCGCGGGGGTCCGATGTCGGAGCCGGTACCGGGGGTGGCGGTCTCGATCGGGTCCGGGACGCCGACGCTGAGGTAGGTCCCAGGGGGGTTGCTGCGGGGGGTATCGCAGTCGGGGTCGGTCCCAAGTCCCAGGGTCGCGAGTTACAGTACCTTGAGTATGCCTCGAGGTCCCGATGGGCCACCTCTAGAGAGAGAGCGAGGGCTGCAGCTTTGTCCAGGTCGAGGTCCCTTGCTTCCAGTAGTCTTTGCCGTGAGTAGTCGGACCGCAGGCCTTTCACAAAGGCATCGCGGACATTGTCTTCAGTATTTTCTGCCGCCGTTACCGCTTTAAAGTTACAGTCTCTGCCGAGTGCTTGTAGCACCCGTAAAAATTCCTCCACGGGCTCTCCTGGCTGTTGCGGGCGGGATCTTAGGAGGTGTCTGGCATACATGGAATTTACCGGGGTTTGGTACTGTCTTTTCAGCCGGTTGATGGCGTCCTCGTATGTTTTAAGGTCCCGGATGAGTGCGAATACGTTAGGGCTCACTTGGGCGTTCAGAACTCTTAGCATGGATTTCTGAGGCACGCCGGATTCTCCCAGGTAGGCTTCGAAGCAGCTCAGCCAGTGTTTGAAGTCGAGGGCTGAGTTTGCTGCCTGTGGGTTTAGGTCCAGGTACGGTGGTCTGAGGGCTCGCAGCCAGGCCGGCTGCTGTGGCTGTTGTAGCTGGGCGTCTGGCTGGTCGCTTGGCTGGTCGTTTGGCTGGTCGTTTGACTGCTCAAGTGTCGACATTTTAAAATTTAGCCAATAAAATTGATATACCTATCAATTCATCCAATGAAAAGCGATGAGTTAAGAAAGTAACTATAGGTTTTTATTGGCTAAATAACAGAGCCCACCCTCGTGGGTGATCGGATACAACAAGGAGGAATGCCAGCCAGTCGACTACCTTTATACCTGGGCAGGTAGGTGGAGTCATGGGCGGAGTCAGCAGTGGTCAGCCCAGGTACAGCAGCGTGACAAGAGGCGACCTCGTATAGTGATACAACAGTGTGAACAGTGATAACCATAGAGTAACGATATAACAGTGATAACTATAGTGTAACGATAGTGAACGATAAAAGTGGTTTACCACACAGGAATAAAACCATCTCCTGAAATCTAACACAGAATTAGAACACAGTAGGAGCAGAACCAGGCTACACGGCCCCTGGGCCCACTCCACTACCCACAGGGCCATGACCATTCCGAACCTAGACTCATGTCCAATTTCCTGCCCGCTCCCCGTAACCCTTAATTCCCTTCACTTCTAGGAAACTATCTATTTCTGTTTTAAATTTATTTAATGATGTAGCTTCCACAGCTTTCTGGGGCAGCAAATTCCACAAACCTACCACCCTCTGAGTGAAGAAGTTTCTCCTCATCTCAGTTTTGAAAGAGCAGCCCCTTATTTTAAGATTATGCCCCCTAGTTCTAGTTTCACCCATCATTGGGAACATCCTCACCGCATCCACCCGATCAAGCCCCTTCACAATCTTATATGTTTCAATAAGATCGCCTCTCATTCTTCTGAACTCCAATGAGTAGAGTCCCAATCTACTCAACCTCTCCTCATATGACCACCCCCTCATCCCCGGGATTAACCGAGTGAACCTTCTTTGTACTGACTCGAGAGCAAGTATGTCTTTTCTTAAGTATGGACACCAAAACTGTATGCAGTATTCCAGGTGCGGTCTCACCAATACCTTGTACAACTGCAGCAAGAGTACATTGTCCCATCTGATGAGTAGGTTGCCAGGAAGACATATAGGGACCAACATTCAACCACTCAACTGACTGCAGAGGAGGAATGGGAAAATGTCAGTGCTCAACCAGGAGTGAATGCAAGGCACGGGAACCCTCTTGATACAATCCGCCCAGGGGCTGTCAACAGCAAGGCAGATGCCAGAAATACCTGACTCTTCCACTACAGCATTTGACTTTGCTCCTCCGGCTCCTGTACCATCAGCTGATCCAAATCCGATGGGGAAATACCAGGTCACTCAGACCCAAGACAATTCACCACATGATTGAGTCAATTTTGTTTACAACTGAATTACATTGCAAACAGAGCAGATGCGAAACAAAATAAAAATGCAAACCCTAGGCCATCCAAAATACTCTTCACTCCAGAAAAGTCTTCAAGGTTCAGGCATTACATTTTAAAATGCAATATGTAAGAATATACTGTCCACGATAAAATTGACTGAATCTAAAAGTGAACAAGCTTTGAAGCAAGAGAATGCTTGACTAAAACATGATGTTGTAGGAATCCGAATAATGGAGATCAACTCAGTGAATCAAAATAACAAAGTTTAATAAACAACGAAGTTAGCTAGTAAACTACAGGAGAAGATGTACACAGGTCTGTTCAGGTTGCAAGGCACTCGACGACTGCTGGAAGGTTCTGGAAGCTGACGTCATGACGTCATCGCGTTCTTCGCGCCACTGGCGGTCACGTGATCGGCGTCATGACGTCATCACGCAGAGTGCAGGAGTACATACAGTATAGTTAACAGACAGTTTAAAGGTGCAGTCCACAGCTGCACTACACTGTAGTTAAAGGGATTATTACTAATTGCCCTGAGTCTCTTGGTGGCTCCGCCACAATGTGCTGGTATTTTTCCTTCAAAAGATCTTGGCCTGTATATTCCGATCCCTTCGGGTGTGTACGCGCTGTGTACACACCCGTAGGGACATCGGGAATGCCGGTTTCAGGCATGCGACAGATCGCACGCTTGCCCTGGAGAAGGGCCTCTGCGGGCGGATAGATCCGCTTTCTGGAGAACCTCCGCCCGCAGAAAACCCTTAGAAATCTTACTCCTGGTAAAAGCAGACGCAAGGCCAGCTTTTACCAGCATAAGAGTTGAAAAAAAGTTTTTTTTTTAATTTCGCTCATTTATCATTTAAAAATACTTTTAAAAAAGGTAAGTTTATTTTTAGCCCCATAAAAAACTTTAATTTTTTTCAAAAAATTAAATTTTTGTTTAAAATATTTAATTTATTGTAATTGTAACTAATTTTTAAAATATGATTTAAAAAATGTATTTAATGTTTTACAGTGTTTTTGGGGTGATCTCCATTCATATATTTGACAGTTCTATCTGTCAAGTGTATGAAAGGAGATTCCCTTCTCCTATTGGCTCCCCTCAGCCCACGTGATCCCAGGGACACTTGCGAACTGCCTGCGCCTCCGGGATACGTGGGCCCTACGCATTTCGAGCTGGAGAGGTCCAGGATCGGAAGTGTACGCACCTCGGGAGCCCTCAGGTAAGTCCGTAGATTTTTTCCAGATCGGAGGCCTCCGCACGCAGGAAGCCTCCGATCGGAAAATATGGGCCAAGATCTTGAAAATTCTGTGAGAACCAGGAGTCAACATCCATCAGATTTGAAAACAGTGACTCGCGCGAACCCTTGAATGTCTGGCCTTAGGTTAACTAAGCGTCAAAACAGATAGAAAGAGAGAGAGAAAAATAACGTTACTCACACAGTTTGGGACTCGAATGCTGTGGATGAACATAAGAACATAAGAACATAAGAACATAAGAACATAAGAAATAGGAGCAGGAGTAGGCCAATCGGCCCCTCGAGCCTGCTCCACCATTCAATAAGATCATGGCTGATCTGATCCTAACCTCAAATCTTCTATCACTCTGCATCCACCCGAACCCATGTGATCTCCCGGGAGAGGCGAAAAACCAGATAAAGACCCAATGGCCAATTTGGGAGAAAAAAATCTGGGAAATTCCTCTCCGACCCATCTAGGCGATCGAAATTCTTCCAGGAGATCACTCTGTCCCTATATTTTCTACAGTACTTACCTTCTGTAAAGGCGATCTCCACCCCAGCCAGGAACAGGAATAAAACCATCTCCTGAAATCTAACAGAATTAGAACACAGTAGGAGCAGAACAAGGCTACACGGCCCCTGGGCCCGCTCCACTACCCACAGGGCCATGACCATTCCGAACCCAGACTCATGTCCAATTTCCTGCCCGCTCCCCGTAACCCTTTATTCCCTTTACTTCTAGGAAACTATCTATTTCTGTTTTAAATTTATTTAATGATGTAGCTTCCACAGCTTTCTGGGGCAGCAAATTCCACAAACCTACCACCCTCTGAGTGAAGAAGTTTCTCCTCATCTCAGTTTTGAATGAGCAGCCCCTTATTTTAAGATTATGCCCCCTAGTTCTAGTTTCACCCATCATTGGGAACATCCTCACCGCATCCACCCGATCAAGCCCCTTCACAATCTTATATGTTTCAATAAGATCGCCTCTCATTCTTCTGAACTCCAATGAGTAGAGTCCCAATCTACTCAACCTCTCCTCATATGACCACCCCCTCATCCCCGGGATTAACCGAGTGAACCTTCTTTGTACTGACTCGAGAGCAAGTATGTCTTTTCTTAAGTATGGACACCAAAACTGTATGCAGTATTCCAGGTGCGGCCTCACCAATACCTTGTACAACTGCAGCAATACCTCCCTGTTTTTATATTCCAACCCCCTAGCAATAAAAGCCAACATTCCATTGGCCTTCTTAATCACTTGCTGCACCTGCATACTAACTTTTTGAGTTTCGTGCACCAGGACCCCCAGATCCCTTTGTACTACAGTACTTTCCAGTTTCTTGCCATTAAGATAATAACTTGCTCTATGATTTTTCCTGCCAAAGTGCATAACCTCACACTTTCCAGTATTGTATTCCATCTGCCAAATCTCTGCCCACTTACTTAGCCTGTCTATGTCCCTTTGCAGGTTTTTTATGTCCTCCTCACTCACTACTTTCCCTCCCATCTTTGTATCATCTGCAAACTTTGATATGTTACACTCGGTCCCCTCCTCCAAATCGTTAATATAGATTGTAAAGAGTTGGGGACCCAGCACCGACCCCTGCGGAACACCACTAGTTACTGGTTGCCAATCTGAGAACGAACCATTTATCCCAACTCTCTGCTTTCTGTTAGAGAGCCAATCCTCCACCCACGCCAGAATATTACCCCCAATCCCGTGATTTTTTATCTTGAGCAATAATCTTTTGTGTGGCACCTTGTCAAATGCCTTTTGGAAGTCTAAATACACTACGTCCACTGGTTCCCCTTTATCCACCCTGTATGTTACTTCCTCAAAAAACTCAAGCAAATTTGTTAAACATGACTTCCCCTTCATGAAACCATGCTGAGTTTGCCCTATTAAATTATGTTTATCCAAATGTCCTGTTACTGTCTCCTTAATAATGGACTCTAACATTTTACCAACCACAGATGTTAGGCTAACAGGTCTATAGTTTCCAGCCTTCTGCCTACTACCCTTTTTAAATAAGGGTGTTACATTAGCAGTTTTCCAATCTGCCGGGACCTTTGCTGAGTCCAGTGAGTTTTGGAAAATTATTACCAATGCATCCACAATCCCTACCGCTACTTCCCTCAAGACCCTGGGATGCAAGCCATCAGGTCCAGGGGATTTATCCGCCTTGAGTCCCATTATTTTACCAAGTACCACTTCCTTAGTGATTTTAATCGTATTTAGTTCCTCCCCCCCTAGAGCCCCCTGTTTGTCCAGTGTTGGGATATTCTTAGTGTCCTCTACTGTAAAGACTGATACAAAATAATTGTTCAGTGTTTTTGCCATCTCCATGTTTCCCACCATTAATTTCCCGGTCTCATCCTCTAAGGGACCAACATTTACTTTAGCCACCCTTTTTCTTTTTATATAACTATAGAAACTTTTACTGTCTGTTTTTATATTTTTTGCTAATTTACTTTCATAATCTATCTTCCCTTTCTTAATCAATCTTTTTGTTATTTTTTGCTGTCTTTTAAAGACTTCCCAATCTTCCATCCTCCCACTAGATTTGGCTACCTTATATGCCCTTGTTTTTAGTTGGATACTATCCTTAATTACTTTACTTAGCCACGGATGGCTATCTTTTCTTTTACACCCTTTTTTCCTCAGTGGAATATATTTTTTTTGGAAGTTGTAAAATAACTCCTTAAATGTACACCACTGGTCATGTACCGTCTTACCCTTTAATCTATTTTCCCAGTCCACTCTAATTAATTCCGCTCTCATACCTTCATAGTCTCCTTTATTCAAGCTCAGCACGCTTGTTTGAGATCCAACCTTCTCACCCTCTAATTGAATATGGAACTCAACCATGTTATGGTCACTCATTCCAAGGGGATCCTTTACTAGGACATTTTTAATTAATCCTGTCTCATTACACAGGACCAAATCTAAGGTTGCTTGCCCCCTGGTCAGTTCAGTTACATACTGCTCAAGAAACCCATCCCTAATACACTCAATGAACTCTTCCTCAAGGCTGCTCTGCCCAATTTGATTTGTCCAGTTAATATGATAATTAAAATCCCCCATAATTATAGCTGTTCCCTTATTACAAGCCTCAACTATTTCCTGATTAATACTCCGTCCAACAGAGTTGCAACTGTTCGGAGGCCTATAGACTACACCCACTAGTGTTTTTTTCCCCTTATTATTCCTTACCTCCACCCAAACTGTTTCACTATCCTGCTCCTTTGACCCAATATCATTTCTCTGTATTATAGTGATTCCTTCCTTTATTAACATAGCCACCCCACCTCCTCTCCCTTCCTGCCTGTCCTTCCTGATTGTTAAATAACCTGGTATGTTTAATTCCCAGTCATGGTCACCCTGCAGCCATGTTTCTGTAATGGCCACAAGATCATACCCATATGTCATTATTTGTGCCGTTAACTCATTCATTTTGTTACGAATGCTACGTGCATTCAGATAAAGAACTTTCAAATATGTTTTGTAACACTTAGTTCCTGTTTTTTCCCTTTTTAGTACTTCACTTTTTACTCCATACCTTCTGTCCCTTCCTGACACATTCTGTTTTTTAATTCCCCCACTGCTACCTAAGTCTATGACCTTCTCTGTTGTCATTTCTATTATTTGCTCTCTAGAAACCTCCCCCCCACTAATTAGTTTAAAGCCCTCTCTACAGCCCTAGTTATATGATTCGCCAGGACTCTAGTCCCAGCACTGGCCAAGTGGAGTCCGTCCCAACAGAACAGCTCCCTCCTGTCCCAGTACTGGTGCCAGTGTCCCAAGAAGCAAAACCCATTTCTCCCACACCAGTCTTTGAGCCACGCATTTAACTCTTTAATTTTATTTATCCTAGCCAAATTCGCTCGTGGCTCAGGTAATAACCCAGAGATTATTACCCTTGAGGTTCTGTTTTTTAATTTGCCATGTTTTGGGGTATAAGGGATGTTGTACACTGACATTCGTAACTGCAGCCGTGGGTGACTTGGTCAATTGCCAGTTAAAGTCATACATCTGGTCATCGCTGAATTGACCTCTCACTGGTGTTAGTACATATGTGGTTTTGCTTATAATCACCTGAGCTTAAAGTAAATGATTTTAGATGCTTGCTTGTAATAAGTAAATGAATTGAGTACAGTTTGTATTCTGGTAATTACTTGTAACCTCTTGTTGATTTTTAAGTAAAAAGTTTCACAGATTCATTGGGATTTGTGTTGTCTGTTCCACGGGTCTGAACTCTATAAACTGTCAGACAATCAGAACAAAGTGAATCCTCTAACATTGTCTGGTATTTTTCTCCACAGTCGAATCAAACAGAATAACATTAACTTGCATTTATCTCGTGCCTTCCAGGTAGTAAGCACACCAAGGTGCTTCTCTGAGAGAGAACAGAATGCAATTAGAACATAAGAACATAGGAAATAGGAGCAGGAGTAGGCCATTCGGCCCTTCGAGCCTGCTCCACCATTCAATAAGATCATGGCTGATCTTCTACCTCAAACCCACCTTCCCACACTATCCCCATATCCCTTGGTTCCCTTAGTATCCAAATATCTATCGATCTCTGTCTTGCATATACTCAACAACTTCTGGTCAATCAACGGCACTATTATCTGCATTGAATCGACTACAGGACAACTGGCATTTTCCAGGGTCTCCCAATGTTCTGGCGGGTCGTGGAGTGCCTCTCACTGCCTCGGAAACACATTGAGCGGGTTCAGCCTATCTGCAGCCCTTTGGGGTAGAGAATTCCAAAGATTCACAATCCTTTGAGTGAAGAAAGTTTTCCTCCTCTCAGTCCTAAATGGACGACCCCTTATCCTGAGACAGTGACCCCTGGTTCTAGACTCTCCAGCCAGGGGGAACATCCTCCCTGCATCTACCCTGTCAATCCCCTTAAGAATTTTATACGTTTCAATGAGATCACCTCTCATTCTTCTAAACTCTAGAGAATATAGGCCTAGTCTACTCAATCTCTCCTCATAGGACAATCCCCCCATTCCAGGAACCAGTCTGGTGAACCTTCATTGCACTCCCTCTAAGGCAAGTATATCCTTCCTTAGGTAAGGAGAACAAAACTGTACACAGTACTCCAGGTGTGGCCTCACCAGGGCCCTGTATAATTGTAGTAAGACTTCTTTACTCTTATACTCCAATCCTTTTGTAATAAAGGCCAACATAGCATTTGCTTTCTTAATTGCTTGCTGTACCTGCACGTTAACTTTCTGTGATTCGTGTACAAGAACACCCAAGTCCCTCTGAACACCAACATTTCCCAATCTCTCACCATTTAAAAAACAATAAAAGAGTCAGGAGAGATAACCAAAAGTGGGTTGTAGAAAGCTTTTGAAGGTGGGGAGAGATGTAGGAGGCTCTGGAGTGAAATTTCCAGAGTGGGACTGAGACTGCTGAAGGCTCTGCCACATTGATGAAGTAAAGGGAGGAGGACTGGTTAGGAGGCCAGAGTCAGAAGGCTGAAAGGCACAGCTTTGGGAGGTTTTAGTGATAAGATGGTGTCAGGCTGTAGCTAAATGAGGATTTTGAAGTTAATGCCTCCTTCCAAGTGAACAATGTAATGTTCACTCTTTTGCCAGGTTCTAGGATCCACACCAGAGGCAAGATGCTATCTTTACTTGTAAAAGACCAATAGTTACTTTTACATTGCAATAGTGCTGCTAATTCTTGCCACACAACTTCTGGTCAAGCAACGGTACTATTATCTGCATTGAAACGACTACAGGACAACTGGCATTTTCCAGGGTCTCCCAATGTTCCGGCGGGTCGTAGAGTTCCTCTCACGGCCTCGTAAACACATTGAGCGGGTTCAGCCTATCTGCGTGTTCACATCATGGTGCGATAGAGAACAGAATCGACACTTGCTTCTTTTAGCTGGGTGTCACTCGATGGATTTATGTTTGCTTCACTACAGACATCATCACGGGAGATGTCAGTGAATCCACACTGACCATTCCAGGGGCGTAGTACCATTGGTGAGGGCTCCTGCACACGAAACAGGGCAATTGGTTTCCGATTCGTGAAGGCTGGCTCCACTTTCACTTCCCAGACCCAAACCTTTTAAGTACAAAATTAACCAACCTCAAGCAAGACTGGAGATCATAAGAATTTCTTTTCCCAAGACTAACAGATACAATCAGACGTGTTTCATTGGTGCGTCTGAAAAAAAGGAAGAACTGGCATTTATTTAGCGTCTTTAATGGCCTCAGGATGTCCCAAAGCACTTTACAGCCAATGAAGTACTTTTGAAGTGTAGTCACTGTTGTAATGTAGGAAATCTGTTGTAATCTGATGGAGATGCAAATTGTTTAGTTCATTACAAACATAAGTTATCGGTAGGGCTGGCCTTACGAGTGGGCAACGTGGTCAGGGGGAGACAGTGGTCAAGAGGTTGCATTCTGACATTAACAGCGTCAACCTCTGCGAAGAACTTGGCTATCTCAAGAAGTGTCCTAGGCCCAACCAACTTCAGCTGCTTCATCAATGACCTTCCCTCCATCATAAGGTCAGAAGTGGGAATGTTCGCTAATGACTGCACAGTGTTCAGTGCCATTCGCAACTCCTCAGATAATGAAGCAGCCCATGCCCGCATGCAGCAAGACCTGGATGACATTCTGGTTTGGGCTGATAAGTTGCAAATAACATTCGCACCACAGAAGTGCCAGGCAATGACTATCTCCAACAAGTGAGCGTCTAACCACCGCCCCTTGACATTCAATGGCATTACCATCGCCGAATCTCCCACCATCAATATCTTGGGGGTCACCATTGACCAGAAACTTAACTGGACCAGCCACTTAAATACTGTGGCAACAAGAGCAGGTCAGAGGCTGAGTATTCTGCGGCAAGTGTCTCACCTCCTGACTCCCCAAAGCCTTTCCACCATCTACAAGGCATAAGTCAGGAGTGTGATGGAATACTCTCCACTTGCCTGGATGAGTGCAGCTCCAACAACACTCAAGAAGCTCGACACCATCCAAGAAAAAGTAGCCCGCTTGATTGGCACCCCATCCACCACCTTAAACATTCACTCCCTCCACCATTGGCGTACCGTGGCTGCAGTGTGTACCATCTACAAGATGCACTGCAGCAACTCGCCAAGGCTTCTTCAAGAGCACCTCCCAAACCCACAACCTCTACCACCTAGAAGGACAAGGGCAGCAGGCGCATGGGAACACCACCACCTCCAAGTTCCCCTCCAAGTCACACAGCATCCTGACTTGGAAGCATATCGCCATTCCTTCATCGTCGCTGGGTCAAAATCCTGGAACTCCCTCCCTAACAGCACTGTGGGAGCACCTTCACCACACGGACTGCTGCGGTTCAAGAAGGCAGCTCACCACCACCTGCTCAAGGGCAACTAGGGATGGGCAATAAATGCTGGCCTCGCCCATGAACGAATAAAAAAGTGCAAACTTCAAGTTTCAAGAGCAAACAGATGGCTAGTACTCCGGATCCTGTTAGCCATGCACATATCAGTGGCAAGCAGCAAACAGGGCTTCTTGAAGTTGAAGCTCATAAAAACATATTTGCAATTAACCATGGGTGAACGACAGGGCATCTTCACTGGTCATCTTGTCTATCGAACATGATGTGACTCAAAATATCTTGGTGAGCAAAGTTTTTTATTTGTTATTGTTATTTGTTAGTTCACTGTTTAATTTAACGTGTGGTTTATTTGTCACTTAGCTATAATGTTATTTTTTATGACTTCCATCGTTCATTATTTAAGTTATAAAAAACTTTTGAAATTACAGCTTTATTTCTGAAACTTTCACGAATACCACTACACACTTAAACTCAAAGAAAGGGTGCCAAAATACATAGAAACATAGAAGATAGGAGCAGGAGTAGGCCATTCGGCCCCTCGAGCCTGCTCCACCATTCAGTGAGATCATGGCTGATCATCCAAATTCAGTACCCTGTTCCTGCCTTCTCTCTATATCCCTTGATCCCTTTAGCCTTAAGAAATATATCCAACTCCTTCTTGAATATATTTAATGAATTGGCCTCTACTGCCTTCTTTGGCAGAGAATTCCACAAGTTCGCCACTCTCTGGGTGAAGAAATTCCTCCTCATCTCTGTCCTAAATGGCTTACTCCTTATCCTTAGATTGTGACCCCTGGTTCTGGACTCCCCAATCATCGGGAACATCCTTCCAGCATCTAGTCTGTCTCGCCCAGGGCGCCATTTCCCCATAAGCCGCCCCTGGGTATCGGTTTTTACATGATTAATCTGCTTCTGAATCTCAGTTGACCAAAAGGAACACAAAATTAAATGGCATCCAATTCCCATTATTTATCTCCCTTTAATATGAAAGAAATCTACAACAACCTTTCACCTGTCAAGCTGGTCCAGCGACTCACAATCACTCCGATGAATGCTGCAAATGAATGGCTGTTTAACAGTTTTCATGAACCGGGGGTCACTCAATCACTTCGAACTAATAAAGCCACTTAAACAGTTTGCACTGAGCTGTACAGTACAGAATCACTCAAGGTCCTTTTGCATTAGTGCAGCACCAGCGACTCCCAACACACAGGTCTTGGTTAATCAACAACTTTGGCTCCAGGCTGAAACAGTAAGAGCAACGTCAAGCTTGCTTGACAATATTGCCCACATTGTTGCAGGCGTGTGTGCCTCCTTCCTGCAGATTTTGTCTTTAACATATTAAGGCACTTCACAGCAGCGTAATCAGTCAGATATTCGACATTGAGCCAAAGTAGGAGACATCAGGATCGGTGACCAAACACTTGGTCAAAGAGGTAGGTTTAAAGCAGCGTTTTAACAGAGGGGAGAGAGGTGGAAAGGTCTGCAGAGGGAATTCCAGAGTGTTCCCTCCAATTGGTTTTGCCGGCTTGCATTAAAAAGGCGGCAAGCCGGCTGGGCGGGATCCGCGCAGTTTAAAAGTAACACTGGTAGGGGCTAGACGGCTGAAGGCACGGCCGCCAATGGTGGGGCAAAGGAAATGGAGGAGGCCAGAGTTGGAGGAACGCAGAGTTCTCGGAGGGTTGTAGGGCTGGAGGATGTTACAGAGGTAGGGGCAGGTGAGGCCATGGCGGAATTATAAAACAGGGATGAGAATTTTAAGATCGAGGTTTTGCTAGACCGGGAGCCAATGTAGGTCAGCGAGTACAGGGGTGATGGGTGAACGGGACCTGGTACGAGTTAGGATACGGGAAGCAGAGTTTTAGATGAGCTGATGGAAGATGGGAAGCCGGCCAGTTGGAATATTTGAGGCTGGAGAAAAGAAAGAAAGGAAGACTTGAATTTATATAGCGCCTTTCACGACAACCGGACGTCCCAAAGCATTTTACAGCCAATGAAGTATTTTTTGGAATGTAGTCACTGTTGTAATGTAGGAAACGCGGCAGCCAATTTGCGCACAGCAAGCCCCCACAAACAGCAATGTGATAGTGACCAGATCATCTGTTTTTTAGTGATGTTGATTGAGGGAGAAATGTTGGCCCAGGGCACCAGGACTAACTCCCCTGCTCTCCTTCAAAATAGCACCTTCTACGTCCACAGGTAGGGCCTTGGTTTATGTTTTATCCGAAAGATGGCACCTCCGACAGGGAGTGCTGTACTGGAGTGTCAGCCTAGATCTTTGTGATCAATTCTCTTGGCGGGGGACGATGAACCCACAACCTTCAGACTCAGAGGCAAGAGTGCTACCAGCTGAGCCACAGCGGACACCTGCTGGAAGTAACAAAAGCTTGGGTGAGAGTTTGAGTGGCAGATGGGCTGAGGCAGGGGTGGAGACGGGCGATATTACGGAGGTGGAAGTCGGCAGTCTTTGCGCTGGAGCGAATATGTATCCTCCTGCAAACAGGTGTAACTTTGCACAAGAAGACAAAAGCAAACTGTCATTTAACCCTAAACACCCCTCACCATTGAGGATCATTGCTGGAGTAAAGATTGCAGTTACAGAGCAGTACAATTTACAGCATATTATTTTATAAAGCAGCTGGGATGATGCCACATCAACCAGTAAACTTATTTAAATAGCCTCATGATGAGATGTGGTAGTTTATGGTACTGGCCTGGCAACCCAGGCCTTATGGCTTCAAAATCCACCACGGCAACTTGTGAAATTGAATTCACCTGAAGACTACACTTGATTTCGACTGCACACGTGCAATGCCGTGGAAAGTTAATATTGCCCAGAATTTGTTGGAGCGGTGAATGGCGTGAGTTGTTTTTTTTTCCCTCAACTTCCAGCTCCAATTATTTTTATGCCGCAAATTGTTGGAAGTGTGAGCTGATAATGGCACGGCGAGGTCAACAGGGCATCAGGGACCTCGGTGAACAACTGACCGACAGTCTATCTCCTTGACCAATGATATTTCAGGGTAGAGAAAGAAACCGAGCGAACGACAGAGAAGGAAATAGAGTGAATTAGAGTCAAACTAGGTACAGAAAGAGAAATAAAGGCAGGAATTTACTATATCTGGGTGGGTCAGGTGCGGGCGGTCGGCGTGGTGGGTCGCGACCCCGTTGTTGCTTCCATCCCGCTGCTGAGATCGAATTTGCGCTAATGGGGCCTATTAAGCCCATCCTGAGCGTTACCCAGCCCTATTAAATGGTGCGGGTCTGATGACGTCATCGATGATGCGTTTTCTGCTGGTATATTTAAAGGAGCCATGGCCACATTGCATTTGAAGGTTCATCTAGGAGTGTGCAGGCAGCACACTGGAGGTTTTCATTGCTCCAAACAGTTGGAGAGATGGCTGCACAGAGGCAGAGGGCTGCACCCAGGTTCTCCAATGACTCCCTCCATATCCTTATGGAGGGAGTCAGAGCACGCAGGGAGGGCCTGTTCCCTTCCAATGGGTGGAAGAGACCTCCCCAGGAGACAAAAAGAGCCTGGCTCACAATTGCAGGGGAGGTCAATAGCAATGGGTGTGTTCAGGAGGACCTGGGTGCAGTGCTGCAAACGTTTCAATTATCTCATTAGATCAGGAAAGGTGAGTACAAATCCACACTCAACTTCATCCTGCTGTGCCTCTCATCACATCCCCATCACTCTGCCTTCCCAACCCTACTCCTGCACATCATTCCTCACACCAGCATACCTTGCACGTCCACCCGTCCCTCTCTTTCTATCTACAATGTCACATCCCCATCACACTCACCCTCATCCTAATGCACTCATACCAACTAACAGCATGCAAGGAGGTCACTTGGCATTGCCACCCCAATCCATCATAGTCTCCCTCTAAAGATGTAACCCACCCATTCCTTACACTCATTCCATCAATCTCACTCAACCTTCTCTTCTTTCCCTCCTTGCAGGAGAAGAAAGCGCACAATGAGAAGGAGGGGGAGAGAACTGGAGGTGGGCTCCACCCTCCGAAGATGACTTTGACGGCCACTGGTAAGGCGTGACCCCCGCTCCTCTGGTCTGCAGGTCTTGCGCGAGCAATATGCAAATGTCTGCAATGACCTGGCGTGATAGCCTGAGCCTCTTTTGGCACTGCTGCTCAGTCATGTTGAGGAAGCTCATCCTCTACCTGTATACCCTGTGTTGTGGGTATCGCCTCCTGTGCCGGGCAGCCCTGTGCAGATGCCCTCTGTCCTGTGGTTGAGGAGAAGGTTGGTGGTGTTGTTGTTGGTGCTGATGGTGTGCCTGGTGCTGCTGGTGTTGGGACTCATCATGGTCCGATTCTGAGGACCAAGGTGACGCAGTATAAACAGCACCCATGCCGATGGAATAGATGGCAGGTCATGTAGAGATCAGAGGAGCAAGCTGTCACTGGTGTGATAGGTTGTAACAATGAGGTGAGACTGGATGGCAACTTTGCTGGAAACACTTGAAGCCTGTAGAAAGCTAAATGTGTGCTGGGAATGCAGTCAGCAATAGCTTCTACCTGAGGAAAGTGACCAGCTGTGAGGTGGGAGCTTTTATAGTACATTTCATGCTGTCATCTAATCAGCTGGAGCAATAGCCACTCAACTCCCGCCTCAGGCTGACAGACACGGTGCCTGAGCTACGTGAATCCCGTGGGCAGCCAGGGAAATTTGAAAGGTAGGCTGAAAATGTTCCTAACGGTCTGACAAGTACCTGTTACTGATTTGAATTAGGTTGCCCACCTCTGCCGGTCGGGTCGCTGCTGCACCGGCAAACACACCCGAGGGAAAGGCGTGTGGGGGCGGGATGACGGTGGGTTCCCGACTCGCTGCAACTTATATAAAATTTCCCACCCAACCCGCCTCCAATCGCGATGGACAAACCCCAGAAAATTCCAGCCAAAGAGACGAAAGAAAGATTAGATTAGGAGAGAGAGAAAAGGGACAGAAAGGAAAAGTAAGAAAAAAAAGGTTAAAATTTAAAAACCTCTAGGACCAATTTACTACCTGTGGGATTGATACTCCACAGATTTAATTGTTCGTTTCTTGACCACCCAAAACCTTTCCACCATCTACAAGGCACAAGTAAGGAGTGTGATAGAATACTCTCCACTTGCCTGGATGAGTGCAGCTCCAACAACACTCAAGAAGCTCAACATCACCTGGGATAAAGCAGCCCGCTTGATTGGCAGCCCATCCACCACATTAAACATTCACTCCCTCCACCACCGGCGTACCATGGCTGCAGTGTGTACCATCTACAAGATGCACTGCAGCAACTCACCAAGGCTTCTTCAGCAGCACCTCCCAAACCCGCAACCTCTACCACCTAGAAGGACAAGGGAAGCAGGTGCATGGGAACACCACCACCTCCAAGTTCCCCTCCAAGTCACACACTATTCTGACTTGGAAATATATCGCTGATCCTTCATCGTCGCTGGGTCAAAATCCTGGAACTCCATCCCTAACAGCACTGTGGGAGTACCATCACCACACGGACTGCAGGGGTTCAAGAAGAAGGCCCACCACCACCTTCTCAAGGGCAACTAAGAATGGGCAATAAATGCTGGCCTTGCCAGCGACGCCCACGTCCCACGAATGGAAAAAAAAACCTGGAAGCTTTTTGCACTCACCCTTGTCGCAAATTTATGTTTCATTCATTATTAAATTTAAACTGGTGAGAAGTTGTCAAATGGAGAACTAATATTTCCTGCCCTGCTAAACCGAATATAAAATCAATAAATAATACTGCCATTCCCCCACTCATTTCACTCCAGATTTTCTCCGCTGTCAAATAAATAAATACAACAATCAATCCCCCATCTCAAATGGAAAATGTAGACATTCTCGCCCACTCCTCCAGATGGTAGATGAATAAGTCATTGCTGCTGCCACCTCACCCCTCCCCCAACAAGTAAAAGCAACAAAATTAAAAATGTGACGGCTGGAGTGTGGTGGAAGTGTGAAACCAGGCAGACTAGGTTGCTGGTGGGCACATCCTGCAAGACTTTCACTCCCAAGGCTGGCAAAGTAATTAAAAAAAACAAAATTACATTTTTCACAACAACTTGAGACTGAACTTACCTATAAAATTGCCTGTTGCATCTTTCAATACCTGCTTTAATATTCCTACTTGGAGGCTTCAACCTCTCTCAAAGGCCCAACGTTCTCACTGCAAAAACTCACAAGATTACAAGCTGATTATGGATGAGGCAGGTTATTCAGCTCATCTTATCTCATCCCTCAAGGATCGGTCCGCAGCCCCTCGACATCTGGAGGGATCGGTTTCTAGGTGTCTGCTCGCGACACTTGGCGCTACCCCTCATTTCTGGAGCCCGTGCCCATCAAAACTGCCTATCCGACGTGATCAGCCAGAAGGACCCTGTTTTTTGCAGGCAGCCGACTGAAGGGCAGAGAAGGTTAAGGGGAGATTTAATAGAGGTTTTCAAAATCATGAGGGGTTTTGATAGAGTAAATATGGAGAATCTGTTTCCACTGGCAGGAGGGTCAGGAACCAGAGGACGCAGATTTAAGTTCATTGGCAAAAGAACCTGGGGGAAATGAGGAGGAATTTTTTTTTACTTAGCGAGTTTTTAATGATCAGGAACGCACTGCCTGAAAGGGTGGTGGAAGCAGATTCAATAGTAAATTTCAAAAGGGAGTTTAATATATACTTGAAAAGAAAACATTTGATGGGGAAAGAGCAGGACGAGTGGGACTAATTGGATCGCTCTTTCAAAGAGCTGGCGCGGGCACGATGGGCCGAATGGACTCCTTCTGTGCTGTACGATTCTTTGACATCATGACATAATTGTTGGCTCATTTGTATGAATCCCCCCAAAAATGGGCAAGCGTTTCCTGCACCCACAGGTTCAAATCAGAAGATCCAATGGCTGCACTCCATAAATTCAAAATTAACCTCAGCAAACTTGGTCTGACCTTTAGCCTCAGTGCAAAACGATCGTAACTGCTAGGTGCTTGCAGCCATAAAATGAAACCGGACAAACACATTCCAAAGTACATTGCAAAGTAGATTATGGGTACAGTAGCATAGTGGATCCGGAGACAGGAGTTCAGATACCACCATGGCAGCGGGGGAATTTAAATTGAGTTAATTAAATAAATCTGGAATAAAAAGCTAGTATCAGTAATGGTGACCATGAAACTACCGGATTGTCATAAAAACCCTTCTGGTTCACTAATGTCCTTTAGGGAAGGAAATCTGACATCCTCACCTGGTCTGGCCTATATATTACTCCAGACCCACAGCAATGTGGTTGACTCTTAATTGCCCTCTGAAATGGCCTAGCAAGTCACTCAGTTGTAACAAACCGCTACGAAAAACAATAAAAAGAATGAAACCGGATGGACCACCCAGCATCGACCTCAGCACCGGCTACAGACAAGACATAGGCACACCCAGCCCAGTCGACCCTGCAAAGTCGTTCTCACCAACATCTGGGGACTTGTGCCAAACTTTGGAGAGCTGTCCCACAGGCTAGTCAAGCAAAAGCTTGATTCTGGTATGAGGGAGTGGCCCTGGGTGTCTTCAACATTGACTCCAGACCCCATGAGGTCTCATGGCTTCAGATCAAACATCGGCAAGGAAACCTCCTGCTGATTACCACCTACCGCCCTCCCTCAGCTGATGAATCAGTACTCCGCCATGTTGAACACCACTTGGAAGAAGCACTGAGAGTAGCAAGGGCACAGAATGTACTCTGGGAGGGGGACTTTAATGTCCATCACCAAGAGTGGCTTGGTAGTACCACTACTGACCGAGCTGTCTGAGTCCTGAAGGACATAACTGCCAGTCTGGGCCTGTGGCAGGTGGTGAGAGAACCAACACGAGGGAAAAACCTACTTGACCTCATCCTCACCAACCTACCTGTCGCATGCATCTGTCCATGATAGTATTGGTAGCAGTGGCACTGCACAGTCATTGTGGCGACGAAGTCCCGTCTTCACACTGAGGACACCCTCCATCGTGTTGTGTGGCACTACCACCGTACTAAATGAGATACATTCAGAACAGATCTAGCAGCTAAAACATGGGCATCCATGAGGCGCCGTGGGCCATCAGCAGCAGCAGAATTGTATTCCACCACAATCTGTAACCTCATGGCCCGGCATATCCCTCACTCTACCATTACCATCAAGCCAGGGGACCAACCCAGGTTCAACGACGAGTGTAGAAGAGCATGCCATGAGCAGCACCAGGCGTACCTAAAAATGATGCTAAACAGCAGAAGCAGCATGCTATAGATGGAGCTAAGCGATCCCACACTCAACGGATCAGATCAAAGCTCTGCAGCCTTGCCACATCCAGTCGTAAATGGTGGTGGACCATTAAACAACTAACGGAAGGACGAGGCTCCATGGCTATCCCCATTCTCAATGATGGTGGAGCCCAGCACATGAGTGCAAAAGACAAGGCTGAAGCATTTGCAACCATCTACAGCCAGAAGTGCCGAGTGGATGATCCATATCGGCCTCCTCCTGAGGTCCCCACCATCATGGAAGCCAGTATTCAGCCAATTCGATTCACTCCACGTGGATATCAAGAAACGGCTGAGCGCACTGGATACAGCAAAGGTTGTGGGCCCCGACAACATCCTGGCTGCTATGCGTAAGACTTGTGCTCCAAAACTAGCCGTGCCTCTGGTCAAGCTGTTCCAGTACCGCTACAACACTGGCACCTATCCGACAATGTGGAAAACTGCCCAGGTATGTCCTGTCCACAAATGCAGGACAAATCCAATCCAGCCAATTACCACCCCATCAGTCTACTCTCAATCATCAGCAAAGTGATGGAAGGTGTCGTCGACAGTGCTATCAAGCAACACTTATTCACCGATAACCTGCTCACTGATGCCCAGTTTGGGTTCCGCCAGGATCACTCAGCTCCAGACCTCATTACAGCCTTGTTCCAAACATAGACAAAAGAGCTGAATTCCAGAGATGAGGAGAGAGTGACTGCCCTTGACATCAAGGCAGCATTTGACCGAGTGTGGCATCAAGGAGCCCTCGTTAAATTGAAGTCAATGGGAATCAGGTTGAAAACTCTCCACTGGCTGGAGTCATACCTAACACAAAGGAAGATGGTTGTGGTTGTTGGAGGCCAATCATCTCCACCCCAGGACATTGCTGCAGGAGTTCCTCAGGGCAGTGTCCTCGGCCCAACCATCTTCCACTGTTTCATCAATGATCGTCCCTCCATCATAAGGTCAGAAGTGGGGATGCTTGCTTATGAATGCACAGTGTTCCGTGCCATTCACAACTCCTCAGATAATGAAGCAGTCCATGCTCACATGCAGCAAGGCCTGGACAACATTCAAGCTTGGGCTGATAAGTGGCAGGTAACATTCACACCACACAAGTGCCAGGCAATGACTATCTCCAACAACAGAGAATCTAAACACCGCCCCTTACATTCAACAGCATTCCGATCGTCAAATCCCCCAACATCAATATCTTGGGGTCACCATTGACCAGAAACTTAACTGGACCAGCCACATAAATACTGTGGCTACAAGAGCAGGTCAGAGACTGGGTATTCCGCGGTGAGTGTCTCACCTCCTGACTCCCCCAAAGCCTTCCCACCATCTACAAGGCACAAGTCAGGAGTGTGATGGAATACTCTCCACTTGCCTGGATGAGTGCAGCTCCAACCACACTCAAGAAGCTCAACACCATCCAGGACAAAGCAGCCCATTTGATTGGCACCCCATCCACCACCTTAAACATTCACTCCCTCCACCAGTGGTGTACTGTGGCTGCAGTGTGTACCATCTACAAGATGCACTGCAGCAACTTGCCAAGGCTTCTTCGGCAGCACCTCCCAAACCCGTGACCTCCACCACCTAGAAGGACAAGAGCAGCAGGCGCATGGGAACACCACCACCTCCATGTTCCCCTCCAAGTCACACATCATCCTGACTTAGAAGTATATCGTCATTCCTTCATCGTCGCTGGGTCAAAATCCTGGAACTCCCTCCCTAACAGCACTGTGGGACCACACGGACTGCAGCGGTTCAAGAAGGCGGCTCACCACCACCTTCTCAAGGGCAATTACGGATGGGCAATAAATGCCGGCCTTGCCAGCGACGCCCACATCACAGGAACGAATAAAAAAAACTCAACATTTTCTGACTAAACAACATTTAAACTCTGAATGACCTCTAAGCCTATGCTTACTTAACAACAATGAGACTTTTTGTCTTGAGGGGGGAACACATCTCCTAATTAGCAGAATAATACATTGTGCAGTACATGGTACAATACTCTGACCTGTTGTCATCCAACTTACTGCCAGCAATGACACAGGGAGATCAGTTTTACTTGTAATGATTCACCTCCTTTGGGAGATTAATTAAGTTAAGAGTGCAGGAAAGTATCAGTTGGAAAAATAAGGCCATTAGCTTTTCTTCATTTTGTACTTTCTCCCGCTCTTGTCTCATCAAAGCCTAACACAATCAGCACGGCCAAAAAAAGTAACACACAAAAAGGGTCCTGTTTCAAAGCAAAGAATTGCATCCTTCTGTGCCGTAAACGTGTGTGATTCTGTGATGTGATTCTTAATTTTATCCGTGGTAATCTTGCTGCATAAAGCGAAAGGTTTATGGGAAATTACCTTTGACCCCATGGAAAAGCTTTGAAAGATGATTAATGTAAATCGTGCTGAGCGAATGGGCCCATTGGGAATCATAAACCGAATCTAAGAGAGGAGAGGCCTTGTAAAGAGTAATTGGTATGTGAGTCTGCCTACCTGAGAGAGTTAATAGACTATCAGACCACAGATTGTAAGGTACTTGAGTTAATTAATGTGTTTTTCCAGATTATACACTTGATAGAATCTTAAACATTTCACTGGGATAACTTGTCCTATGAATCTAAAACTAATTACTTCTCCAACTGTCTTTTCTATTCGAAGTTATTAGAAGTACAACACAAGCATGTTGAATCTAATTCTAAATTGGATTGGCTGTCCAGTTAGCATTTTAGTGTGGGGGCGGGGGGCTGAAATACTCAGCAAGTTGAGTGACGACAGAACGTTGTGTGCACTACGCATCGCACCTCACTTACATCAACAAAGAGTTGAGTTCTTAACCAATTATAATTCTACCGGCCATTCGTGTGAAACTTTAGGAGTGGATCAGGAACTTTCAAAAGAAAGACTTGCATTTGTATCGCGCCTTTATCGTGTCGCTTAGAAACATTTCAAAGTGCGTTGCATACAATAAATGATCTTGAAGTACAGAGCCTGTTGTTGTGGAGGTAAACTTGGCAATGGGTGCATGATTCCCTTGGGGGTTAACTGCGTCAATGTGCCACGTGGTGTATAATCTATAGCAGAAGTTCAATGACCAGTTCTTGTTGAGTAGCTGATCTCATCCAAGGCAGCAATTGGGTGGCAACAGGATCAGGCTGAACTGTGATACGGGCAGCCGCGCAGCAGTGGGAAAGCACCCACGCAGGCCGCTCGCCGGCCTCTCCATTCTAAATACCGAGCCCGCGCGGAAATCTAAAGGGACCGCGCAGGCCGCTCGCCGGCCTCTCCATTCTAAATACCGAGCCCGCGCGGAAATCTAAAGGGACCGCGCACTGAAAGAAACAGGCCACGCAGAACAAAGCGCAGCTCACAGGGAACATTGTGGCAGAGTCCAAGGAATCATACCTCAGGAAGGAAACATGACCTTCAGAAGATGAAGGACGACCAACGGAGAAGATTGGAGTCAAACAATAATATTAATGTTTACTCCATTTTTAACAGCAGTTTTGAGCTTTCAGCAGGACCAGGGAAGGTGTTATATCTCAAGGCGGAGGGGGCGGGGGGCCAGAATACAAAGGGGAAGAAGTTATGCCTTATGTTCAGTTCTGAGAATTTCACCACAGGAAGGATATCTTGACCTTGGAGGGGGCACAGCGCTGATTCACCAGAATGACACCGGGGTTTACAGTGACAGGTTGCATAAAATTGGCTTATATTCCCTTGAATATAGAAGATTGAGGTGATCTGATCAAGGTGATCACAGGCCTGATTGGCGGCAGCATTGGGGGAGGCGGCAGCACTCAAACTGAGCGAGAGGCCGAGACTAGCGCGGACCTGAGCGGAGCAGCTCCGACGATTGCAACAACAACAAAAACCAAGGAGTGACGTCACATGACAGCAGGTAGGTGATTGGTGGGTGAGTATTAAATTATTTGTTCTCTAACCTAGGAGAGTGGTTTAAACTAGGAGCGAAAAACTATAATGTACTTTATTATATTTATAACTTAACTAGTTAAACTAATTAATATAACTATAAATAGTCATTGAAAAAAGACTTTAACTAATTAAAATTAAACAGCGAGTGGAGCGGGATCAGCGGCGCTAGAAAGAGCGCGAGAGGAGCAGCGAGAGGAACGGTGGGCAGGTGAGTGATGAGTGCAAGTGTGGAGAGGTAATTGTGTGCGGTGAGTCTAAAATGTTTTAATAAGATTACTTACCTTTGCTTCTTCCTCCAGGCGTCATCCCTTTAGGATGCGGAGCTGCCTCATCTCACCAGCAGGGAAAGCAGAATGGCCTTCTGCCTTCTGCTCAGGAAAGCTTTCTAAGTGAGTCTTGAGTTCAAGGACTCACCAAAAAACAGAGATTGTCACTGTTTAACAGCTTCTCAAAGCTGTCAATCGATGACAATTTTGACAGATGAAACGTCATACGCTGACGTTCTCTGTCACCGCCTTTCCCTTAATTGGCTGGCTAAGCCCAGTGATAAAATCACCCCTTTGTATCTGTCTTCACAGTAGAAGACACAAAAAGATTACAGATATAATGGGGAACCAAGGGTCTAGAGAGAATGAAGAACTTAAAGAAATCAGTACAGGTAGACTATCCTTTATCCGAAAACCTTGGGAACAGCCGTGTTTCGGTTTTCGGAAAATTTCGGATTTCAGAAAAGGTATTTTGTAAGACTGGGAAATTTGTCGGGGGTGGGGGTCGGCGGGGGGTCGGGGTCAGCGGGGGGATCGGCGGGGAGTCGGGGGTGGGGGTCGGCGGGGGGTCGGGGTCGGCGGGGGGGTCGGGTGGGGGTCGGCGGGGGGTCGGAGTCAGGGGGGGTCGGTGGGGGGGTCAGGGGTGGGGGTCGGCGGGGGGTCGGGGTCGGCGGGGGGGTGGGGGTTGGCGGGGGGGTGGGGGTCGGGGTCGGCGGGGGGGTCGGCGGGGGGTCGGGGTGGGGTCGGGTTCGGCGGGGGGGTCGGCGGGGGGTCGGGGTCGGCGGGGGGTCGGGGTCGGCGGGGGGTCGGGGGTGGGGGTCGGGGTCGGCGGGGGGTCGGGGGTGGGGGTCGGCGGGGGGGGTCGGTGGGGGGTCAGGGTGGGGGTCGGCGGGGGGTCGGGGGACGGGGGGGAGAAAAGAATATTGGACAGGCCGCTGCAGCTATCGGACGGGCCGCTGTATTGTTGGGTTCACTCTCCCGGTACCTCCTTCAAACTGCCCGGCTCGGCCTGCAATCGCCTACCCAGGAGGGAACTCTGTGACCCTCTGCCCTGCTCAGCGTAAGTCGTGCGCCACTCTGGTCATGTCGTGCGCACGACTTACGCTGAACGAAAAAACTTTCGGTTTTTAGAGGTTTTCGGTTTTCGGAAGTTCGGATAAAGGATAGTTGTGGTGATTATTTCCTATGTTTAATAAGAAGTATTGTGATTGGTGAATGGGGTGGTTGTTCTCTGTATTAATAAGAAGTATTGTAATTGGTTGTTTGTTTCTACCTTGAGATATATGTTGTAAACTCATTGGTAGTGGATGTCAGGTGATTTGTGGTGGCCATCTTAAATTCAGTTCTCTCTAGTCATTGTTGGAGACTGGTGTTGAAAGATGTGCTACTGAGTTTTTAAAGTTAATAAAGCCTAGATTAGAAAGGCAAATCTATTCTTTATTTCAATTTATTAACTTTTTATCAGAATGGAGCGATATCTTCAACCGGAATGATTCAATGCTGACCCTAATTCTGCAGGAGTGGATGATAAATGGAAACATTGGTATTGTACATTTACAAACTTTTTGGGTGTGTTGGAACAAGAGTCTCTGAATAAGCTGAATATGCTGATCAACTACATTGCTCCGGATGTGTATAAGTATATTTTGGACTGTAAAACTTACGAATTGGCTATTTCTACATTGGAGAAGATTTTTGTTCAACCAAAGAATGAGGTATTTGCACATTACCTTCTATCTGCCCGTAGGCAGCAGGTGGGAGAATCTTTGGATACTTATTTACAAGCACTTCGGCACCTTGGTGCTAACTGTAATTATAAAGCCGTGACGGCCGAAGAATATAAGGAAGAATCGGTACGGGATGCTTTTATTAATGGACTACTGTCTAGATCAATTCGTCAGCGGTTGTTAGAAAATAAGACTTTGGATCTCAAGAGTGCTTTTGAGCAAGCCTCTACATTGGATATGGCTCAGAGAAGTTCGGATTCTTATGCTCTTTCTAATCGGCCTGTGACTGTGGTTTCGGCAGTTCCGGACGAAAAGGAATTAGGTGGACTTAATGGGAGTGGTTTACTAGATTCTGAAATAGTTTCTACTCCAATAGCTCCACCTTTTACTTCGGCTGTTGCCTCTAGGATTCAGAAGTGTTATTTTTGTGGGAACGTCCGGCATCCTTGTTTGAAGTGTCCTGCCCGGGAGGCTGTATGTAGTAAATGCGGCAAGAGAGGTCATTATGCACGTGTTTGTAGATCATTAGGTTCAATTACCTCCTCTTCTGCGACTATTCAACCTGTAGAGAGGGCGTTTATTGCATCAATTTCTGCTGCATTTGCTCATGGCCTAAACAAAGCTATAGTTATGGCCCAAGTTAATGGGTTAGAAGTGAAGGCTCTCATAGATACGGGCAGTACCGAGAGTTTTATAAGTCTTCAGTTTGTGAAGGAAAAGTGTTTGAAAATCTTGCTTGTTACTTATCAGGTGTGTATGGCTCAGACGACCCTTGCTTCACAAGTAGCTGGTTGTTGCCTTGTGAAATTGATTCTTCTAGGTAATACGTATACTGATATATGCCTATCTGTTTTGCCTAATCTTTGTGCGGATATTTTGATTGGTCATGATGTGCTTAAATTACACGAGAGTCTTAGTCTTTCATTTGGAGGGACTAAGCCACCCTTATCCATTTGTGGATTAACTTCTTTATCCATTTCTCCATTATCACTTTTTTCCAATTTGATGCCGGAATGTAAGCCAATTGCTACCAAGTCAAGAAGGTATAGCAGTCAGGATAGAGAATTTATTAATTCTGAAGTCCAACGTCTTTTATTGGAAGGAATCATTGAACCTAGTTGTTCGCCTTGGTGGGCTCAGGTAGTTGTCACCACTAACGAGAGGCATAAAAAATGAATGGTGATAGACTACTCTCAAACTATTAATAGGTATACTCAATTAGATGCGTACCATTTGCCTAAGATTGATGAGCTTATCAACAAAGTATCTCAGTATAAGTTTTTTAGCACTATTGATTTAAAGAGTGCTCATCATCAGATTCCTATTGTTAAGAGGGATCGACCATATACAGCCTTTGAGGCTGGTGGAAAGCTGTATCAGTTTTGCCGAATACCATTTGGTGTTACTAATGGTGTTGCTTGTTTTCAATGGGCAATGGATGCTTTTATAAGTGATAACTCTCTCTCTGACACCTTTTCATATTTAGATGATATCACGGTGTGTGGTAAATCAAGGGTGAAGCATGATTCTAATTTAGAAAGATTCCTTCAAGCTGCGGAAAAAGTTGGTTTAACTTTTAATAAAGAGAAGTGTATCTTTTCGACTACTGAGGTAAATCTACTGGGGTATATTATCTCGGGAAATAAGATTAAACCAGATCCAGAACGCCTGCGACCATTGATCGATTTACCTTATCCTACTAATTCTAAGGCTTTGCAACGAGTTGTTGGACTGTTTTCTTACTATTCTAATTGGATTGCAAACTTTTCGCAGAAGATCCGGCCCCTTATACGGGTTACGACATATCCTCTATCATGGGAGGCCAGGACATGTTTTGATAAATTTAAAAAGGATATCCTAGGAGCAGTTGTGCATTCTATTGATGAGCAGGTTCCCTTTGTGATTGAGACGGATGCTTCTGATTTTGCAATTGGGGCTACTCTGAACCAAAATGGAAGACCTGTGGCCTTTTTCTCACGTACTTTGAACAATAGTGAAAAACGGCATTCTTCAATAGAGAAAGAGGCATATGCAATAGTAGAAGCACTGCGTAAATGGAGACATTATTTATCGGGGCGACATTTCACGTTGGTAACCGATCAAAAATCTGTGTCCTTTATGTTTGATGTTAAACATTTTGGAAAGATCAAAAATGATAAAATAATGAGGTGGAGGATTGAGTTGGCATGTTACCATTTTGATATAGTTTATCGTCCAGGGAAGGATAATGTTGCTGCTGATGCACTGTCGAGGGCTTATTGTTCTGTGATTCACGGAGATACGCTTATTAATCTTCACAATGCCTTATGTCATCCTGGGGTTACGAGGATGATACACTTCGCACGCAGTAAGAATTTGCCCTTTTCAGTTGAAGACGTCAAGCGGATGATGTCATCATGTTCCATCCGTGCTCGGTGTAAACCGAATTTCTTTAAGCCTCAACGAGCTCATCTTATAAAGGCTACTTCTCCTTTTGAACGTTTGAGCGTTGATTTTAAGAGGCCTCTTCCTTCAACGACTCAAAATCGATACATATTTACTGTTGTGGATGAGTTTTCAAGGTTTCCTTTTGCTTTTCCTTGCGCAGATGTATCAGCTGCTACAGTTATCAAATGTCTGACTCAACTTTTTGTCATCTTTGGGATGCCTGTGTATATCCATTCGGATCAAGGAAGTTCTTTTATGTCTTCCCAGTTGAAGGAATAACTTCAGAGTTGGGGAATTTCTACTAGTAGAACTACCCCGTATAACCCCCAGGGTAATGGACAGTGCGAACGATACAATGGGGTGATCTGGAAGGCAGTTATGTTGGCTTTGACATCCCGGAATCTTAAGAATACACAGTGGGAAATGGTACTGCCTGATGCCCTGCATTCCATTAGATCATTGCTTTCAACGGCTACTAATGTGACCCCCCATGAAAGGCTCTTTAATTACCCGCGGAGATCTACTACGGGATATTCGGTACCTTCATGGCTTACTATGCAGGGACCTGTGTTGCTTCGACGCCATGTTAGATTGTCAAAATATGATCCTTTAGTGGAGGAGGTGGAGCTGTTGGAGGCAAATTCCCAATATGCTCATATTCGATTCCAAGATGGGAAAGAAAGTACTGTTTCAATTAAAGACTTGGCTCCTTGTGGTGGCCAGCCCTCTTCCGAGGATACTAATAATAGTCATGATTCAGATAATGTGGATGTTGTTATAGATACTACGAATGTTTCCAATCCTATTGCAGATAATTATACTTCTATTAGTCAGCCTTTGATGGATGTTCATGACCGTCCTAGTTTACTTCCTGATGGGATTTCTAATCCGGAAACCGTTGATAATCGGGATATGGATAGCTTCTCTGCAGAAGATACTTCGGTGCCTCCGGGTGTGGGAGGGCAAGGAATTTCACCAAGGTTAAGAGGTCGCCCGATTGAAAATGGACTTTTAAATTGATAGTAATGTTTTAAAGTTGTTGAAATATTATATTTGTATTTTAGTTGTAAATAAATTAATTATAAATTGTAAAGGTTATTTAGGTTGGAGCATGTTTTAAAAGGAGGGGTGAATGTGGTGATTATTTCCTATGTTTAATAAGAAGTATTGTGATTGGTGAATGGGGTGGTTGTTCTCTGTATTAGTAAGAAGTATTGTAATTGGTTGTTTGTTTCTACCTTGAGATATATGTTGTAAACTCATTGGTAGTGGATGTCAGGTGATTTGTGGTGGCCATCTTAAATTCAGCATAGGACTGGAGAAATTAATGGGACTAACTGGCAACAAATCCCCTGGACCTGATGACCTGCATCCTAGGGTTTTAAAAGAGGTAGCTGCAGAGATAGTGGATGCATTGGTATCAATCTTCCAGAATTCCCTAGCTTCTAGAACAGTCCCCAAAGATTGGGAGGTAGCAAACATAATCCCGCTATTTAAGAAAGGAGGAAGAGAGAAAATGGGGAACTATAGGCTGCTTTTTTTTTAATGTTTATGGGATGTGGGCGTCACTGGCAAGGCCAGCATTTATTGCCCATCCCTAATTGCCCTTGAGAAGAACCGCTGATCTTTTTGTAGCGGTTTGGTACAACTGAGTGACTTGCTAGGCCATTTCAGAGGGCAGTTAAGAGTCAACCACATTGCTGTGGGTCTGAAGTCACATGTAGGCCAGACCAGGTAAGGACGGCAAATTTCCTTCCCTAAAGGACATTAGTGAACCAGATGGGTTTTTACGACAATCCGGTAGTTTCATGGTCACCATTACTGACACTAGCTTTTTATTCCAGATTTATTTAATTAACTGAATTTAAATTCCCCAGCTGCTGTGGTGGGATTTGAACCCACGTCTCTGGATCCACTCTGATATACCTATCAATTCGTCCAATGAAAAGCGACGAGTTAGGAAAGTAACTATAGGTTTTTATTGACTAAATAACAGAGCCCACCCTCATGGGTGATCGGATCCAACAAGGAGGAATACCAGCCAGTCGACTACCTTTATACCTGGGCAGGTAGGTGGAGCCATGGGCGGAGTCAGTGATGGTCAGCCCAGGTATAACAGCGTGACAAGAGGCGACCTCGTATAGTGATACAACAGTGAGAACAGTGAGAACAATATAACAGTGATAACTATAGTGTAACGATAGTGAACGATAAAAGTGGTTTACCACACACTCTGTTACTGTACCCGTAATGTACTTTGGAATGTGTTTGTCCAGTTTCAGTTTACAGTTCAAAAGCACCTCGCAGTTAAGATTGTTTTGCTCTGAGACTAGCTTTTATTAAAATTCCAGATTTATTTAATTAACTAAATTGAAATTCCCCAGCTGCCGTGGTGACCATTAGTCCAGGCCTCTGGATTGCTACTCCAGTAAGATAACCACACTGCTACCGTTCCCGTTAGCCTGACCTCAGTGGGAGGCAAAATCTATTATGAGGGACGTGGTATCAGGGCACTTAGAAAATCGTAATATGGTTATGCAGAGTCAACATGGTTTTATGAAAGGGGAATCGCATTTGACAAATCTGTTGGAGTTTTTTGAAGATGTAACTCGTGGAACTTTACATCTTCAGGGGCTGCTTAACCGAATGTTTCCTTTGATTTCAAACGCAGCTTTAAACGTTAATATTTTGCCTTACAGCTTTTGCTCTGTTCCGTCAAGTCACAGATATAAAATACAAAGGGTAGTTTTATCAACGCTGTACCCCACGTGGAGCTTCACCCACTGTGTGTGCTCATGCTTCCAGCTATTTTTCAGCCATTAATTTTAACAAATTTGGAAATTTACTCCCACAATGTCTGCAACAAAATATCATATAAATTATATTTCCTTTCGAAAGTTTTCTGTGAGCGAGACTGATCACAGGAGGTGATCTAGATGAGGGAACGAGATGTAATATCTCCAAGTTTGCAGACGACACAAAGCTGGATGGGCGTGTGTGCTGTGAAGAGGATGCCGAGAAACCCCAGTGTGATTTGGACAGGTTGGGTGATTGGGCAGATGTATGGCAGATGCAGTATAATGTGGATAAATGCGAGGTTATCCACTTTGGTGGCAAAAACAGGAAGGCAGATTATTATCTGAACAGCAATAGATTGGGAGAAGGGGAAGTGCAACGAGACCTGGGTGTCCTTGTGCACCAGTCGCTGAAGTTAAGCATGCAGGTGCAGCTGGCGGTTAAGAAGGCAAATGGTATGTTGGCCTTCGTAGCGAGAGGGTTCGAGTACAGGAACAAGGATGTCTTGCTGCAGTTGTACAGGACCTTGGTGAGACCACATCTTGACTATTGTGTGCCTTATTGGTCGCCTTATCTGAGGAAGGATGCTCTTGCCATGGAGGGAGTGCAGCGAAGATTCACCAGACTGATACCTGGGATGGCAGGAATGACGTATGAGGAGAGATTGGGTCGATTGGGCTTATACTCGCTGGAGTTTAGAAGAATGAGAGGGGATCTCATTGAAACTTATAAAATTCTAACAGGACTAGACAGACTAGATGCAGGAAGGATGTTCCCGATGGCCGGGGAGTCCAGAACCAGGGGTCACAGTCTAAGGATAAGGGATAAGCCATTTAGGACTGAGATGAGGAGGAATTACTTCACCCAGAGAGTGGTGAACCTGTGGAATTCTCTACCACAGAAGGCAGTGGAGGCCAATTCATTAAATATATTCAAGAAGGAGTTGGATATATTTCTTAAGGCTAAAGGGATCAAGGGATATGGGGAGAAGGCAGGGACAGGGTACTGAATTTGGATGATCAGCCATGATCTCATTGAATGGCGGAGCAGGCTCGAGGGGCCGAATGGCCTACTCCTGCTCCTATCTTCTATGTTTCTATGTTTCTATGTTTGCCTTGTATCACAAGTGGACAAATGGTCCCAGTTGTTTAAAACTGTTTTGTTTTGGTGAAAACTACAATAAAATCGATTCCTTCTTTCTCGAATATATCTGTAACGGTACTCGGTACTGAAATGTTCTGCTTAAACAAAGGAGTTTTTTTTTTTAAAGCAAATATGCTGTGCTTAAATAAATAAGTTTTGATTTAAATTTATTCAGAACTTCCCTCCAAGCTGGATTGATTGGGCTATCCTTCCAGAAAATGCTGTTGGTTGCCTTTGAGCTTCGCCTCAGATACACAGCTACATAATATATTTAAAAAGCTCATGTTTGTGCACATTCCTGTCATCTTATATCTTTATAAATTCCTCTGATTGCATTTGTAATGGCAACTGCCCACTGTAAACTTGTCAGGCTGTAATTCACCCTCCCACCAATGGAGGCACTGCAGCGCCACCACCAATGGGAGGATGGACACCAGATGGGGGGGGCTTCCACTGTCCACTGTAAATGATGGCAGAAAATGAGACTGCTGTAAAAGTGACTGTCAGTGGCAGAGTGGAGATGCTGCCGCACAGGATAGGTGCGTGAAGGGTTGAAATGATTGGCACTCTAAGGCACCTTCTCCAAAGAATGCTAGGATTTTAATTCTGGGTTCCACCCAGCACCAGAACCACGAGGTTACGCTCCGACATCACCGTGACCCCATCTAAATCTTGGAGATGGGGTCGTTTGCTTGTTAGGGGTCAGCACCTGCGCCAGTTCCAGCGAACATGGGGCGCCCGCGCAGCGTACTTGCTGGCATTCCAAAGCGGCCACTTGCCACTCTGAGGATGAGCGAGGACCACAAGTCGGCCGGGCTGAGGAATCCAAAGTTACATTGCAACAGTGACTGCACGGCAGAAGTACCTCATTGGCTGTAGAGCTCTTCGGAACATCCTGAGGTCATGAAAGGTGCTGTATAAATGTAATTCTATCTTTTGCTGTTTGGAAATGCTCTTCTTTGCTGTTTTCTTACTGGTGGGCGCCCAGTTCAAAACGGAATTGATCTTTTCAGGATCTATTTTGCATTTAACATGGATTTGCCGGGGGACCGTATGTGGCCCTGTATGACAAGTGGGCATGCTTCCTACAAACGCACTTACAGCTGGCCACATAGGTGACATGTTCAGTTTTGAAGTGTAGTCACTGTTGTAATGTAGGAGAAGTGGCAGCCAAGTTGCACACTGCAAGCTCCCACAAACAGCAATGTGATAATGACCAGATAATTTTGTTTTTTTAGTGATATTGATTGAGGGATTAATATTGGCCCAGGATACGAGGGATAACTCCCCTGTTCTTGTTTGAAATAGTTCTATGGGATCCTTTATATCCACCTGAGAGGGCAAATGGGACCTCGGTTTAACTTCTGATCCGAGACGTGGGCATTAGCCCATTTAAATAAATGGGTTCATTGGCCTCTATTAAAATAGTCGGGTGGAATTTAACGTGAATGAGTTAAGTGTTCATGCAATAACATCACCAACAGTAATTTATATATCATTATACGTATTCATTATATATTGCAATTTTAATATAGCTTATTCAATGAGTGTTCAGTTGAAAGAGTATAGCTTTGATTTAATATTAATTTCTTCTGTCACAAACATTGTGAAAATTAAGTGTTGCTATTTTTGGGAAGGGTGGGTTAATTTCCAGAAATTCTGTGTGGACTTTTCCATCTGAATCCTCTAAATAATTAATTTTCCCATTGGGAGTCATATTTAATTCTGAATTAATTCCAGTAGCTACAGGCATTTATATGTCACTGCTTTATTCCGCAGAACGAGGGCTTGAAGCAGTGCACATTCAGGAGCTTTAAAGATTGGCAAACAATTCCAACTGTGTTTTAAGAATGTGTTTTTGAATTGCAGGCCAAAAATCTGACCTCGGCTTCTGAACACAGTGAGAACAGCGAGGTGGAAAGAAGTCAAGATAGAAAATCCGTGAAACACATGCACCATCCATTCCCAAATGTTAACCTGTCCATTCCCTTCACAGGTTCTGAGGGACCAATTTTTCCTCTTATATATGAGAGGATTACCCCTGTTGCACGATCTAGCCCCTTACTGTACTGAATAGGTGTGAACACAGAGGTAGATTTTTAACTCGACCGTGTCCGTTCCATTTCCCGCACTTCTGCTCTCACCCCTTCCCCTCCCTCCCAGAACAACGATAGGGTTCCCCTTGTCCTCACCTTTCACCCCACCAGTCTTCACATTCAACGGATCACCCTCCACCATTTCCGCCACCTCCAGCGTGATCCCACCACCAAACACATCTTCCCCTCCCCTCCCCTTTCAGCATTCCGAAGGGACCGCTCCCTCCGCAACACCCTGGTCCACTCCTCAATCAGCCCCAACAGCCCCTCCCCTTCCCATGGCACCTTCCCGTGCAAGTGCAGGAGATGCAACACCCACCCTTTTACCTCCTCCCTTCCCTGTGTCCAGGGCCCCAAACACCCCTTCCAGGTGAAACAGCGATTTACTTGTACTTCTTGCAATTTAACATACTGTATTCGCTGCTCGCGATGCGGTCTCCTCTACATTGGGGAGACCAAACGCAGATTGGGTAAATGCTTTGTGGAACACCTCCGTTCAGTCCGTAAGCATAACCCCGAGCTTCCGGTCGCCTGTCACTTTAATTTTCTGCTCCACTCCCACTCTGACCTCTCTGTCATCGGCCTCTTACCCTGTTCCAACAAAGCTCAACGCAAGCTCGAGGAACAGCACCTCATCTTTCAGTTAGGTACTTTACAGCCTTCTGGACTCAACATTGAGTTCAACAATTTCAGACTATAACCTCTGCCCCTATTTTTTCACATGGTAGCTGTTGATGATTCTGCTATTCCCATTTACTCCTCCTCTAGATTCATCTTTTGTTTCTTTACTTGTCCCATTACCATCACCATTTGCTTTTTACTATCTTCCCTTTTGTCATTTAATCTCTCCTGCCTTCCATCCTATCACCGACCTTCCATTTTGTTCTTTCCTCCCCTCATAGAATCATAGAATCATAGAAAGTTACAACACAGAAGGAGGCCATTTCGGCCCATCGTGTCTGCGCCGGCCAACAAAGAGCTATCCAGCCTAATCCCACTTCCCAGCTCTTGGTCCGTAGCCCTGCAGGTTAGAGCATCCCAAGTGCACATCCAAGTACTTTTTAAATGTGGTTAGGGTTCCTGCCTCTACCACCCTTTCAGGCAGTGAGTTCCAGACCCCCACAACCCTCTGGGTGAAGAACTTTCCCCTCAAATCCCCTCTAAACCTTCTCCCAATTACATTAAATCTGTGCCCCCTGGTTTTTAACCCCTCTGCTAAGGGAAATAGGTCCTTTCTATCCACTTTATCTATGCCCCTCATAATTTAATACACCTCAATGAGGTCTCCCCTCAGCCTCCTCTGTTCCAAGGAAACCAGACCCAGCCTATCCAGTCTTTCCTCATAGCTAAGATTCTCTACTCCCGGCAACATCCTTGTAAATCTCCTCTGTACCCTCTCTAGTGCAATCACATCTTTCCTGTAGTGTGGTGACCAGAACTGCACGCAGTACTCTAGCTGAGACCTAACTAGTGTTTTATACAGTTGAAGCATAACCCCCCCGCTCTTGTATTCTATGCCACGGCTAATAAAGGCAAGCATTCCGTATGCCTTCTTAACCACCTTATGTAATTGGCCTGCTACCTTAAGGAATCTGTGGACATGCACTCCAAGGTCCCTTTGTTCCTCTACACTACTCAGTGTCCTACTATTTAATGTGTATTCCCTTTCCTTGTTAGCCCTCCCCAAATGCATTACCTCACACTTCTCCAGATTGAATTCCATTTGCCACTGTTCTGCCCACCTGACCAATTTATTGATATCTTCCTGCAGTCTACAGCTTCCTTCTTCAGTATCAACCACACAGCCAATTTTAGTATCATCTGCAAACTTCTTAATCATACCCCCTATATTCAAGTCAAGATCGTTGATATATACCACAAAAAGCAAGGGACCGAGTACTGAGCCCTGCGGAACCCCACTGGAAACAGCCTTCCAGTCACAAAAACACCCATCAACCATTACCCTCTGCTTCCTGTCTCCGAGCCAGTTTTGAATCTAACTTGACACTTTCCCCTGGATCCCATGGGCTTTTAACTTCGTGACCAGTCTGCCATGTGGAACCTTATCAAAAGCCTTGCTAAAGTCCATATACACTACATCAAATGCATTACCCTCATCTACCCTCCTTGTTACCTCCTCAAAAAATTCAATCAAGTTTGTCAGACATGGCCTTCCCTTAACAAATCCATGCTGACTATCCTTGATTAAATGTGTTTTTCTAAATGAAGATATATCATGTCCTTCAGAATTCTTTCCAATAATGTTCCCACCACTGAGGTTAGGCTGACTGGCTGTAATTACTCGGTCTATCCTTTTCTCCCTTTTTAAACAAGGGTACCACATTAGCAGTCCTCCAGTCCTCCGGCAACACACCTGAAGCCAGAGAGGATTGAAAAATGATGGTCAGGGCCTCTGCTATTTCCTCTTTTGCTTCGCTTAACAGCCTGGGATACATTTCATCCGGGCCTGGGGATTTATCCACTTTTAAAGCTGCTAAACCCCTTAATACTTCCTCTCTCACTATCTTTATTTCATCTAATATTTCACACTCCTCCTCCCTGATAGCAATGTCTGCTTCGCCCCTCTCCTTTGTGAAAACAGACGCAAAGTATTCATTAAGAACCCTACCAACGTCTCTCGCCTCCACACACAGATTACCCTCATGATCTCTAATAGGCCCTACCCTTTCTTTAGTTATCCTCTTACTCTTTAATATATTTATAAAAAATCTTTGGGTTTTCCTTGATTTTACTTGCCAAGAATTTTTCATGCTCTCTCTTTGCTTTCCTAATATCCTTTTTAATTGCACCCCTGCACTTTCTGTACTCCTCTAAAGATTCTGGAGTATTTAGCCCTCGGTGTCTGTCATACGCCTCCCTTTTTTTCTTTATCCTACCCTGTATGTCTTTAGACATCCAGGGGCTCTAGGTTTGTTAGTCCCACCTTTCTTCTTTAAGGGCACATGTTTGGTCTGAACCCTCCGGATCGCCTCCTTGAATGCCTCCCACTGCTCTGACACTGATTTGCCTTCAAGTAGCTGTTTCCAGTCCACTATGGCTAAATCCCTTCTGAGCTTAGCAAAATTTTCTTTTCCCCAATTTAGAATTTTTATTCCTGGTCTATCCTTGTCCTTTTCCATAAATACCTTAAATCTAACAGAATTATGGTCACTAGCACCAAAATGCTCCCCCACTGATATGCCTTCTACCTGCCCAGCTTCATTCCCTAAAACTAAGTCCAGAACCGCCCCTCCCTTGTTGGGTTTGCTACATACTGGCTAAAAAAGTTCTCCTGGATGCATTTTAGGAATTCCGCACCTTCTCTACCCTTCACACTAATTTTATCCCAGTTAATATTGGGGTAGTTGAAATCCCCTATTATTACTGCTCTATAGTTTTTGCACTTCTCAGTAATTTGTCTACATATTTGTTCTTCTATCTCCCTCTCACTGTTTGGGGGTCTGTAGTACACTCCCAGCAGTGTGATCGCCCCTTTTTTGTTTTTCAATTCGACCCATATGGCCTTGTTTGATGATCCCTCCAACATAGCATCCCTCCTCACAGCTGTAATAGTTTCTTTAATCAATACCGTGACCCCCCCTCCCTTTTTACCTCCCTCTCTATCCCATTTGAAAATCCTGAAACCAGGAATGTTGAGCTGCCATACCTGCCCCTCTTTCAGCCACGTCTCTGTAATAGCTATAACATCATAGTCCCAAGTGCCCTCAGCTCATCTGCCTTGTTCGCTATACTCCTTGCATTTAGTACAGGCAAATCTCCTTGTTGACTACTATCTAGCCCTTGATTCCTCTGACCTTCCAATTTACTTTTTACGTTTTTGTTTTCCAATTCCAGTTTTTCTTCACTCCCTATTGACTCTATACTTAGGCTCCCACCCCCCTGCCAAGCTAGTTTTAACCCTCCCCAACAGCACTAGCAAACCCTCCCGTGAGGATATAGGTCCCATTCACGTTGAGGTGCAACCTGTTTGGCTTGTAGAGGTCCCACCTCCCCCAGAAACGGTTCCAATTCCTCAGGAAGCTAAAGCCCTCCCTCCTACAGCATCTCTCCAGCCACGCATTCATCTGCTCTATCTTCCTATTTCTGAACTCACTAGCATATGGACATGCACTCCAAGGTCCCTTTGTTCCTCTACACTACTCAGTGTCCTACCATTTAATGTGTAATCCCTTTCCTTGTTAGCCCTCCCCAAATGCATTACCTCACACTTCTCCAGATTGAATTCCATTTGCCTCTGTTCTGCCCACCTGACCAATTTATTGATATCTTCCTGCAGTCTACAGCTTCCTTCTTCAGTATCAACCACACAGTTGATTTTATTATCATCTGCAAACTTCTTAATCATACCCCCTATATTCAAGTCAAGATCGTAGATATATACCACGAAAAGCAAGGGACCTAGTACTGAGCCCTGCGGAACCCCACTGGAAACAGCCTTCCAGTCACAAAAACACCCATCAACCATTACCCTCTGCTTCCTGTCTCCGAGCCAGTTTTGAATCTAACTTGACACTTTGCCCTGGATCCGATGGGCTTTTAACTTCGTGACCAGTCTGTCATGTGGAACCTTATCAAAAGCCTTGCTAAAGTCCATATACACTACATCAAACACACTACCCTCCCTCCTTCCCTGCCTCTGCACTTGCTTAAAATCTGTTACATCTCTAACTTTTTCCAGTTCTGACGAAAGGTCATCGACCTGAAACTTTAACTCAGTTTCTCTTTCCACAGATGCAGCCTGACCGACCGAATATTTCCAGCATTTTCTCTTTGTACTTTAGATTTTTAACTTGCTGCCGGTGCATAAAATTCACATTGCGGATCGGCCGCCCGTTATAGAAACCGATAATCATATTGAAATTAATATTACGAATACGAAGCCTCGGTTTAACGTCTCATCCGCAAGATGGCACCTCCGACAGTGCAGCGCTCCCTCAGTACTGCACCAAAGTATCAGCCCTACATTCTGTGCTCATGTCTCTGGAGTGGGACTTGAACCCACAACCTTCTGACTCAGAGGCAAGTGTGCTTCCAACTGAGCCACAACTGATACCTTTCAGTGATTACATTGGAGAACCACTCCGCCACCGACCCCCCCCCCCCCCCCCGCCCCCCCACCGGAAGATAATTTCCAACATATACTTATACCAAGCATGTAAAAATTACATCATTCTAAACTTCCGCACCAAACTGTTTCTTTAATGTCAGAAATGCCTGCAAGGAGCCACCCCCAGATAATTCTGCCCTTCTATCTGGAGCCTGGAAATTTCATCCAGGCCTGAGTGATGGAATTCCTTGCTGCTGTTGAAAAACTCTTTGGATAACCTCGCATTTATGCACGTTATATTGCATCTGCCATGCATCTGCCCAATCAGCGAACCTGTCCAAATCATACTGGAGTTTCTCTGCATCCTCCTCACAGCACACACGCCCACCCAGCTTTGTGTCATCTGCAAACTTGGAGATATTACATCTAGTTCCCTCGTCTAGATCATTAATATATATTGTGAATAGTTGGGGTCCAAGCACCGATACCTGCGATACTCCACTAGTCACTGCCTGCCACTCGGAAAAAGACCCGTTTATTCCAACTCTTTGCTTCCTGTCTGCCAACCAGTTCTCTATCCAAGACAGTACCTTACCCCTAATCCCATGTGCTTTAACTTTGCACGCTAATCTCTTATGTGGGACCTTATAGAAAGCCTTCTGAAAGTCCAAATACACCACATCCACTGGTTCTCCCTTATCTATTCTACCAGTTACAGCCTCAAAAAATTCCAGTAGATTAGTCAAGCATGATTTACCTTTTGTAAATCCATGTTGACTTTGTCTGATCCTGTCACTGTTTTCCAAGTGCTCTGTTATTACATCTTTTATAATGGACTGTAGCATTTTCCCCACTACCAATGTCAGGCTTACCAGTCTATAATTCCCCATTTTCTCTCTACCACCTTTTTTAAATAGTGGGGTTACATTAGCTATCTTCCAATCCATGGAAACTGTTCCAGAGTCTATAGAATTTTGGAAGATGACCAGCAATGCATCTACCATTTCTAGGGCCACTTCCTTAAGTACCCTAGGATGTAGATGATCAGGCCCTGGGGATTTATCGGCCTTCAATCCTGCCAATTTCCCTAACACCATTTCCCTACAAAGACTGATTAAATTCAATTCCTCCCTCTCATTAGACCCTATGTTCCCTGACATCTCTGGGAGGTTATTCGTGTCCTCCTTTGTGTACTACTTAAAATAAAAATGCAGTGTGCAGGGACAGAGGAACCTGGGAGTTAATGTGCATAGGTCCCTGAAGGTGGCGGGACATATTGAGAGAGTGGTTAGCAAAGCATATGGGATCTTGGGCTTCATAAATAGAGGTATTGAGTACAAAAGTAGAGAAGTTATGCTGAACATTTATAAAGCGCTGGTTAGGCCACAACTGGAGTATTGTGTCCAGTTCTGGTCACCACACTTTAGGAAGGATGTGAAGGCCCTTGAGAGGGTGCAGAGGAGATTTACCAGAATGGTTCTGGGGATGGGGGAGCTTAGCTACAAGGACTGGTTGGAGAAACTGGATTTGTTTTCATTAGAGCAAAGAAGGTTGCGGGGTGATTTGATAGAGGTGTACAAGATTATGACGGGTTTGGATAGGCTAGACGGGGAAAGGCTGGTCCCACTAGTTGATGGTACAAGGGCTAGTGGACACAGATTTAAGGTTTTGGGCAAGAAATACAGGGGGATGTGAGGAAAAACTTTTTTACGCAGCGAGTGGTAAAGACCTGAAACTCACTGCCGACGGAAGTGGTGGAAGCGGAGACACTCAGGCCTAGAAATTCAGTATAGCCACTTTTGGGGCGGTAAAGTCGGGCGGCCGCTAAAGTTTGTGCCCGGCGCAAAGTCGCGCCCCCTTCGCCGATATTCAGTCGCATCGCCCCAAGATGTTGCTGCTGCGCTAAAACAGGCGATGCACGACTATCTTTAGGCGCTAAGCCGGCGGTGCAGAGCGATACCCCCGAGGCCGGGCGCAGCGCCGGTGCGGCGAGTTGTTGATTGACGGCAGACACTCTGGCGCCGGTCAGCTCTTAAAGGGGGAGGGTGGATTTGTTTGCCTGCCACACCCTGCACACTGCAGCCCTCAACCTAGGCCTGACCACTTCAGCTTCACCTGCACAACGCCCAGGGCTATGGAGAAGGCCAGGGAGAGAGCGCAGCGCTTCAGCGACGGTGACCTGAGGCTGCTGGTTGGCGGAGTGGAGCGCAGGCGCCATGTTCTGTTCCCAGAAGGTGGCAAGAGGCCGCTGCCCAGCGCCTACCGGAAAGCCTGGAGGGAGGTCTCAAACAGGGTGTCTTCCAACAGCGTGGTTGCCAGGACTCCTGTGCAATGCCAGAAGAAGTTCAACGACCTCACTCGGGTTGTCAGGGTGAGTACCCTTTCCAGTGTCCTCCTCATCCCTGCATGTGCACCTCACTTTATGGGCAAAGGGACCTGAAAGCCCTAATGGCCAGCCCTCATCCAGCAGCTATGGGACTGGCATGAAAATCACTTGCACATTCAGCACTTTACACACTGTACAAGCTATTCGACCATGGGAGGCAGTGCAGACAAGATCAGGGCTTCACACTGTACAAGCTATTCGACCATGGGAGGCAGTGCAGACAAGATCAGGGCTTCACACTGTACAAGCTATTCGACCATGGGAGGCAGTGCAGACAAGATCAGGGCTTCACACTGTACAAGCTATTCGACCATGGGGGGCAGTGCAGACAAGATCAGGGCTTCACACTGTACAAGCTATTCGACCATGGGAGGCAGTGCAGACAAGATCAGGGCTTCACACTGTACAAGCTATTCGACCATGGGAGGCAGTGCAGACAAGATCAGGGCTTCACACTGTACTTAGAGGCCGTCCTTTCTCTTGCAGGCCAAGGTGGCGCACAACCGGCGGAAACGAATTGACACCGGGGGAGGCCGTCCTAACGTAAAAGAGCTCTCCGACCTCGACCAGCGTGTGGAGCGCATTATGGCAGGCCGGCTGATTGGACCCGTCGCCAGTGGAGATGCCGACCCTGTTCTGGGCACCAATGGTAAGGGCATCACCTTTTTGACTTCGCTCGTTCCACTTGCGCCTCAGATCAGCATCCTTTGCCACTGTCTGACCAATGCAGTGAATGGCACCACTCATGCCTCCCTCGCTGCCGCCCTGTCCTCACTCTAAAGCTACTCTTGTGCCTTCCTGCTTTCAGATGGTGAATCGCCAGGTGAGGAGGCGGGCCCTCAAGCTGCCACTGTCAGCACTTCGGAATACGAGGAGGAGGAAGAGGAAGCCAGCCCATTAGTGCCACCCTCAGCCGCGCCAGCCCATGGCGATGTAGGGGACACGTCTTCCCTGGAGGGGAGCCGGGAGGAAGGGTCGGAGGAGAGTGAAGCTCCGGGGCCCAGCGGCCTGCAGCAACGTGGGAGGGGTGGGGAAGCTCGGCGGACTTCTCCCCAGAGGGTGAGTGTGGCCTCCAGTCCTGCGACGGTGAGCGCAGAGGAGGTGCGGCTCCTGGAGGAAATGGCCATCCAGGCTGAGCACGGGCACACTGAGCTCATGGCTGCAGTGGCAAGGATGCCTGACTCCATTGAGTCTTTGTCAAGCAGTGTGCAGCAATTTGGAGCAGCACAGGCCAGGAATCTACAGGACTTCGCGGCAGCACAGGCGGCGTCAAGCCAAGTGCTCAGTCGTGCCGTCCATTCACTGGCTGTTGTCATGCGGACACAGACCAGGGCCACACGGGCACTAACTGCTGCCACCCTCACTGGATCAGCCAGGCATCGCCAGGGCACTCGCCGCGCAGCAGCAGCCCAGCAGTCTGTTCTTCAGCTGTTTGCTGCGCATGCTGCAGTGCTGGCCCGTGCGAGTGCCAATGTCTCAGGCGACCAGCGAGCACCTGCGATCTGCCAGGTTGGCACCATTCCTGCAGCCGACACTGCCACTCCGCCATTGCAGCTGCCACGAACCGCTGGACAGACTGCTGCCGCCCAGCCAGAGTTGGAGCAGTCAGCAGCCGGCCACTCCAAGGCCAGAGCTGGTGCAGGCCGACCCCCAAGGGCATCTGCCGTCTCGCCATCTGCCCCTCAGCAGCCTTCCCCCAGCCTTGCTGCAGCCACTGGGCTCCCATTGAGGAGGAGCTGCAGGGCGGGCAGGGGCCAGGCAAGGATGCGAAAGGCATCGCCCTCGCAGGGCAAAAAGTAGAAGGTATGCACAAATGCCTGGTGCTTTTTGTAAGGCCGAGATTGGTGTAGTTGTGTTTTTGTAAGGCCGAGACTGGTGTCTTTCTTTCTTTTTGTAAGGCCGAGATTGGTGTAGTTGTGTTTTTGTAAGGCCGAGACTGGTGTCTTTCTTTCTTTTTGTAAGGCCGAGACTGGTAGTTCTGTGTTTTTGGAGGGGGCTTCTCCACATGAGGATGTAATGTGGGAAGGGCAGAGGTTTGCAATAAATTATTGTTCTTAAATTGCACTGTGCATGGTTTTTTGGTTAAGCCTGGTTGCCCTGCTTGGCTGAGGGCTTGTGGAGCGGCTACATTCATCTGCTGACATTGGCACAAGCCATTCCCTGAGAGGGGGCCTAGAACCGACGTTCAATAAGCCGGCGACGGGCGGCCCTTGCACTTTCTGCCTCCCTCCTGTGCTGGTCCTCCTCCTCCTCCTCCTCCTCCTCCTCCTCAGGTGGTCCTCCAATCTCTGGTGGCAGTGGCTGAGTCCTGCGGATAGCCAGGTTGTGCAGCATGCAGCAAACGACCATGAAATGGGAGACTCGCTCCGGCGAATATTGTAGGGCTCCACCGGAACGATCCAGACAGCGGAACCGTTGCTTCAGGACGCCGATTGTTTGTTCGATGATGTTCCTGGTCACTTGATGGCTATCGTTGTATCCCTCTTCAGCAGGGGTGCTGGGCGCACGGAGCGGGGTCATCAGCCAGGTACACAAAGGATAGCCTTTGTCCCCGATAAGCCATCCTCGTGGGTGAGGCTGTGCCTGGAACATGTCTGCCACAGAAGTCTGTCGCAGGATGAAGGCATCGTGGCTGCTGCCTGGAAAGCGGGCATTGACAGCTAGGATGAGCTGCCTGTGGTCACACACCAGCTGGACGTTCAGCGAATGGTAGCCCTTCCGGTTGCGGTAATCCTCGGCATTCTCCAGAGGTGCCCGCAAAGCCACATGCATGCAGTCAATGGCGCCCTGCACCATGGGGAAGCCCGCGAATGCTGCAAAGCCCATTGCACGCTGTTGCTGCTTGGCAAGGGCCATGGAGAAGGAGATGAACTGACGTCTCCTTTTGAAAAGGGCATTGGTCACCTGGCGGATGCAGCAATGCACGGTGAACTGGGAGATGTTGGAAATGTCCCCAGTAGCGGATTGGAAGGAGCCGGTGGCATAGAAGTTGAGAGCCACCGTCACCTTCACTGCCACCGACAGAGGCGTCCTGCTCCTCAGCTGTGGCTGCAGATCACCGCCAAGCAGGTGGCAGATCTCTGTGACCACCTCCCTTCGGAATCGCAGCCTCCGAACACACTGCTCGTCAGACATGTTGAGATAGGAGAACTGCTGGCGGTATACCCTGGGTGGGTAAGGCCTCCTTTCCCGACGCCTGTTGCCCCCTCTCCGTCTAGCCAGGGCTGCCACTCTCTCACGGCGTCTGTGAGCCCTTTGGATGTAATTGAGAAAGCCAGCGTTTACACCCATTGCAGCCCCCATAATATGCTGGCAAACAATGAGATGTCAATGAAGGCAAAGACAAGTGGAAAGCTGTGGCCTGAAGCCACAAGTACCTGTCCGAGTGTTGGGCCAAAGCAGGAAGCTCTCTACCTTGGTCTCTCTGCAAAGATCCGTCTCTCAAGAAGGAGTGCTGCGAAATGGCAACCTTTTATAGTGCAGGAGGAGTGCCCTTTAATTTGCGCCCCCCGCGCCCCGCATCAACTGAGCACCGTTCCACTCTAACAGTCGCTCGGGGCGCCAGGCGCACAATGGGGCGTCGTGACTGAATTTCCGGTTGGGGGCGCACAAAGGGCGTTGCACGAGGAAATGACGTCATGATCTGCGCGCGCAGCTGAGCGCGTGCAAAGACTTTGCGCCGCCGCTAAATCTCTAGTGAAGTTGGGGCGAGGCGCAGATTGCGCTGCACCCGGCCGCTAGCCGCCTAGCGCCCGACATCTACTCCTCCTAAGGCGCTACCGGCTGGCGCAACCAACTGAATTTCTAGGCCTCAATGTTTTCAAGGGGAGACTGGATAGGCACTTGAGGGAAATAAACTTGCAGGGCTACGGGGATAGAGCGGGGGAATGGGACTGACTGGATTGCTCTGCAGAGAGCCGACACGGACTCAATGGGCCAAATGGCCTCCTTCTGTGCCATTATGACTCTATGGGCTGGATTTTATCAATGGAGGCGAGTAGGAGGTGGGACTCCAACTTTCGGGGTTGTAGTCCCACTTCCATTGAGTTGTGGCCAACCCACTCGATTTTCCCTTGATTGACCTTGTTGAGCCCATCCAGCGGGCTCAGCAGGCCAATTAAGGGCCACCCGGCAACAGGTGACGTCACAGATTGACATTTCATCTGTCAAGAGCTTTTGACAGATGAAATATCAGTGTTTGACAGCTCTTTGAAGCTGTCAAACACTGACAAGCTGTACTCTAAGTTAATTCCTTCCTCTCAGGCTGATTTAGAGATCTCTCCAGAACAGAAAGCAAAGGCTGCAGCTTTTGACAGCTCGCGGCCATTCTGCTTTCTGTGCCGGTGGGCTAAGGGACTCCCGAGACCTGAAGGAAAGAAGCCTGCATTAGTAAGTAAAGGTAAGTAAAACTTATTTAAACACTTTACACACACCAAACACACTTACCTCTGCACTCATGCACCCATCACTCACCTGAACACTGGACATCTCGAACCCTCCAAGTCCTTCAGCCCGACGGTCCGCCTCGCTAACTTGGCGTGGTTTGGAGCCATCGGGCTGCCCACACTTCAGGGATAAAAATAGGGATTAGGCTAAAAACTGCCTGTTAACTACCTGTTAACAGGCAGTTAATTGGCACTAATCCCCTTCCCGCCTTGGGGAGGTGGCTCCCAGCACAGGTCGGGTACCCGCCTCCTGGGAAACGGGCATGGAGGCGGGTTGGGGGCGGGATGGGTTCCTGCCCCCTGATTTTGCGATTTTAGCACCCCCACACATCGCCATTCCCACCTCCACGGCCCTGGGAAATTCTAGCTCTATGACAAATGTGCAAAGATGTGGCCAAAAAATTTGGCAGGCTCAAGCACCCAGCGTTGCCAGTTCTGTTCCCTCGTGCAGTGCTGAGGTAACTCACTTCTCTGTGGTGCTTCCCCATGCACTGGAGGATGTAGCCACACTCCATTTACCTCACGGAGCTGTCACCTATGTCAGTGCTACTGTTGACATCACGTCACTAATTAAGTGTCAGCCGTGGCTCAGTGGGTAGCCTTCTCCCCTCTGAGTCAGAAGGTTGTGGGTTCAAAGACTCACTCCAAGAGAATTGAGCACAAACTCCAGGCTTACAGTCCAGGGCAGTACTGAGGGAGTGTTGCACTGTCGGAGGTGCCGTCTTTCGGATGAGACGTTAAACCAGGGCTCCCGCCTGCCCTCTCAGGTGGATGTAAAAGATCCCACGGCAATATTACGAAGAAAAGCAGAGGCGTTCTCCCCTGGTGTCCTGGCCAATATTTATCCCTAAAAACAGATTATCTGCTTTGCTGTTTGTGGGACCTTGCTGTGTACAAGTTGGCTGCCTCCTTTCCTATATTACAACAGTGACTACACTTCAAAAGTATTTCATTGGCAGTAATGCACATTTGAGATGTCCTGCAGTCATGAAAGGTGCTGTATAAAGGCAAGTCCTTTCTTTCTTGAGGTACTGCCCCGTGAGTTGTGGTGGCACACCCCTCCTCCTAAGCACTATCATTTCAAAAAAAATAGAATTACAGGAAACTTCGCGATATCCGGCACCGACGGGACCGAGCTGCTGCCGATCTATCAAAACTTCCGGATAGACCAGCGCTAATGTTGAAAGATACGGAGGTTTTCATCTCCGTATCTGACAACAAACACTCTTGCTTAGCAACAGCTTGTAAACACTCGGCCTGTACCTTGGAAGCGTCTCTGAAGCTGTTGCTAAGCTACAGAGACGCTTTCCAGAGCCTGACTGTTAAAAAAGTGCTAGGAGAAGAAAAAAAACCTAACCAAAACGGCTGCTCATTTCTGCCGTTAGATCGAGGTTTGCGGACATACAACCTCCGGATAAACCAAAGTTTCCTGTAAATGAAGAGAAAAGGAGAACTTTTAATTCAGCCAAGGTTGTCTGACAAGATAAGAGCAACTGCTGAAATTGTGTTTTACTGTTAGAAAATGGGATTGAGAAGGTATTGTGCAGTGCGGTTCGATATTAGCTATACGACAGCGCCCTCTGTGGGAAGGATGAGTTGATGGTTGTGGTGTGCAAAGAGCGGTGTGTTACCCAATACTGATGAGGGGGGAGGAGGAGAGGCACATTCTTCATCCGGCATGTCTCGAATTCTTCACTTCCCTTTTGGTTCTCAGTTTTGGATGGACACAGGTAAAAAAGAGAATCCGTTCAATGGAAAGCGGTTGTCGCTTGATCCAGCCCAAGCCGCAAGTCATGCCACAGATTCAATTAAAATAACAACAGAAAATGCTGGAAAAACTCAGCAGGCCAGGCAACATCTGTGGAGAGAGAAACAGAGTCAATGGCCTAGAAATTGAGTTTTGGCGCAGCCAGGGCTTTAGCGCCGGAAGTTAGTGCCGGAGCTAAGTCGCGCTGGTCGGGCCCAAAATTCACCAATTCTGCGCCCAAACGGCTGCCGGCGCTGCTGAGAGCTGTTTGCGCCTGAAAACTGGCGCTACGCGCTGAATATCGGCGCTATTCCGGCGCTGCGGCGCCCGCTGCGGTGCGGCAGGTTCGGGAAGTGCAGGCCTCCTCCTTCCCTTAAGGAGGAGCTGCCTGCACCCGGCCGCGGCCCGCGAAAATCTTTTTAAAAATGAGCCCGGCACCTCGGACAAGTGCCGGGCTTGCTTCTGTTCCGGGGGGGGGGGGGGGGGAAGTCCGGGGAGGGAGCTGCGGCCAGGCGGCCGGCGGGAAAGCGGCCGGCCGCCGCGGTGCCTTTAATGCGCCGGCGCAAAGTGATGTAAGACTCTGTTGCCAGAGTCTTAGTTGCGGCTGCCACGGGCGAGGCGGCCGCAACTGAATTTCGGCGCTGGGGCCCGTCGGCATGGCAACCGGGACGCTGCGCACACCGATGACGTCATCGGTGCCGGCGCAGCGCTACCGGTCTACCGCGGCGGAAGGGCCCCAGGCAATTTCGGCGCCGGCGCCAATTGCAGCGCTAGGCCCTCTAGCGCCGCAAAATCGGCGCTAAGGGCACTGAATTTCTAGCCCTATGTTTCAGGTCGAAACCCTTCTGTTCTGTAGAAGGGTTTCGACCTGAAACGTTAACTCTGTTTCTCTCTCCATGGATGTTGCCTGGCCTGCTGAGTTTTTCCAGCGATTTCTGTTGTTATTTTTGATTTCCAGCATCCGCAGTATTTTGCTATCCACAGATGAAGCTGTGGGAAGCAATCTCAAAAAGCACGCATTATTCGGCAGGTTGCAGCCGGCTTCACTTTACACAGGGGCCGAATGGCTACTCCTGCTCCTATCTTCTATGTTTCTATGCTTCAATACAAGCATGGAGTGCTGCTCACTGGCTTCTCGCTGCCACTGCGCATCCACCCATGGTTACAGGAGATACAAAGCAGTTGCCCTAACCATTACTGAATACAATTTCTGACTCGGAGAGGTCACTTGACTAGTAACGGATCAATGAGCTCAGGTTAAAGCACGAATAAGGCCATCCCCTGTGGCTCATATAATGAAAGGAGCATGCCACTTTTAACCATGTCCATGTTCTTGGCATGAGACTGTGCCTCGGGTATATGGATGATTGGCTGCTGATTGGTAAAATGTTGACAACACTGCGCACGCAGTTAAAGCAATTGAAACCAAATCAGTGCTGCTTCGCAGTGTTTCCTGGGTTACTGGGCAGTGTACCTAAACTGCTGCCTCGGCCTTTAACATAGAAACATAGGAACATAGAGGATAGGTGCAGGAGTAGGCCATTCGGCCCCTCGAGCCTGCTCCGCCATTCAATGCGATCATGGCTGATCATCCAAATTCAGTACCCGGTCCCTGCTTTCTCCCCATACCCCTTGATCCCTTTAGCCTCAAGAAATATATCCAACTCCTTCTTGAATATATTTAATGAATTGGCCTCCACTGCCTTCTGTGGTAGAGAATTCCACAGGTTCACCACTCTCTGGGTGAAGAAATTCCTCCTCATTTATGTCCTAAATGGCCTACCCCTTATCCTTCGACTGTGACCCCTGGTTCTGGACACCCCGACCATCGGGAACACCCTTCCTGCATCTAGTCTGTCCAGTCCTGTCAGAATTTTATAAGTTTCAATGAGATCCCCTCTCATTCTTCTAAACTCCAGTGAGTACAAGCCCAATCGTCCCAATCTCTCCTCATACGTCATTCCTACCATCCCAGGTATCAGCCTGGTCAATCTTCGCTGAACTCCTTCCATGGCAAGAACATCCTTCCTCAGATAAGGCGACCAAAACTGCACACAGTACTCAAGATGTGGTCTCACCAAGGCCCTGTACAACTGCAGCAAGACATCCTTTTTCCTGTACTCAAACCCTCTCGCTACGAAGGCCAACATACCATTTGCCTTCTTAACCGCCTGCTGCACCTGCATGCTTACCTTCAGCGACTGCTGCACAAGGACACCCAGGTCTCGTTGCACTTCCCCTTCTCCCAATCTATTGCCATTCAGATAATAATCTGCCTTCCTGTTTTTGCCACCAAAGTGGATAACCCCACATTTATCCACGTTATATTGCATCTGCCATGCTTTTGCCCAATCACCCAACCTGTCCAAATCATACTGGAGTTTCTCGGGATCCTCCTCACAGCACACCCAGTTTTGTGTAGTCTGCATATTTGGAGATATTACATCTACTTCCCTTGTCTAGATCATTAATATATATTGTGAATAGCTGGGGTCCAAGAATCGATCCCTGCGGTACCCCACTAGTCACTGCCTGCCACTCGGAAAAAGACCCGTTTATTCCAACTCTTTGCTTTCTGTCTGCCAACCAGTTCTCTATCCAAGTCAATACCTTGCCCCCAATCCCATGTGCCTTAACTTTACACGCTAATCTCTTATGCGGGACCTTATCAAAAGCCTTCTGAAAGTCCAAATACACCACATCCACTGGTTCTCCCTTATCTATTTTACCAGTTACATCCTCAAAAAATTCCAGTAGATTAGTCAAGCACGATTTACCTTTTGTAAATCCATGTTGACTTTGTCCGATCCTGTCACTGTTTTCCAAGTGCTCTGCTATTACATCATTTATGATGGACTCTAGCATTTTCCCCACTACCGATGTCAGGCTTACCGGTTTGTTTGGCATTCTGTAACCGCTGAGGGTGAAGGCAAAAGAGAGCAAATTTCCCCAGGAATTTTCCAGCTGAGCTCTATTGGATTCACTCTTGTGACAATGATTTCCATATTTCATGTCACCTCTCCAGAGTTTATCGCCGCGCGCAGGCGAGGGGGCTCGTTCGATCCGACTGCCTGCCTCTCTCCCGCAGCTTTGTTCATGCCTGGGTGTCCCTGGAGAGGGAGCACGCGGTGTCCACTGGCACGCCTTCCATGACCGGTGGGCACCGGAGGGACTGGACTGCATCATCCCCCCCCCCCCACAACCCCCCCCCCCCCCAACCCCTCGGAACAGAATTTTAATTTAATTTGTTAAGTTTCGTTTAAGTTATAGTTTACAGTTTATGGTTAAGTGAGTGTGCAAGAAGGTGGCAGATGGAATATAATGTGGAGAAATGTGAAGTTATCCACTTTGGTAGGAAAAATAGAAAAGCAGAGTATTTTTTAAATGGTGAGAGATTGGGAAATGTTGGTGTTCAGAGGGACCTGGGTGTCCTTGTACACGAATCACTGAAAGTTAACATGCAGGTACAGCAAGCAATTAGGAAAGCAAATGGTATGTTGGTCTTTATTACAAGAGGATTTGAGTATAAGGGTAAAGGTCTTACCACAATTACATATGGCCAAGGCGAAGCCACACCTGGAATGCTGTGTACAGTTTTGGTCCCCTTAAGGATATACTTGCCTGAGAGTGAGTGCAACGAAGGTTCACCAGTCTGGTTCCTGGGATGGGAGGATTGTCCTATGAGTAGAGATTGAGTAGACTGGACCTATATTGCCTAGAGTTTAGAAGAATGAGAGGTGATCTCATTGAAACCTGGCTGGGGAGTCTAGAACTAGGGGGTCACAGTATCAAAATAAGGGGTCAACCATTTAGGACTGAGATGGAGGAGAAATTTCTTCACTCAAAGGGTTGCGAATCTTTGGCATTCTCTACCCCAGAGAGCTGTGGATGCTCAGTCGTTGAGTATATTCAAGACAGAATTCGATAGATTTTTGGGAACTAAGGGAATCAAGGGATATGGGGATAGTGTGGGAAGGTGGAGTTGAGGTAGAAGATCAGCCATAAACTTATTGAATGACGGAGCAGGCTCTAGGGGTCAAATGGCCTACTCCTGCTCCTATTTCCGATGTTCTTATGCCCCTTTAAGAAGGGGGCACTTGCTACTTCTCAACTGGTGATGACACCCATCGCAATCAAGTAATTAACAAACAAGGTAAAGTTTATTACCATGGCAATGGGAGGAAGGACCATGAGATTATTCAATGGCCAGAATGACCGCCCTTTAGGTAACTTCTCACCTTTGCGTCCCCACTCCTACGTGGTTACAATATCTTTTTGAGAATGTTAGTATTAGAACTGACAGTTTGCAAATGTTGCCATTTCGAAATATTCCATTGTTCAAAATCAATCCATAAAACTTTCCTCTTTCCTAGGACTTGGTGCCACTATCAATGCAATATCACCAGAGTGGCACAGTCACTGTGTACCAGCACTGTGAGTGGACACCACTAATGTGATACCATCACTTTGTACCATGAGTGTGAGACATCAGTCTCACACTGTGTGCAATACTGTCAGTGTGACCCCCTCAGGCTCATATCATCAGTCTCACAACCTCAGTGTGATCCTGCTCTTCACAGCACTGACTTTCTGCTACAGGTATAGCACAAGCCCACCAATAACCTTTGGCACTCGCCCCGCACTCTTTTATGCTGTTGGTAATGAACTACAACAACAACAACTTGCATTTATATAGTGCCTTTAACATAGTACAACGTCACAGGAGCGTTATCAAACAAAATTTGCCACCGAGCCATATTGGGAGATATTGGGACAGGTGACCAAAAGTTTGGGTCAAAGAGGCAGGTTTTAAGGAGCGTCTTAAAGGAGGTCAGGCAGGTCGAGAGGCGGAGAGGTTTAGGGAGGGAATTCTAGAGCTCAGGGCCTAGCTAGCTGACAGCACGGCCACCACTGGTGGAGCGATTAAAATAGGAGATGCGCAAGAGGCCAGAATTAGAGGAGCGCAGATATCTCGGAGGGTTGTAGGAGGTTACAGAGATGGGGAGGGGGCGAGGCCATGGAGGGATTTGAAGACAAGGGTGAGAATTTTTAAAACTAGACAGAACCCTGCTCTGCACGGCCACAAGCACCACCTAACCAACAAAAGGGAATCACTCATACTGGAAGAATGAGTTGCCAGCCTTTCCTGTATTGTGCGTTGGTGTGGTGTACCTAACCCACTTTGCCCGGTAATGTAAAAAAAATTGTGGATTATTTCAAGATGGTTATTTCTAACTATTAGGAAAAGTTTGAATTCTAATTGAATTTGTTCCGAATTCAGAGTTAGAAACAGAGAGAATGAACTGAAAAATCAGGAGACAGTTCCCTGCTGTTCGGACACGGCTGACTGTATTTGCATTACTTTTCATGTATGTCATGTCATATTACACAAAACAAAATCAATATAAAGCTTTATTACATAAAAAAAGGAATCATGTTGAGTAGCACTGGAAGCAAGAGGTTACCTTGCTCTGTTAAAGAGGCAGGAGTCGAATTTCCACAGGGGATTCTGCAACTCCAACTGCAGTTCCAGCTGAAGATCAGGAGAATCGGCAGCCGGGCGGCATTAAAGGAGTTTCGGCTGAAGTTGCGGTGAGAGATCGGGAAAAAGCCCCTACAGGAATTGCAGGTGGCACGGTTTTCATTAAGCACTTATACCTCCCCCCTTCCCACTGTCCAGGGCCCCAAACACCCCTTCCAGGTGAAACAGCGATTTACTTGTACTTCTTGCAATCTAGTATACTGTATTCGCTGCTCACGATGCGGTCTCCTCTACATTGGGGAGACCAAACGCAGATTGGGTGACCGCTTTGCGGAACACCTCCGTTCAGTCTGTAAGGATGACCCCAAGCTTCCGGTCGCCTGTCATTTTAATTCACCGCCCCATTCCCACTCAGACCTCACTGTACTCGGGCTCTTGCATTGTTCCACGGAAGCTCAGCGTAAGCTCGAGGAACAGCACCTCATCTTCCGATTAGGCACTCTACAGCCTTCCGGACTCAATATCGAGTTCAACAATTTCAGATCATAACCTCGGCCCCCATTACATTTTTACTTATTTTTTATCCACACTTTTGTTTTGGCCCTTTCCCCCCCCACCCCCCCCGCTTTTTTCTCTCTCCCACATGGCAGCTGTCTCCCATTCTGCCAGAACATTTCACACCTAATCTAGAGCCGTCTTTTGTCTCTGCTAGTCCTATCACCACCTCGTCTCGTTTTGAATACTTCTTAATGTCTCTTCACTTCTCTTTTGTTCTCTCCCAGCCTGGCCTTTCAATCTATTTCATTTCCTGCGCTTTTTCAGTCTTGACAAAGGGTTTTCACCCAAAACGTTGACTCTATTTTCTCTCCACGGATGTTGCCTGGCCTGCTGAGTTTTTCCAGCATTTTCTGTTGTTATTTCATTAAGCACTGTTTGGCTGGGTTCTCTCAGGGGTGTGCGAGGTAAATACAAACGAGGAACGCCCTAGGATTTGAGCGCTGGCCTGTTCTGAGTCGGCTGATCGCGGCCAAGGTGATCACTTACCTTGAAATATGGCGGCTGCTGGAAATCTGAAATAAGAACTGAAAATGCTGGAAAACTCTCAGCAGGTCAGGCGGCATCGGTGGAGAGAGAAAACGGTTTCAGGTCGGTGACTAGCTCTGGTCGACCTGAAAGGTTAACTCTTGTTTCTCTCACTCCACAGATGCTGCCTGACCTGCTGAGTGTTTCCAGTGTTTCCTGATAACTCACCTCAGCGTTTCCCAGATTAAGGATTGGGGGCAAAAAATCTCTCCTATCCGCAATGCAATAACCGCCAATGGGAAATATCTGCATGTGGATGTCGGGTGAGAATAGGAGCAGATTCAGCGGTCATCCTCATCTATGGTCAAAGAGCCTGTCAACACTGATTGTCTGACTTGAAGAAAGACCATTTAGGTGCCCTACCAGAGGGAAGGCCATGCCTTTGAAACTGTGTTCTCAACATGTGTCAGTGGCTTCAGGAAACAAGGGAGCAAAATTCAGGGGAAGTAGACACAAGGAGCCAGGACATTCAGAAAAGAATTGGTGGATATTACTGATAGTAATCAGACTCATAGAAATTTAAGGCACAAAAGGAGGTCATTTGGCCCATCATGTCTGTGCTGGCCGAAAAAGGGCTATCCAGCCTAATCCCACTTTCCAGCTCTTGGTCCGTAGCCCTGTAGGTTACAGCACTTCAAGTGCATATCCAAGTACTTTTTAAATGCGACGAGGGTTTCTGTCTCTACCACCCTTTCAGGCAGAGAGTTCCAGACCCCCACCACCCTCTGGGTGAAAAAAGTTCTCCTCAAATCCCCTCTAATCCTTCTACCAATGACTTTAAATCCTGGTTATTGACCTCTCTGCTAAGGGAAATAGGTCTTTCTTATCCACTCTATAAGGCCCCTCATAATTTTATACACCTCAATTAAATCTCCCCTCAGCCTCCTCAGTTCCATAGAAAACAACCCCAGCCAATCCAATCTTGGTTCATAGCTAAAATGTAATGTCCTTTCTGTAGTACCTTTCATAAATTCTGAATATTGGTAATGAACACATTAACACACCTTCATTTAAACAAAGGGATTACAATAGTGGAAGGAATCATTCCGAACCAGCATGTTAACACATGCATTACTAATCATAGAATCATAGAATCGTTACAGCACAGAAGGAGGCCATTTGGCCCGTCGAGCCCGTGCCGGCGCTCTGCAAGAGCACTTCAGCCAGTCCCATTCCCCCGCCCTTTCCCCGTAGCCCTGCAAATTTCTTTCCTCCAGATACTTATCCAATTCCCTTTTGAAAGCCGTGATTGAGTCTGCCTCCACCACCCTTTCCAGATCCTAACCATTCGCTGCGTAAAAAAAGATTTTTCTGACGTCGCCTTTGGTTCTTTTGCCAATCACCTTAAATCTGTGTTCCCTGGTTCTCGACCCTACTGCCAATGGGAACACAGTGTGCTGTCATTCACACTGGAGAAATACCTTTTTTCAATCGAGAGACCCAGTTGAAAAGCTTCGGATCAAAATGTCACCAAGATTGAAACGGGCGAGAGAGAGAAAATGTAAGGCCTGAAACAGTGAGTCAAAAATCCTGGTAGATTTACTGCATTAGCCAGCTGACAAGAATAAGGCAACAATCCAGTTAGCCATGTAGAGCATTCAGGTGCGCTAAGAAACCCCACATAGATACAAAACTCATTGGGCAAGAGCTAACAGTCCCACATTTATTACCCAGTCCTTGGCATGTTTCTTGGTAACAACTCCTGGTTGAAATCTACACTACAATTTCACATCTGGTACCTCACAGCTTGTGCCCGTCTCCATGTCAACTGCGATACATCTGTGCGGCAAAGTGGATCATTTCGAACCTCCATTGCCCACCCATTGCAGGAGGAACTGGTGTTCAAGAGCCAGGGCAAGCTGTGAAAGATAATGAAACAGACAAGAGTTAATTTGTACATCATTAGAAAGATACAGTAACACGTGGCAGGTACATCAGCTGTACAGACAGTACATGTCTCACACAAACTGAGCGCAGCTTCTGTGAGATACAACTGCTCTAGCTTTTACAGCACAAATGCTAAAAATCACAATCTTTTTTCAGTTATGCGTTCGCACAATTTTCGTATCCGTGAGCGAAAAGATCTTGTGATACAATGCAACAAAATAATACAGAATTTACCTTTTATTTTATGAAACAAAAACAGAAATACACACCAGGCCAGTCAGCATCTGTAGAGAGAGCAGACGTGTTTGCAAGATCATAACCGTTGAGGAAGGTCTTCCGCTCATTTTAGATCAAGCATCCAGAAAGCCCCTACAGTTTCCCCCAGTCTAGCATCCAACTGGTCCCTAGATCATTCCAGGGGTTTTGCCTCTACAACTTAACCTGAAAGTCCACTCCATACGTTGATCAGTGTGTAAAAGAGCTTCCTAACATGCGAGTCCCAGGTTTGCCTTTAACCAGTTTGAGCCAGTGTCTCCTTATCATACTCATGTAATTTAGTTCAAAGTCCTTTTCCAGGTCTACCTTTTCCACACTGGTTGCTACATGGCTCGCCTTTGTAAGAGCAGATACCTCCATTCAAGGCGGAAAAATCCAAGTTTCTCCAGTCTTTCCTCATTCCTCAGGGATTGGTCCTGTGCCTTGCTTCTTATAGCCTTCTTTTTAACGCAATTGTCTAACTTCCTTGTTAAAGAATTTATGGGCATCTGCTTCAATGACACTTGGCGGCAGAAAATTCCACATTCTAAACGTTTGAGGATTTTTTTTTCTAACCTGCCCTTTAAATTTTTTTTTATGATTGTCTAAAATTTGGGCCTTCCAATTACCACCTCGGTGAGCAGTGGAATACTAAAAAGGGAATGACTGGAAGTGAACGGGAGAGTAGAATTGGACGCACTCTGTAAAGTCTGTGGGTTGTTTAGTTAATTAATACACAGACTACCAGAGTAACTTAAAACAGGACTTTACTATTCGAAGGTCAGGGCGAATCTGCCAAATAAATCTCGACACAGCATTTATAGACCGGTGTGGTCACCGTCGGTATTACAGTATACAGAAGCCAACAAAGTAGTGCCACACCTAAAATAGTTCTCTTAAAGGTGAGCGGTTACATACAATGGTTTTCTTAAAGGTAGACGGATACATACACTACAATCCTCCCTTTTTAGCTTACAACATACTTAGTCTCCCATTAAACATAACATATATTCAACTTCATGTAAAACAATTCACAGGTATAATCTATGCGGGAAACAGTTTACAGATTCAGTCTCTGCGGGAACAGTTCACAGATTCAGTCTCTGGTCTTGACTCGGTCCGAACAACATCTCTGTGGTGTAGCCGGTTCACATTGCTAGCGTGACTCATCCAATAGTCTTTCCCTTGACTTAACAGCTTGAACTTCCGTCCTGCTGAACCAGCAGTGCTGACTTTTACAAACAGCTGGACTGCCTTGGTAATTTTTCCTACTTGCCAACTGATTTGGCTCCCTTCGTAGGGCCCACGTACATGATCTGGTAGAAGTGATAATGATTTAGATGGTTATCACTTTCTGCTTCGTCTTTTTCTTTTCTGCTTCTTGGAGACTCTCGGGGCTCCCTTATCAGCTGCCAGCTGTAGCGCCACCATCTCCCTATGTTCCTTAGACTTTAAGTGCTTCATCCTGATTTCTGCACTTTGGGAGTTTTCATCACAAGCTGGGCAGACCAAGTCCTCGTAATATTCCGTGTCACTCAACAGGTCATGGTAATATTCGGTGTCGTCCTGAACTAGTCTAGCGAGAGGGCCTGCTACTTCTTCCTTACCCAACTGGACGTTAGCCGACTGTTGTTCCCTCCCTAGACATCTTTCCTGAAGAGACTTCTTCATGCGTTCATATTCATCCCGCTCTTCCTGGGTTTCCTGCCAATCCTTCACTAATGACCTCATTTGTGATTCCAATACTTCCCCTTCCATCGGGGATTGATTGATCGGGCTGTTCAATCCTTCTACTGGAGCAGCTGTTTCAACATTCTGTAGTTCACATTGACGTGGTTCAGCGTACTTTCGGCAGCCCCGTAAAATCTGTGTTGCAACCTCAACTATTCCCCAAACTTTTGAGAGCTCCGAACCCCTTCCCTTTGAAGATTGAAGCTCGTGTTCAAATGGTTCCCATTGCTGAGTCTTGTCTCTCAGCATATGAAGGAGTTGGCTGACCGTTAACTCTTCCACGGGGACCCTGTGGATCAGAGTCTTCTCCATTTCATCCACCTTTTCCTCCAATGCTTTCACCTTTTTTTCCTCTTGTACTTTGGCTTTAAGCGCTCGGAGAAGTTGCGCCTTGATGCTCTCTAGCTCATGTTCAGGGGCCATTCTTACAGTCTCTGTGTTTCTTACAGTCGCCTTTTCTTTCACTGAAAGAATTCCCAGTTGAATCTGTTCTTCAAGTTGTTGAACCTCGGTCATTGCCGCCTCATATTTGTCTTGGGTTTCCTTCAATATTTTTATGAGTTCTTGGACATCTTGACTTTCATGTTCTGCCATGTCTTTCACCTCTAATTTCTCATCTATGGATGGAACTTCTACCGATGAGTCTGTCTTGGCCTTGAGCTCATCAAGAATTTCCTTCAGCCTTTGGACTTCTTGCTCATGTTCAACCTTTAGTTGCTCATATGCTTCCACTGAAACTAGCTTTTCGGAGGTTGCCGAGTTAACCCCCTCCAGGATTGTAGCCTGGGCCTGTTCATACTGTTCCTTCAACTTTTCAAACTCTGCTTGTAAGGAGTCGTAGAGAAGAACTGGAATAAAATCCTGGCTTCCTGAAGATTCCTCTTCATTTGCTTCTTTCTGCAAATATTCTAACTCCTGAACATCATAAGGGAGATGTGATCGGTGATTGGTCACGATGGCTCTATGATCGCTCTCTGCTTGAGCTAGCTGCTTCTGTTGTCTTTCCAGATTCTCCCATTCGGTGTCATAGAACTTTTTCATTGTTTTCATCTCTTGTACGAGACGGTAACTCAATTGTTCTAATTGTTGTCGTAATTTGAAATAAAGTTGAGTCCGAGCTCGGTGTTCTTCCGTCATGGATATGTCCTTAAACTGAACAGACTCAGAATTCTCTGTCAAACTATGTTGTCGTTGTTCGGTGGAGATCTGTTCTGAAACTTTGTTCTTCTCTGGAGCATAAGCCTTTCTGCATGCCTTCGTTTTTCCAACCTTAGTCGGCAAGTCCATTTTAGCCTTGTCTTTCACATTTGGGTTGGTCTTATCGTCATCCGATTCAGAATCTGAGCTGATTGTCTGCACCAAGTCCTCACTCGTTATGGCTTTTAGATAGTGCCATTCCATGTCTATTTTCTTGATCCACTCCCGTCCTAGAAGTGGTGGTCCTCCCTCAGGTAGTACGTATAAGTTCATTCTTGGGTGTTCTTTACCCCTATCTCTCACCTTGACTTATCTTTCCCATGGGGTATACTTTATGCCCCGTGTATGTCTGCAATACGAACTTGGTATCTCTTAAGGGTATATGTGAGAATAGCTGGTGGTAATCCCTTCGATTTATGACTGATAGAGCTGATCCAGTGTCCAACTCCATTTTCACTTGGACTCCAGCTATTTTTAGCATGACCCAGATAGTTTGTAGGTCAGCTTCCTTACTCACATTGTGAATTCTCAGACTACCCAGCTCCTGGCCGTTTGGGTCTGAGTCCGAATTCTGTTCGTCTGAACTCTTCTCAGCCACCTTGTGTACCTTGTTGTACTTTTCCTGTGATGGCTTCCTTTGGTTGTTGGTCTTCTTCCCTGACCGGCATACCTTAGCTATGTGACCCAGTTTGCCACATTTCCTACATTCCTGGTTCTTAAACCAGCATTGGTTCTGGTTGTGTGTTGTCTTCCCACAACGATAGCATTTTGTTGTTGTCGAGGTAATTTGATCCACACTGAGTGCCGCTGTCTTTAGCTGCATTTCCGCAGTTCCCTTCACTGCGGCTTCGTGCGATGCTGCAATAAGGACAGCCCTGTCAAGTGTAAGGTCGTTCTCTTCGAGTAGTCGCTTTTGCGTTCCTTCCTTTGCCAATCCGCACACGAACTTGTCTCGCAATGCCTGTCAGATTCCCTCCAAACTGGCAGTATTTCGCTAGTCTACGCAGTTCGACCAAGTATTCTGCGTTGCTTTCGTCTTTCCGTTGCGTTCTCGCATAGAATTTGAATCGTTCCGCCAACATCAACGGTGTGGGGTTCAAGTGATCCTTCAGAACAGCCACAATATCATCGAAAGTCTGATCCGCCGGTTTAGCCGGTGATAGTAGATGCTTCAAGAGCCCGTATGTCTTCGCGCCCATCGAGTTTAGCAAGGTTATAGCTTTGTCATCTTCTATTTTATTGGCCTCACAATAGATCTCAATGCGTTCCACATACGTGGCCCAGTCTTCTACCTCGGAATTAAAATCGTTGATGTTACCATGCTTAGGCATCTTCCTCTCTTCCTGATAAACACCACGAATTATTTCTTAAAAAATTTTTTTTTCCAAGATGGCGGTTCCCGCGAAAATGGCGGTTTCCCGCGCTTATCTTCTCTCCCCGCCCACTTCAATGGCGGTTTCCCGCTTCTGTCTTCTTCCCCGCCTAATGGCGGCTTCCCGCGTTTCTTCCCTTGCGGGAGGGGTACACTTTCCCCACGGGCGACGGCCGCTGGCTTTCAGGTTCACAGCCTGCGCGTCGGCTTCAGTGCTTTCCCTTTTCTCGGCAGGGCAACCGGCGCTGGGTACACCCCGTTGACGGCGAACAGTTTCAGCCGCTGGGCTGGCTCTCGCTCAGTTCCCCTTGCTCGGGCTCTGTCTCTCTCCCGCTCGCTCGGCTCTACCGGCGCTGGGTACACCCCGTTGACGGAGAACAGTTTCAGCCGCTGGACAGGCTCTCGCTCAGTCTCCCTTGCTCGGGCTCTGTCTCTCTCCCGCTCGCTCGGCTCTACCGGCGCTGGGTACACCCCGTTGACGGAGGACAGTTTCAGCCGCTGGACTGGCTCTCACTCAGTCTCCCTTGGTCGGCTCTGCCTCTCCCGCTCGCTCGGCTCCCAATCGTGCCCCCCAGCCCTCTCGCAGTCCGGTGCTTCCCTCCCCGGCTGCGGCTGAGTTTATCTCTTCCCGCGCCTACGTTCCCGGTCGCAGCGCTTCGTGGCTTCGGTCGCTGCCCGGCCTTTTTCGCCGGTCGCGGTCTAGCTGTCTCACGGCGCCGTTGCGTCCCCCAGCCTGTCTGTACCGCGGCTTCCTTGCTCCACGCTGCCCCAGGCTCAGCGCCTCTGGACCCGACTTCTGTCCGGCTCCTTTCCCCCTCGACCGTGGTCGAGTGCACCGCCCTTATCCTCCGGTTATTCTTTTTACTTTCCCTTACTCACAGTCATCGTGGCCGCCTTGCTTCTCGTGCTGATCGGCTCACTCCTCACCGTGGCAGAAGGGACAGTCAGTGCCTGTTGCTGATGGAAGTCTTTGTCTCTAAATTCTTCCTCCTTTCTAGTTCTGCAGCCTCGAGTTTTCTCCCAGCAGAACGACGAGGGCGGTTGCCTCTTCTCGACGCTCGTTAACTGCTTCGGAAGTATTGTTGCCGCAGGGTACGATCGGACTCGTCGCCACTGTAAAGTCTGTGGGTTGTTTAGTTAATTAATACACAGACTCCAAGAGTAACTTAAAACAGGACTTTACTATTCGAAGGTCAGGGCGAATCTGCCAAATAAATCCTGACACAGCACTTATATACCGGTGTGGTCACCGTCGGTATTACAATATACAGAAGCCAACAAAGTAGTGCCACACTTAAAATAGTTCTCTTAAAGGTGAGCGGTTACATACAATGGTTTTCTTAAAGGTAGACGGATACATACACTACACACTCCACGCCGGCGGAGTGGCAGCACTTTCTGGAAATGTCCGGCCTACGATTCCATCACAGCCTAACCCGATCCTGATGTCCCCACATGACAGTTCCCAACAGAGAAAGAAAGACTTGCATTTCTATAGCACCTTCCACGACCACTGGACTTCCCAAAGCACTTTACAGCCAATTAAGTACTTTTTTTTAAAAGTGTAGTCACTGTTGTAATGTGGGAAACGCGGCAGCCAATTTGCGCACAGCAAGCTCCCACAAACACCAACGTGATAATGACCAGATAATCTGTTTCAGTGATGTTGATTGAGGGATAAATTAATGCCCAGGACACCGAGCAAAACTCCCCTGCTGTTCTTCGAAATAGTGCCATGGGATCTTTTACATCCACCTGAGAGAGCAGACGGGGCCTCGGTTTAATGCCTCACCCAAAAGATGGCACCATCCGACAGTGCAGCACTCCCTCAGCACTGCACTGGAGTGTCAGCCTAGATTTTTAGGTTCAACTCTCTGGAGTGGGACTTGAACCCACAACCTTCGGACCCAGAGGCAAGGCGTGCTACCCACTGAGCCACGGCTGACACACCAGGGGTCAACAGGTGCTTATACACCTGATTAATGTTTTCCCCTTCCAAGCTGGGAGTCACTGAAGATCAATAACCGTTTTTTCTTTGAATGACTAGCGACGATCTCCATGGCAATAACTCAGACTGACTGACTGCTGCCATGGAAACCTGGCTAACCAATCTGTTGTTATTCAGTGCACTTCACGGCTTAAACAAGTCACGAGTCGTGGTTGGCATCTCTGGCTTTCATTTCAACTGGTGTCATTTTGTGGCTCTGTGGGGAAGATTTTAATCCTTTGAGGTACTCCTCACACTGACAGAAAGCACAGTTCCAGACAAGTCTATGGACAGCGCAAATGAAAGCGCCGTGCCTCTGTGTGCTGTTACAACTCTACGTTTCTGCTGGGATATAAAGCGGAATTACAGAATAACGAGAGTTATTATATTCCCACAAAAAGTATGAGAGAAAAATGTGCCTCGAGTGACTTGTTGCAAATAAAAGCTCCTCTTTGGCCCTTTGCATGAAAGCCATGTCACGGTGAAAGACATCAGATGATCAGAGAGGCCGCTTTGTGAGCTGCCTTTATCACTCAGGAGTCACAAACAACACGTGGCACATCATATATCAGAGAGCGCCATAATGAGGGGGGTTAGTGTCTTTTTAAAGAACAGCAAAGTCAACGAACCCGCTGGAAACAATGAGAGTTTTATAGCTTGAAGACGCAGCTGCCAGAACATTGTCCCAATTAAATTTAGTGATGAAAGAGTTGATTGTTGACATTAAACAGGAGGATTGGGGGGGGGGGGGGGGAGAGGGAGAGAAAAAAAATCAATCAAGCAACCAAGCGTATCTCTGCCTCCGCTCTTTCAACAATCCTTGCCTTATCAAGCAAAGATGCAGATTACAGCGTAGCAGCAGACATATGCAATAACCGCTTGGGAGATGAAGGAGGACTTCACGCACAAAGGCAGAATAGGTTTGTCAGATACCAGCCAATTCTGCACTTGAGCCGTTGCCCATACTTGCATGCTGAACGCAACGTTCTCAGCCAATCCGTTGTGTATAATAGTTCCAATCAACAGCAGCAGCTTGCATTTATATAGCGCCTTTAACATAGAAAGCTGTCCCAAGTTGTTTTGCAGAGGCATGAGGAGAGACAGACACCAAGCCAAAGAAAGAGAGATTAGACGATTCACCAAAAGCTTGGTCAAAGAGAACATAAGAACATAAGAAATAGGAGCAGGAACAGGCCACTTGGCCCCTCAAGCCTGCTCCACCATTCAATAAGATCATGGCTGATCTTGGGCTCAAAGCCACTTCCCTGCCTGCTCCCCTTAACCCTTCGCTCCCTTATCTTGCAAAAATCTGTCTATCTCCACCTTAAATGTATTTAATGATTCAGCCTCCACAGCTCTCTGGGGCAGAGAATTCCACAGATTTACGACCCTCTGAGAGAAGAAATTCCTCCTCATCTCAGTTCTAAAAAGGCGACCCTTTATTCTGAAACTGTGCCCCCGCGTTCTAGATTTCGCCACGAGGGGAAACATTTACCTTGCATTTACCTTATCGAGCCCCCTCGGTATCTTATATGTTTCAATAATGTTTCAAGAGGTGAGTTTTAAGCGGGGGGCGGGGGTTTAAAGGAGGAGAGGGGGTGGAGATGCGGAGGGCTTTAGGTAGGGAGTTCCAGTGGAGAGAATATGGGCTCAGAAACAGCTCAGGGTTGCGGAGGACGCTGAAGTTATGAACAGTCTGGTTCAGCCTGAAACAGTGGGCGAGGAAGCGGAATGGAGTCTGCAGTGAGGGTGCAGTGATTGTGCCAGGCGCTGAAGACAATGGCCCAGAAATTTGGGTCGGGGGCTTCCCGCGGGTGCAAGCCCCCGACCTGCACTTACATAGCGCGCCTGCCGTTGTACTGTGGGGCCACATGGGATTCCGATCCTGGGCCTCCTCCAGCTGCCAGTGTGCAGTGCTCGCGTATCCCAGCAGCGATGTTAGTTCGCAGCGTCCCCTGGGATCACGTGGGCCACGGGGAGCCAATTGGAGCAGGGAATCTCTATTCATAGATTTAACAGGAAGACCTGTCAAATCTATGAATAGAGATCAGCCCCAAAACCTAAGTAAAACTTCAAATAAAAAAATTTTTAAATCATGTTTTTAAAATAATTATAAATTAACAATTTTAAACAACAATTTAAATTTTTGAAAAAATTAATTACAGTTTTTAACAGGGCTAACAATAAACTTACATTTCTTTAAAGTATTTTAAAATGATAAACCTGTGGAAAAAATGTTTTGATTTTAATTAACCTCTTACCTTGTTAAAAGCAGGCCTCGCAACTGCTTTTCCCAAGCGCAGCTGCTAGGGACTTACCCGCATGGAAAAACCTGTAAAAAAATCGGAAGTTCCAGGTCTACGCGCTGCCTCTCCAGCGCACGCGTTTGACCTGTGAACCCCTTCCTTCAAGGGAACGGAAGTTCCGGTTTCCAGCGCATGCGCAGTGCATGCAGGAAACCAGCACTTTCGTTGGGCCTACGCGTGAGTACCCAGCGCGTACTCACCTGTGAGGACCCGAATTTCTGGTCCAATAGTTTTGGCTTTCCCAGTGTTTAGCTGGAGGAAATGTTGGCTCATGCAGTTAATAGCACACCCATAGTGGAAGATTCAAGGGAGGTGGTAGTGAGGTAGGAGTCAGTGTCATCATGAGGAGACGAGATGAGGAGAGATTGGGTCGATTGGGATTAAACTCGCTAGAGTTTAGAAGAATGAGAGGGGATCTCATTGAAACTTATAAAATTCTAACAGGACTAGACAGACTAGATGCAGGAAGGATGTTCCCGATGGCAGGGGAGTCCAGAACCAGGGGTCACAGTCTAAGGATAAGAGGTAAGCCATTTGAGATGAGGAAGAATTTCTTCACCCAGAGAGTCATAGAGTCATAGAGTTTTTCAGCACAGAAACAGGCCCTTCGGCCCATCGTGTCTGCGCCGCCCATCCCTCCCTGTCCAGTCTAATCCCATTTTCCAGCATTTGGTCCATAGCCTTGTATGCAATGGCATTTCAAGTGCTCATCCAAATGCTTCTTGAATGTTGTGAGGGTTCCTGCCTCTACCACCCTTTCAGGCAGTGAGTTCCAGCTTCCAACCACCCTCTGGGTGAAAAAGTTCCTCCTCAAATCCCCCCTAAATCTCCTGCCCCTTACCCTGAATCTGTGCCCCCTTGTTATTGACCCCCCTACTAAGGGGAAAAGTTCCTCTTTATCTACCCTATCTATGCCCCTCATCATTTTGTACACCTCAATCAGGTCCCCCCTCAGCCTTCTTTGCTCCAAGGAAAACAACCCCAGCCTGTCCAGTCTCTCTTCATAGCTGAGGCGCTCCATCCCAGGTAACATCCTGGTGAATCTTCTCTGCACCCTCTCCAAAGCAATCACATCCTTCCTATAGTGAGGCGACCAGAACTGCACACACTACTCCAGCTGTGGCCTCACCAGCGTTTTGTACAGCTCCATCATAACCTCCCTGCTCTTATATTCTATGCCTCTGCTAATGAAGGCAAGTATCCCATAAGCCTTTTTAACCACCTTATCTACCTGTTCCGCTGCCTTCAGGGAATTATGTACATGTACACCAAGGTCCCTCTGACCCTCTGTACTTCCTAGGGTCCTACCACTCATTGTGTATTCCCTTGCCTTATTTGTCCGTCCAAAATGCATCACCTCGCACTTTTCCGGGTTAAATTCCATTTGCCACTTTTCCGCCCATCTGACCAACCCGTTAATATTGTCCTGCAGCCTGAGGCTTTCCTCCTCGCAATTTACCACCCCACCAATTTTCGTGTCATCCGCGAACTTACTGATCATACCCTTTACATTCTCATCCAAATCATTAATGTAGATCACAAACAGCAAGGGACCCAGCACCGATCCCTGAGGTACCCCACTGGACACAGGCTTCCAGTCACAAAAGCAACCTTCGACCATCACCCTCTGCCTCCTGCCACTCAGCCAGTTTAGGATCCAACGCGCCAAGGCCCCCTGGATCCCATGGGCTCTTACCTTCTTGACCAGTCTCCTATGCGGGACCTTGTCAAAAGCTTTACTGAAGTCCATGTAAACCACATCCACAGCATTTCCCTCATCCACACACCTAGTCACCCCCTCGAAAAATTCAATCAGATTGGTCAGACATGATTTACCCTTGACAAAGCCATGCTGACTATCCCCGATTAATCCTTGCCTCTCCAAGTGGAGGCTAATTTTGTCCCTCAGAATTTTTTCCAATAATTTCCCTACCACAGATGTTAGGCTCACTGGCCTGTAATTCCCTGGTTTATCCCTGCTACCCTTCTTGAATAATGGTACTACATTAGCTGTTCTCCAGTCCTCTGGTACATCCCCTGTGGCCAGAGAGGTTCTGAAAATTTGTGTCAGAGCCCCTGCAATCTCCTCCTTTGCCTCACACAACAGCCTGGGATACATCTCGTCCGGGCCTGGGGATTTATCCACTTTTTGGCCTGCTAAAACCGCTAGTACCTCCTCCCTCTCGATGCTAATATGTTCAAGTATGTCACAGTCCCCTTGCCCGACTTCTATATCTACATCGTCTTTCTCCATAGTGAACACTGAGGCAAAAAATTCATTTAAAACCCCACCTACTTCATCTGGCTCTACACACAGCTTGCCACTTTGGTCCCTAATGGGCCCTACCCTTTCCCTGGTTATCCTCTTGCCCTTAATATACTTATAAAACATCTTAGGATTTTCCTTTATTTTGCTCGCCAGTGTTATTTCATGGCCCCTCCTCGCCCTCCTAATTTCCTTTTTAAGTATGCCCCTGCACCTCCTATACTCCTCTAGGGCTTCCACCGTCTTTTGTCTTTTGTAACTGCCAAAAGCCCCCCTTTTTTTCCTAATGCATTTTTGTATATCCTTTGTCATCCAAGGTTCCCTTTGCTTGTTGGTCCCACCCTTGACCTTTACAGGAACATGTTGGTGTTGTACTCTCTCTATTTCCCTTCTGAAAGCCTCCCACTGTTTTGATGTGGATTTTCCTATAAGTAGCTGCTCCCAGTCCACTTTTGCCAGATCCTGTCTTATCTTATTAAAATCGGCCTTCCCCCAATTTAGAACCCTGATTTCCGGGCCGTCTTTGTCTTTTTCCATGACCACCTTAAATCTCACCGAATTGTGGTCACTATCGCCAAAATGCTCTCCTACAGACACTTCCACCACCTGCCCGGCTACATTCCCTAGAATTAGGTCCAGTACCGCCCCCTCTCTTGTAGGACTTTCTACATGTTGGCTCAAAAAGCTTTCCTGGATGCACTTTAAGAATTCTGCTCCCTCCAAGCCTTTCACCCTCTGACTATCCCAATTTATATTGGGGAAGTTGAAATCCCCCACTATTACTACCCTATTATTTTCACACTTTTCTGATATCTGCCTGCATATCTGTTCCTCTATCTCCCCCTGACTGTTTGGGGGCCTATAGTACACTCCCAGCAAGGTGCTTGACCCCTTTTTGTTTTTAAGTTCTACCCATATGGCCTCATTAGAGGAACCCGCTAATATATCATCCCTCCTTACAGCAGTAATAGACTCCTTAATTAATATTGCAACACCCCCTCCCCTTTTACACCCCCCTCTGTCTCGCCTGAAGATTCTATACCCCGGAATATTTAGCTGCCAGTCCTGACCCTCCCTCAACCATGTCTCCGTGATAGCAACAATATCGTACTCCCATGTGTTCAACAACAACTTCAGTTCATCCACCTTATTTGCAAGACTCCTTGCATTAAAATAAATGCCTTCCAGCCCTGCCATATTCCCTTTTGCCTTCACATCTTTGCTCTGCCTTCCCTGCTGACTTGTTTTTTCCTCCTTATTTGGCTGTACATCACCCCCTACTATAGCTCCACTCTGTATCCCATCCCCCTGCCGAATTAGTTTAAACCCCCCCCAGCACTGCTAGCAAACCTCCCCGCAAGGATATTGGTTCCCCTCTGGTTCAGGTGTAAACCGTCCGACTTGTACAAGTCCCACCTTTCCCAGAAGCAGACCCAGTGATCCAGGAAACTAAAGCCCTCCCTCCTGCACCATCCCTTTAGCCACGCATTCATCTGTTCTATCCTCCTATTCCTATACTCACTAGCACGTGGCACCGGGAGTAATCCAGAGATTACAACCTTTGAGGTCCTGCTCCTTAATCTTGCCCCTAGCTCCCTAAATTCTTGCTGCAGGACCTCATCCCTCTTTTTACCTATGTCGTTGGTACCAATGTGGACCACGACCTCTGGCTGTTCACCCTCCCCCTCCAGAATGCCCTGCAGCTGCTCAGTGACATCCTTGACCCTGGCACCAGGGAGGCAACAAACCATCCTGGATTCACGTCTACGGCCACAGAAACGCCTATCTGTTCCCCTTACTATAGAATCCCCTACGACTATTGCTCTCCCACTCCTTTTCCTCCCCTCCTGGGCAGCAGGAGTGGTGAACCTGTGGAATTCTCTACCACAGAAAGCAGTTGAAGCTAATTCATTAAATATATTCAAGAAGGAGTTAGATATATTTCTTAAGGCTAAAGGGATCAAGGGGTATGGGGAGAAAGCAGGGACAGGGTACTGAGTTTGGATGATCAGCCATGATCTCATTAAATGGCGGAGCAGGCTCGAGGGGCCGAATGGCCTACTCCTGCTCCTATCTTCTATGTTTCTATCAGTAATAATGTGGAAGTTGATCCAACTGAAAGTTAACATGCAGGTACAGCAAGCAATTAGGAAAGCAAATGGTATGTTGGCCTTTATTACAAGAGGATTGGAGTATAAGAGTAAAGACATCTTACAGCAATTATATAGGGCTCTGGTGAGACCACACCTGCAGTATTGCGTACATGATTTGGTCTCCTTACCTAAGGAAGGATATACTTGCCATAGAGGGAGTGCAACGAGACTTCACTGGACTGATTCCTGGGATGGGGGTATTGTCCTATGAGGAGAGATTGAGTAGACTAGGCCTATATTCTCTAGCATTTAGAAGAATGAGAGGTGATCTCATCAAAACATACAAAATTCTTACAGGGCTTGACAGGGTAGATGCAGGGAGGATGTTTCCCCTGGCTGGAGAGTCTAGAACCAGGGGTCACAGTCTCAGAATAAGGGGTCGGCCATTTAGGACTGAGAGAGGAGGAGAAATTTCTTCACTCAGAGGGTGGTGAATCTTTGGAATTATCTACCACAGATGGCTGTGGAGGCTCAGTCGTTGAGTATATTCAAGGCAGAGATCGATAGATTTTTAGATATTAAGGGAATCAAGGGGTATGGGGATAGTGCAGGAAAGTGGAGATGAGGTAGAAGATTAGCCATGATCTTATTAAATAGCGGAGCAGGCTCGAAGGGCCGAGTGGCCTACTCCTGCTCCTATTTGTCATGCTCTTGGATAATGTCTCCAAGGGACAATCCATAGACGAGGAAGGAGGAGAGCCAAGGATGGATTCTTGGAGGACGCTTGAGGTGATGATGCTGGGGAGTGGGTGGTGAGGACTGTGGGAAGAGAAGTTGTTGCTAGAAATGCTCAGGCTACAATAGGCTAAGTAAAAGTGGAACCAATTGAAGGCAATTTCACTGAGCTGGGCCACAGAGGAGAGGTGCTGGAAGGAGACAGTGCGATTGACCATTTCACCGGCTGCAGTGAGGTCAAGGTGGATGAGAAGGGATAATACACCACAGTCCCAGTCACACAAAAGGTGTCATTTCTAATTTTAGGTTTTTGGGCCTTTTGGGTGCTGAGGGTTGGGCAGAAACCTAATTAGAGGGATTCAATCTCGGAGTGATCGGCACGGATCTGGGAAGCGGCAACATGTTCAAGGGCTTGAGAAAGAAAAGAGATCTTAGTTAGCAAGGACAGAGGAGTCGAGGGTGGGTTATTTGAACAGGGAGCGATGCAGGAGTGCTTGAAAGAAAAGGGGGGCAGGTGCCTGAGGAGAGGGAGCCATTTACTCAATGTCGTGCATACCAATCGATTCCCCCTCATCTGTAAAGAATCAGTTGGTCTCATGCGCTACAACTGGCCTCAACTAGCCCAGATGACCTTAGTACAATAGTGACCGTTTGCAGATGTTCTGGGATGTGTAAGGGGGGTGGCGGGTGTGGCGCGTGCGCCCAGTCAGTTGTGCCCCTGACTGTTTGTGAGCGGTTCGAATCACTCCCACGCCCCTGGGTTCTAGACATCGGACTTAGGTACAGGCGGCGATACAGAAAGACTCGAGTAGACAAGTGGTTTGGATGTAAGAAAACCAAGATTTTATTAAAACAGAAACGAGAACACAGTCTTACGAGAAAATTACTAGTATAAAACACAATTACAGGCATATAACACTACAATTATACTTATGCAGGGAATGGGGAACACACAGCACATCGAGGGAAAACAAACTATATTAACAATCCCCTTATCCTTATCCCACCCCCTATACCTAACTAGATCAAGCTATGAGGGGCCAGAATTCATGCTCACCAATCCAAAATAAAGCCAACTGTTTGACGAATGCAGGTTTTGAGGTTTGGTCTTTGGTCCTTCTAGGTACCCCGTCGCCACGTGGTCTTCAGGGGCGTGGTGCTGGGTCTGCTACTGCGACACACCCTCTCCCCTCTGCTGCCGTCATCGTCTCGTCGCGATGGGTTCTCCTCTTCTTCTCCCTTGGGCGGTCGTCGGCGGCAACGTTGTGCCTACAGGGCAGTTGGCAGTTTTAACTGTCTAGATTTTCCTACCCAAGCTTAAGAACGCCAATATATTCGTCGTGGCGTGGCCACCTGCATTTTCGCAGTGTTCAACAAGGAATGTTCGTCTCGCCAAGCGCCAGCTTATAACTGGACGCTTGGCCTCATCAATACGTTTTTCGCTGCCCTGCTCTGCTCTTATCGAGTTGTTACCATCTTCTTCGTCTCCTATCGTCTCGTCTCGTTCGGTTACTATACGAGTCCTGGGCTGCCTACTCACTTTCGTCCTGCCCCTTTGTGCGTCCTGGGCATCCTGGATGGCTATGGACTTGGGTCTCGTTCCCCTCCCCTGTTATTGGTATGGTGTCCTTAGTTACTGAAAATTCTGCTACGGGGAGAGAACCCGCCACGAGGCCAGGGCACGAGTGTGGGCGGCAGCCCAAGAGGTCGGAGCCATGAGAGCAGGGACAAGGGCAGGAGAGCAAGAGTCAAGAGAGCAAGTGTCAAGAGAAAGATTGCTACCCGGGGCCTGCAGTTATACTCCTTATGAAAACCTTTATCTGCGCGCCAAATCAGGTTAGTTCATTGTTCCAATTTTGGCGGGCTAGTTTAAATAATTGTAGCAATCTAAACTAACTGTTTTTAGATGGCCATTTATCGCACCTAATGGCCTGATGTCTGAGCTGTATTGTTATTAATGCATTCTAATCGGCCTCTCCAGCCTCGATGGCTTCCTTAAGCTGTTTCTGATTATTTATGCAGACAACTTGATGGCCTCAAGTATAGGCCTAACTAGTTCTGATCTGTCTCCGATCTGATGTAATGCATATTCAAATGTTTACTGTCTGCTTTTCCAAAACACAAAGTCCTTTTCACAGAAACTGCATTTTAGGTTTCAATTTCCCCACAGGCTGCTTGTGCTGCCTCAGTCCAAGCTTTTAAAATCTTGCAGGCTTTAGGTCACGAGGTGTGGACGACATCTTTTGGGTACCGTTTTTAAAATGTCCATGCAGGGTCCTTTTTCTTATTAACTTTGGTGAAATGTGGAAATTTTGCGAATCCTACAGATGGCAACATCTGGCTTTGCTGGGATACTGACAGCGCATCTGGAACTCAGCCCTAGCGAAGATGAGCACCTTGAGGAGAAGAGGGGAAAAAGGGAGAAAACTAGCAGGATAGAAAGAGCAGACACATGCTAAAAGTAGGACAGAGTAGAATAAAGACCGAGAGCGGCCAGGAAGTAAGCAAGTGTCAGCTGGTAAAGCCCAGTAGGGTGCAACTTGAAGCATCTGCAGCTGTACTGCAAAATATTGGCAGCGTTGTAATGAAAACCCATAAACCACTGCAGTAAACCCCACATCTGGCATTAATAGAGTCATAAAATAGCAAATGTACATATTTTGAATGACATTGAAACTCAGTAGTTAAGTGTCAAAGCTTTATGGCAGATATAAAAAGTCAGGGCAGCAATCTAACCATTTACAGCATCAAACGGACGTTAATTTAGTAGTCCAAATAGGCTCTGTTACATTCCAATTGAAATCAAAGGTCAAATTTTAGTTTTCAATATAATATTCTTCCTGCCTCCTTCTATCTGCGATCGTCCACACATTTCTTTAAACCGATATCAGCCTGGATCTTTAGGTAATCTGACACTCCAATTCCTGGCCAGTATGCCTTCCGCAAACCTAAATCAGATTACCTAGTTAAATCATCTCATTGCTGTTCCTCTTGTAATGTACAGAATGATTACTTGATTTCTTCTCCTTCTCAGGCAACCCCTCGGAACCGAGGATGACTTGCTTCCACATTAAAAATGAGTTCTCAGGTGACTGATGAGTCCAATGCGGGACCTACAGTCTCTGTCACAGGTGGGGCAGACGGTGGTTGAAGGGGCGGGTGGGTGGGGTGCTTGGGTTGAGGTGCGCTCCTTGCGCTGCCTGCGCTTGGCTTCCGCTTGCTCCTCGCTGTTGTGTCCGTTGGTAGTAAGGCACAAGACTGCAGGAGAATGGTACAACAGGTGTTTACTCAACGTGGCTCACTCTGGAACTGAACTGTACAGATTACTACTCAGTGCTATATACAGGTGTGGTCACTGCCGGTACTACAGTATACATGAGCTGTAAAAAATAGTTCCCCCCTTAAAGGTATATACATTACAATTCCTCCCCTTTTAGATTAACAGTACCATAACACTCATTTAACAATTAAATATCAAACTAATTACAATTAACACTATTAACATACAACGTTAGCTGAAAATAGTCCATTTATATATTCAGTCTTTGGGGAGGCTTCCAGATCCTTTCTGGATAGCGTCTTTCCCGAGTGTCTCGCTCTTGGTGCAGAGACAATTCTGGCACCCTATCATCGGTTGGGTCATCAGCTTCCGATGCTACTGTTTCTGGGGTAGATGCGACCTGTACGTCGGGTTCCTCACCAGGTACGTATGGGCGAGGCATGGGGTTGACTTGTTCCTGTGACTCTAGGATCTGGTCAGCATGGCGTCTCACGATGTTCTCCCCAACGTCCACTGTGTACATTAGTGGGCCCTGCCGTGTGCATATCGTTCCTGGCTGCCATTTTTCTGTTCGGTAGTCGCGGGCCAAGACTGGTTGCCCTACATTGAAGCTCCTTGTTGGCTTCTCGTGGATGTGCTGGAATTGCTTACTCTCAACATCTCTTCGTACGTTTGGTCTGAGCAAATCCAGGCGAGATCTTAACCTTCGGTTAAAGAACATCATGGCCGGGGCCTGGTTGGTGACTGCATGTGTCGCATTCCGGTAGGTGAACAGGAAATTGTCCACCTTATGCTGCAGCGGAATGTTGTCATTGTACATAGCCTTTATTGCCTTCTTAAAGGTTTGTACGAACCTCTCAGCCAATCCATTTGTGGCTGGATGATACGGGGCGGATGTGTAATCCCTTACTCCATTCTTATTCATAAACCTCCGGAACTCTTCGGACACAAACTGTGGTCCATTATCGGAGCAAATCTGTTCTGGCAAGCCGTTCCTGGCAAATATGGTCCGTAGGACTGCAATCGTTTTCTCCGTGGTGGTGGAGGACATTTTGATGACCTCAGGCCATTTCGAGTGCGCATCCACGGCTATTAGAAACATTGAGTCCATGAATGGACCAGCAAAATCAATATGCACCCGTTGCCATGGAGATGAGGGCCACTCCCATGGGTGTAGAGGGGCCTGTGGTGGTGCATTTTGGACTTTCTGGCATCCTGAGCAGCTCTTGGTCAGGTCCTCGATTTGTTTATAGATTCCCGGCCACCACACATAAGCCCTGGCAAGGCTTTTCATTTTTACCCCTCCCAGATGACCCTCATGAAGCTCATTGAGCACTCTATCCCTTAACTTGGGTGGAATTACCACTCGGGATCCACACATCAAGGTCCCCCGGCACACTGACAGCTGTTCTCTTCTTGTCGAGAATGCTGGCAACAGTGAGTCGCCATGTGCTGGCCATCCCTTCACCGTCAAATCATATACCCGAGACAGTGTCGGGTCATTTTCTATACGAGCGTTAGTTACCGGTAGGTATTCAACTATAGTCGAATGAAATATTTCAACAGGATCCACTGCTGGTGCTTCCTCCGCAATAGGCAGTGGCAGGCGTGACAGCCCATCAGCATTTCCATGCTGTTTCGTGCCCTTATATTCAATCTCATAGTGGTGCGCCCCTAGAAAGAGTGACCATCTTTGTAGTCATTGCGCAGTCATCACCGGAACGCCCTTCTTCGGATTAAAAATGGAGACAAGAGGCTGGTGGTCAGTCAGCAAGGTGAATTTCTGCCTGTGCAGATAGTGATTGAACTTTTTCACTCCCCACACTAGGCTGAGGGCCTCCCTGTCAATCTGGGCATAGTTACGCTCGGCTGAGGTTAGTGATCGTGACGCAAAGGCTATTGGCCTCTCTAAGCTGTCCGAGAATTTGTGCGACAGCACCGCTCCAATGCCGTAGGGTGACACATCACACGCCAACCGAATTGGTAGTGCTGGGTTGAAATACGCCAATACCTCTTTCGATGTGATTAGTGTTTTGCTCTTCTGGAAAGCTCGTTTACATTCATCACTCCACTTCCATGGCACTCCAGTTTGCAGTAGGGTGTTCAGTGGGTGTAGCATTGTAGACAAATTTGGCAAGAACTTATGGTAGTAGTTTACCAGCCCGAGGAATGACCTCAGTTGTGACACGTTTTCCGGTGCTGGAGCCTTGACTACTGCCTCAATCTTTTCTGGGGACTTATGTAACCCCTCTTTATCGATAACGTGGCCACAATACGAGATCTGTTTTTTTTTAAACTCACATTTGGGGCGGTTAGCTCGGAGCCCATATTCCTTCAATCTAGTGAGCACCTGCTCCAGGTTGGCGAGGTGATCACCGTCATTTTCGCCCGTGACCAGGATGTCGTCCAAATAACACTGGGTCCCTGAGATCCCTTGCAGGACTTGTTCCGTTGCCCTTTGCCAAATAGCTGGAGCTGATGCTACCCCGAATACCAGCCGGTTGTATTGGTAGAGACCTTTATGGGTGTTGATTGTGAGGTATTTTTTTGATGCCTCTTCTACCTCCATTTGCAGATACGCCTGGGCCAGATCAATCTTAGTGAAGCGTTTCCCTCCAGATAGCGAGGCGAAAATATCTTCAATCCGCGGAAGTGGATATTGCACGGTGTGAAGGACTGGGTTCACTGTTACCTTAAAGTCCCCACAGATGCGAACCTTCCTTGGTTCCCCAGGCGTGCTGCTCAACAACTTTTTCATCGCAGGGATGATGGGTGTAGCCCACTCGCTCCAGTCTACCTTAGACAGTACTCCTGAACGTTCCAAACTCTCCAGCTCTGCTTCAACGGCTGGGCGGATCGCATAAGGTACCGGTCTGGCCTTAAAAAATTTTGGGCTTGCGTTTTCTTCGATTTTACTTGTTGCTGTCATGCCTTTTAGTGTTCCGAGTCCTTGCTGGAACACTTCTTGTGCGTCGGTTAGGATCTTTGACAGTCGCGCAGGTGTGACGTCGTCATCCTTTTTGGCAGCCACAGTCAGTGCTTGTATGGAATGCCAATCCAGCTGTATTTTCCGGATCCATTCATGTCTCAGTAATGGTGGTCCTCCATCTTGCAATACATACAGGTCTAGTTTTGGTGTTTCCTTACCGTTATATATAACGGTCACCTTTATTTTTCCTTTGGGGTAGACTTTTTGCCCCGTGTACGTCTTCAAAATAATTTTTGTGTCTCTCAAGGGTATGTGTGAGAATAGCTGCTCGTAGTCCCATCGGTTTATGACTGTTAGGGCTGATCCTGTGTCCAATTCCATTTTTTCCTGGACTCCTGCTATCTTGAGAGTGACCCAAATGGTTCGGTGATCCTCCGTTTTGATCACATTATGTCGTTTCAGACAACTCAGCTCCCTGCTTTCGGAGTCGGTATCGCTCTTTTGTTCATCTGAACTGTTCTCCGTCACCTTATGTACCTTCTTGTACTTTTCTTTTGGAGATTTCTTATTGCTGATTTTCTTTCCCGACCTGCAGATTCGTGCTATATGTCCCACTTTTCCAAACTGTCTGCACACTTTGTCTTTGAACCAGCAATCATTGTGGTCGTGTGTTGTTCTGCCGCAGTGATAGCACTTCTCTGTTCTGTATGACATTTCGTTTGTGCCATATTCTTGTGGTCTCTGTTGTATCTCTGCAGCGCCCCGTGCTGCTGCTTCATATGATACCACAATGCTGAAAGCCTTGTCCAGCGTAAGGTCCTTTTCAGATAAAAGCCATTTCTGGGTTCCTTCACTTTGAAGCCCACACACAAACTTGTCCCTTAAGGTATCTGCCAGTCCCGTTCCAAACTGGCAGTGTTTCGATAGTTTGCGCAGTTCTGTTAAATATTCAGCATTGCTTTCATCCTTATGCTGGTTCTGTTTGTGAAACTTGAATCTTTCTGCTATCAGCAGCGTTGTAGGGTTTAAATGTTCCTGTAGTATCGTCACTATGTCTCCAAAACTCTTTTCCACTGGCTTCGCTGGGGTTACTAGATTTCGTAATAAGCCATACGTCTTTGCACCCATTAAATTTAACAATACCGGCGCTTTCTTGTCATCTGACACCTCATTTGCCTTGCAGTATACCCCTATTCGTTCGACATATGTAGTCCAATCTTCGACTTCATTGTCAAATGCGGTGATACTGCCACTCTTCGGCATTTTGGGTGTGGTTTAATATGGCTTAAAATGGCGTCTCCCGCACTTTCCTTCCTCCCCCGCTGCTGCCAACGCCGCTCTCGGCGGTCCTCGTGGCAATGGCGGCACCCTGTAGGTTTCGCGCGCTTCTCCTGCGCTGCTGCCAACGCCGCTCTCGGCGGTCCTCGTGGCAATGGCGGCGCCTCGCGGGTTTCTGCGCATCTCTCTCCCTCTCCTCGACGCTGCTCGGCCCCTGAACACCGGCTGCGCCCTGTGCGCTCTGCCCTCTCTCTCTCTCCCGTCGACGCTGCTCGGCCGTTTGCTGTGCCGCTCGGTCGGGCTCTAGCCCGCCGCTGTCCGGGAAGGGTCTGCGCACTACCTGTTGCCAGCCTGTTTCGCTGGACCACCGCGACTGGAAAGCCAAGCCTGGCTCTCAACAGCCTCCCCTGCAATTCTCGAGTCTCTGCTGGATGACTGGGCGGTGGCCCGTGGTCGACGCCCGTGTCTCTGGCCTTGACCTCCAATCTACTGGTCTCCAGGAACGAATCCCTGGGAGGTGATGCAGAGTTGCAGGTAGGATCGATTTTGCCTCGTCGCCAATGTTGTGTCCGTCGGTAGTAAGACACAAGACTGCAGGAGAACGGTACAACAGGTGTTTACTCAACGTGGCTCACTCTGGAACTGAACTGTACCGATTACTACTCAGTGCTATATACAGGTGTGGTCACTGCCGGTACTACAGTATACATGAGCTGTAAAAAGTAGTTCCCCCCTTAAAGGTATATACATTACACCGGCGAAGGGACTTGAGGTGTTCCGCGCCTTCCCGGATGCTTCTCCTCCACTTTGCGCGGTCTTGGGCCAGGGATTCCCGGGTGTCGGTGGGGATGTTGCACTTTTTCAAGGAGGCTTTGAGGGTGTCCTTGAAGCGTTTCCTCTGCTCACCTGGGGCTCTCTTGCCGCGTTGGAGCTCCGAGTAGAGCGCTTGTTTTGGGAGTCTCGTATTGGGCATGCGGATGATGTGACCTGTCCATTGGAGCTGATCGGGCGTGGTCAAAGCTTCAATGCTGGGGATGTTGGCCTGAGCGAAAACTTACTTGATTTACCTACAGCATGTTAGTCACTATGGGCAGGATTTTAACTTAGCGGCGGGGAGGGAACAGTGGGGTGGGCGGGGCAGGGGGTTGGTTGCTGGATTGTGGTCGGGAAAACCCGGTGAACGGGTTCCCCTCAGGCCCTGCCAAATTTAATGGCAGGGCCTGATTTAACATTTTTTTTTCCCTCTGTATCCTGCCCGCAGCCAGCCAGATTGAGAGGCTGGCTGTCTGCCGGGTGGGTATGCCTGCGGCACCAGGCCTCAGCCGGGGAGCAGAGAGGAGGGAGGGATGGGAGGCTGGGGGGGGTGGGCAGGGATCAGAGATCGACAGGCCGGAGTGAGGGGGTGTCGGGGGCCGGGGATCGGAAATTGGAAGGCTTGAGGGAGGGTCATAGGCCAGGGGTCAGGGATCGGAAGGTGGGAGGAGGTTCGGGGTGATGGGGGGGTGTTGTCTGATCATGGTGGGTTGGCAAGGGAGGTACGCTGGATCCAGCAAATAAGCGGAAAGGCCCTTACCTCCTAGGTCCAGCTGTCCTCGTCTTCCTTTAGCTGGCGGGTTCCCCGAGGCCTGAGAAACCCGGCCTCCCAGTGTTAAATTTAAAATGGAGCTTCAAATTGAGGCACACAGCCTCATTATAATATTTAAAGTGCCCACTCGCCTTCTGGGAGCGGGTTGGCTGCCTGCCCCCATCTGTTAAAAACAGAAGTGGGCGGGTTGGGGTCAGGTTGGGGTTGGGATTCAGATTTCTAACACTTTAACCTGCCACCCGACCCAAACCCGCCCGTTTTTTGGGGTTAATATTTCCCCCCCCCCACCCGCCCCCATAATTCATTGTGTAAAGCATGATAGGCAAGTTTTTATTTTTTCTACACTAAAGACATTCTTATATCTTGCTACGAGTGCCACTGAAAGCAACCTCGCTCCTGGGTGCTGACTCCTTCCCCCTCACCAAAGCCTGTTTGCTTGGCTATTCATTCCATCGCTTGCCCTGCCAAAATGTCATGGCAGCAAAAGTATCGCTAAATACACTGGACCTTTCCTCCTCTGACCACCTCAAACTCTTCCATCTCTCCTGCCACTCACTTAACTTCCTTGTCCGATCTCAACCCTGTTAGTAAATCTCTGCTTTCACATGAGCTCCCCCACCAACATCTATCCCTAACGCAACCCCTCAAACTCTCCGGGCTCGATTTTCCAAGCCCCGAGAAGGCGGGTTTGGAGGTGGGAGTGGTAGGAAATTGCAGAATCGGGGGGCAGGAACCCATCCTGCCCCCAACCCGCCTCCGTGCCAATGTCCCAGGAGGCGGGTTCCCGACCTGTGCTGGGAGCCGCCTCCCCGAGGTGGGAAGGGGATTAGTGCCAATTAACTGCCTGTTAATTTGCCTAATCCCTATTTTTAGCCCTGAAGTGTGGGCTGTCCGACGGCTCCAAACCACGCCAAGTTAGTGAGGCGGACCGTCGGTCTGCAGGGGTTGGAGGGGTCGAGATGTCCGTTGTGCAGGTGAGTGATGGGTGCATGTGTGCAGAGGTAAGTGTGTGAGGTAAGAAAGTGTTTTAATAAGTTTTACTTACCTTTACTTTCTCCTGCAGGCTTCCTTCCTTCAGTTCTCGGGAGTCCCTCAGCTCACCGGCACAGAAAGCAGAATGGCCGCTGAACTGTCAAAAGCTGCAGCCTCTGCTTTCTGGTCTGGAGAGCTCTCTAACTGAATCTGAGTAGAAGGACTCAAGCTAGAAGACAGATTGTCAGTGTTTGACAGCTTCACAGAGCTGTCAAACGCTGACTTTTCATCTGTCAAAAGCTCTTGACAGATGAAATGTCAATCGTTGACATCACCAGTAACCAGGTGTCCCTTAATTGGCCTGCTGAGCCCGCTGGGCAGGCTTAACAAGGTCAATCAAGGGAAAATAGCGTGGGTTGGCCACAAGTCGATGGAGGCGGGACTATAACCAAAAAAGTGGGAGTCCCGCCTCCAAAAGCTCCCCATTGACAAAATCGAGCCCTCCGTCTCTGATGGTTCCTCTGCTCCCAAGATGTCATTCACTGAAAAGGCCTTCTCTGATTGCATCCTTGTCTTCCTTATCATCCACATCCCCCCTACTCTCCCTCAGGCCCACTACCCTCACCATCGGCCCGTGGAAACCCTCCCTCACTCAAGGAGAACTGGTGAGCATTAAACAGATCAGAGAGTGAAGGAAGGAGGCTGCTTCATCACGGGTCGAGAAGGTGAAATGAGTGGCTGCTCAATGGAAACGGTAGCATCGTGGTTATGTTACTAGATTAGTAATCCAGAGGCTTAAAAAGATGTGTTCAAATCTCACCAAGACAGCTGTGGAATTTAAAAAGCTAGTATCAGTAACGGTGAACATGAAACTACCGGATTGTCATAAAAACCCATCTTGTTCACTGATGTCCTTTAGGGAAGGAAATCTGCCGTCCTTACCCGGTCTGGCCTGTCTGTGACTTCAGACCCACAGCAATGTGGTTGACTCTTAAATGGCCGAGCAAGCCACTCAGATTAGGGATGAGCAATGAATGCTGGCCTTGCCAAGTGATGCCCACATCCCATGAACAAATACAAAAACTAGTAACATGGCGATTATAAACTCAAATCGCAACTTGTAATCTTGAATTCAATAAATCTGGTTATTTTTGTACTAATACTGAAATAAAATTGCCACGAGAGCTGTTGGATTGTCATGAAGACCTAATTGATTCACTATTGACCAGCAAGAGAAGGGAAACGGTCAACTCTACCTAGTCTGGCCGACATTCAGTCCCCAGTCCCACAGACTTGTATTTCTATAGCGCCTCTCGCGACCACCGGACGCCCCAAAGTGCTTTACAGCCAATGAAGTGCTTTTTGAAGTGGAGTCACTGTTGTAATGTAGAAAACGCAGCAGCCAATTTGCGCACAGCAAGCTCCCACAAATAGCAATGTGATAATGACCAGATAATCTGTTTTATTGGTTAATTCTTAATGCCCTTTGATGTGCACTAGCAAGCCACCCAATTTTTTTTATTTGTTCCTGGGATGTGGGCGTCGCTGGCAAGGCCAGCATTTATTGGCCATCCCAAGTTGCCCTTGAGAAGGTGGTGGCGAGCCGCCTTCTTGAACCGCTGCAGTCCAGGTGGTGAAGGTACTCCCACAGTGCTGTTAGGGAGGGAGTTCCAGGATTTTGACACAGCGATGATGAAGGAGCAACGATATATTTCCAAGTTAGGATGGTGTGTAACTTGGAGGGGAACTTGGAGGTGGTGGTGTTCCCATGAGCCTGCTGCCCTTGTCCTTCTAGGTGGAAGAGCTCACGGGTTTGGGAGGTGCTGCCGAAGAAGCCTTGGCGAGTTGCTGCAGTGCGTCTTGTCGAAGATACACTCTGCAGCCACGGTGCGCTGGTGGTGGAGGGAGTGAATATATAAGGTGGTGGATGGGGTGCCAATCAAGCGGGCTGCTTTGTCCTGGATGGTTGAGAAAGGTCCACCCACTGCCTTCTCAGGGGACTGGCCTTGACAGCATCACCCATATCCTTATAATAAATAAAAATTGTTTTCCTTTTTGGAAGGGTTGAGACTTTTGTGCCCATGGGTACGATGGGCCAAACAGCCTCCTTCTGTCCTAAGTGATCCCTAAGCTCTGGAATTCCCTCCCTAAACCTCTCTGCCTCTCTACCTCTCTCTCCTCCTACAAGGCACTCCTTAAAACCTACCTCTTTGACCAAGCTTTTGTTCATCTGCCCTAATTTCTCCTTATATGGCTCAGTGTCAATTTTTTTGTCTTATACTCTTATGAAGCGCCTTGGGACCTTTTACTACATTAAAGGTGCTATATAAATACAAGATGTTGTTATTGATTTTACAATACTCCCTTCTGTAATACACCTAAGCACCTTAACTGTCAGGGTAAGGATCTGATCGCTGAACCTGGTGGGCTGCAAGATCTTCACGGGTATCACAATAAGATAACTATTTTCCCGTCTGCATGTGTGGCATAATTTTCTTTTTTTGAAACCACGAGGACACCCAAAAGCCACTTAACAGCCCAGCATAGTATAAATCATGCTGAAAAGGAGGTCACAGTGCCTTGAAAGGATATTTACTAGTTCTAGCCCCTTTGGGGCTGTCCTGGATCAGGCGTATTTCTCAGATGTTCACCTTCAACTAAAGGTTGAGTTAGTCGAATCCTAAAGACGCTTAACTGGGTCTAAAGGTCCGGGCTATCTCTCCCTAAAGGAAAGGAACAACCTGAAAATGTTACCCTCCTCCAGATAGCACTTTTAATAAGTTTAGCCAGACAGTAAAGCCCCGGATATTATGAGGGTCTGGAGATTTCCTTCAGAAATTGTAACTCTTCACCAAAGAGTGTACAAAGATTGGGTTCGCGAGATATTGATACAGAAAACTTATATGGGACAATTCTAAAAATATATAGAGACTTATTTAAAAAAATGACATGCAATTTACAGTTGGTGTATCAGTCAAATCGCAACATTAATAGTTTTAAAAAGAGAAAAAATACAATCTTATTCTTAACAGAGAATCCTACTTATAAATCTTAACTTCGCTACTGTATTTCAGTTCTTAAACTATTCTTATTACAGGATATCCATCAATTATCAAGGTAGCAGTTACCTTCAATCCCCGAGGTGCAAAAGAGTGAAGAACTACAGGGCCGCCCCTGTAGTGGAGGATCGCTTTGCCCGATTAAAGCGAGTCTGATTATCTCATTCGAGACTCCAATATTTATACCCCTTTTTCAGTTGTTTTTCATAAGATTTCTGTTAATCCAAGTTAATTATCACTAATCATCTTTTAGCTGACCTACTGAAATTCTTACTGCCACATCATCAGTAGCTATTGGGAGTTTACCATATGTGGGCAAAGGGCAGATGTCCTCTACCTCATGTCATTCTCAAGAGGTTTTAATCAAGATCATTCATCCAGAGCTGACCATTGTCTTATTTTAATAAGGTTACCCATTCAGGGGCCACCCATTCTTCTGTTTCAATAAGGTTACTTATTCAGGGTCAACAACGTGTCCTATTTCAATAGTCAGAATTCTTTCATAGCTATTTCATAGTTAGGTTTCTAAATTTCCAAGCCCAGTTTGTCATGTTCCAAAGAATTTATAGTGTGGAGATGCCGGTGTTGGACTGGGGTGGACAAATGTAAGAAATCACACAACACCAGGTTATAGTCCAACAGCTTTATTTGAAATCACAAGTTTTCGGAGTGCTGCTCCTTCGTCAGGTGAAGTGGAGAGATGCATAAAAACACAGCTTATATAGTCAGAGAATAATGTCAGATGTTTACAGCTAATCTTTCTAACTGCCATTTATCACACCTCGGCAGAGAGATAATCACAGCAATCAAAGGTGTGAATGGTGTCCAAACAGGTTAGTCAGGAAAACATTACATCAAAGAACAATGAGGTGGGGTCACAAGGGGTCAAATGTTGCAGATGCTGGGGTCTGTATGAAAAACAAAAAAACAGACAAAAAACATTTTTTTTGCTGGAAATCACAGCAGGTCCGGCCGCATCTGTGTGGAGAGAACAAGCCAACGATGACTCGAGTCTGGATGACCCTACGTCAGGTGGGGTTACATGTAGCGTGAGCATCAACCGCCCTCTGGTATCTCACGCCAGTGACAATTCTTTGTGTGAAAATAAGTATCAGCAGGCTATTTGACTAGAGACGGCATCACAGAAAAGCTGGAACTTTCTCCCACCAAATCCTAGGACAGTTGGAGCTTGTAAGAGTGAGATCCATAGAATTTTGTTGGGTGAAGGGTATCAAGGGATGTGGAGCACAGGCGGGTGAATGGAGTTGAGGTGCAGATGAGCCGTGATCTGATTGATCCAGGGTTTGAAGGGCCTACTCCTGTTTATGATGTTCCTAAAGCTGATCCTATCTTCACCCAACATTCACCCACGCACTTTCCAGCATGAATCACTGGATGGTGATTAGGAACGGGAATTCCTGGCTGATTTTATTAACTCCCTAGCCCAGGGCCGCTGAGGCCAGTCCTAGCAACCCAAAGAATTTATAAGGTAGAGTTCCTTATAAGGTACTCTTTAGGGTTAACTACTATCTTATCTCAATGAGGCCAGAATTCTTTCAGAAGGTAGGATTTCCAAATCCAGCTTGCCATGCCTTCCTTTAAAAAGTTATATAGTATATTTTTCTAAAAAGGTTATAGTGTATTCCTTCACAGTCTATCCACAAACTGCGCTGTTTGCTGAATTCAGCTGGAGGGGCAATTGGGTTGCTAGGACTGGCCTCAGTGGCCCTGGGCTAGGGAGTTAATAAAATCAGCCAGGAATTCCTGTTCCTAATCACCATCCAGTGATTCATGCTGGAAAGTGCGTGGGTGAATGTTGGGTGAAGATAGGATCAGCTTTAGGAACATCATAAACAGGAGTAGGCCCTTCAAACCCTGGATCAATCAGATCATGGCTCATCCGCACCTCAACTCCATTCACCCGCCTGTGCTCCACATCCCTTGATACCCTTCACCCAACAAAAATCTATGGATCTCACTCTTACAAGCTCCAACTGTCCTAGGATTTGGGGGGAGAAAGTTCCAGGTTTTCTGTGATGCCGTCTCTAGTCAAATAGCCTGCTGATACTTATTTTCACACAAAGAATTGTCACTGGCGTGAGATACCAGAGGGCGGTTGACACTCACGGAACAGCAAAGAGTAAGGACAGGAGAAAAAAGGAAGGGACAAAAGGTTTAAAACAAACTAAAGCACATTAGCCAAGAAATTCTAAGGGAGAACATAAAAACGTTAGAATTAGGAGCAGGAGTAGGCCATATGGCCCCTCGAGCCTGCTCCGCCATTCAATAAGATCATGGCTGATCTTCGAGCTCAACAACACTTTCCCGCCCGATCCCCATATCCCTTGATCCCCATAGTACCCAAAAATCCATTGATCTCTGTCTTGAATATACTCAACGACTGAGCCTCCGCAGCCCTCTGGGGTAGAGAATTCCAAACATTCACCACCCTCTGAGTGAAGAAATCTCAGTCCTAAATGGCTGACCCCTTATTCTGCGACTATGCCCCCTAGGAGGACTTCTCGGGTGGATCGGGAGGGAGTGGGGAAACTCCGCCTGCCCAATGGATGCATCACTAACCTAGAGTGCGTCAACCCACCAGGTCTGCCCTGGAGTCTCCAGGGATTAAGGAGTAATCTCCAGGACACCGCCGCGAGCAATCTGGGAGAAAAAAAATCACAGGAGCATTAAAAAATTGCGTTTAAAAAAAAAACGCTCTTTGAACATATCTTTACATATTGGTCGTGGGGAAAAAAGGCTGTTTGACCGACAGACAAGTATCATCCAATTGGGTAACGAAGAGTGTGTTCGCTTTCCAATTGGCCGTGGGAAGGCGGGGTGCCACGAGGATGGACGGGTCGGGCGACCAATGGCAGGAGTGTGGGGGCGGGACGGTTGGAGGCAGGATGTCATGTGATGACACCTCCAGGAATACATCTAACCGGAGTTGGTGACCCTATACTGACCCTGTCTGAAATCCAGTGCGGCTGCCAGTGCCCGCCTCAGCAAGAGGTGCTGAGGGGGTTTTGCTCTGATGCCTTGCTATGGTCACCAAAGGCCGTTAAAAATGTTTTTTTTTGAAGAGCCCAATTTAAAATTTGCTGCAGTGCAATCGATTAGCATGATCAAATCAGGCTATAAGAAGGAGGGTGGGCCCCAATCCTGCCGTGACGTGGTCCTGAGGAGACCGGCACTATTCACAATATATATTAATGATCTAGACAAGGGAACTAGATGTAATATCTCCAAGTTTGCAGACGACACAAAGCTGGGTGGGCGTGTGTGCTGTGAGGAGGATGCCGAGAAACTCCAGTATGATTTGGACAGGTTGGGTGATTGGGCAGATGCATGGCAGATGCAGTATAATGTGGGTAAATGTGAGGTTATCCACTTTGGTGTCAAAACAGGAGGGCAGGTTATTATCTGAATGGCAATAGATTGGGAGAAGGGGAAGTGCAACGAGACCTGGGTGTCCTTGTGTACCAGTCGCTGAAGGTAAGCATGCAGGTGCAGCAGGCAGTTAAGAAGGCAAATGGTATGTGGCCTTCGTAGGGAGAGGATTCGAGTACAGGAACAAGGATGTCTTGCTGCAGTTGTACAGGGCCTTGGTGAGACCACATCTTGAATATTGTGTGCAGTTTTGGTCGCCTTATCTGAGGAAGGATGTTCAAGCCATGGAGGGAGTGCAGCGAAGATTCACCAGGCTGATACTGGGATGGCAGGAATGACGTATGAGGAGAGATTGGGTCGATTGGGCTTATACTCGCTGGAGTTTAGAAGAATGAGAGGGGATCTCATTGAAACTTATAAAATTCTAACAGGACTAGACAGAATAGATGCAGGAAGGATATTCCCGATGGCGGGGGAGTCCAGAAGCAGGGTCACAATCTAAAGATAAAGGGTAAGCCATTTAGGACAGAGATGAGGAGGAATTTCTTCACCCAGAGAGTGGTGAACCTGTGGAATTCTCTACCACAGAAGGCAGTGGAGGCCAATTCATTAAATATATTCAAGAAGGAGTTAGATATATTTCTTAAGGCTAAAGGGATCAAGGGATATGGGGAGAAAGCAGGGACAGGTTACTGAGTTTGGATGATCAGCATGATCTCATTGAATGGCAGAGCAGGCTCGAGGGCCGAATGGCCTACTCCTGCTCCTATCTTCTATGTTTCTATGCTTCTCCACGCCGGCAATACACAGCGCTGGCGGCAACCAAGGCAGATCCGGCGGGGTTGATGGCGTCGACTCGCCAGTCGCATCTGTTTATGTGATGCTCTCGTGAAAACGGGATGGGCACAGGACTTACCCGCCCCTACTTCAGGCAGAATTCCAATCCAGCCCCCTCCCCACCCCCAAAAAATGGAGCATAACTGGGCCCCGCTCCAAATTTCTCCGCCATCGCCCTCTCACCTGCCCAAATGATTGTGAATTTCGTGCCACCACTGTCCTAGGAGTTTCAAGGCTCCCACACTAGTTTTCAAGGCTGTACTGTTCCAGACAAGCATTATAAACCAATCAAGTTTCACCCCTTTTTTTAATCCACACTTTCGCCTGGCCTTTTTTCTTCCCTCCCACATGACAGCTGTCCATCATTCTGCCAGCGCCATTCACACTTCATCTTGAGCCATCCTTTTTTCCTTTACCTGCTCCCATCACCACCTCCTCTGGCGTTCAATGTCTCTTAATGTCTCTTTATCTCTCCTGCTTTCTATCCTATCACTGACCTTCCCTTTTGTTCTTTCATTCCCCTCCCCCCTTTTTCCCAGCCCCCAACTTGCTTTAAAATCTGTTCCCTTTCCTGCTTTTTCCTCAGTTCTGACGAAGGGTCATCGGCCTGAAACGTTAACTTTGTTTCTCTCTCCACGGATGCTGCCCTGGCCTGTTGAGATTTTCCAGCATTTTTCTGTTTTTATTTCAAGTTTCACCCCTCGTAGTTTATTGCCTCATCTGACTCTCCTGATTAGATTACAGCCTTTAATCACGCCCGGGTATTAGAGGCTCCTTTATTACCACGAAGCCTCGCTATCCCTGTGATAGTTCCAGAGAAATTGGAGCTGGTTGGGAGTCTGTTCCGCTTGTATCAATGCCATGCATTATTTTGCTGCTTTATGCTAAATACTGATCCCAGAAGGGGAGTTAATCTGAACTCATTAGATCTTTAAATTAGGCCCACGAAGATGAAGATGTAATGTAAGCAACTGATAATTGAGGACACTCGTACAATCTGTTCCTCTCCCTGTCTGGGGCCAGCTGGAACAACTTCTGCAAAAATGTATCTGTTTTATTTAAGAGCCAACCATAGAGCATTACTTCCCAGTAAAAATCAGTTAAAATGACTGCAAAAATTAATGGCAATTCATTATTTTGAAATTGAATATAAAAACAATATTAATTTCTTTCTAGCTCCAATTATATAATCTCCCTAATCCAAATTGTTACTTTCAGTCAGAATAAGGCTTTGAGAGTCCATTATGTTACTATTTATATATTATTTGTCTTTATATATCTTAGTAGTGTGGCGGAGACCACATAGGGACAATAACACAATGTATAGCCAATGCTGTTATATGTACCTAAACACAATTCACTTTGTATAGCAATGTTGTGATATGTACATGCTGGGTTGGGTTATTGGTGCAGGGTCCCTTTAAGATCGTCGGGAACGTGATGATGTCATGACGTCAGTTGCGTGATGACGTCATAGCCCCTGCACGGGGCTGAGCCTTCAGACCTCGTGGACAGTGATTAAAGTAAGACACGTTTTGTTTTTGCTTAAAGAAAAGTCTCAGCCTGTTGATTTCTGTCGATCCCGCTGCTCTTTCGGACGATTCCAAAGACCTCATCTGAAATGGCGACGAACGCCGTTTCCATCAAATTACCCGAGTTTTGGGAACAACAGGCTGCTGCTTGGTTCACCCAGGCCAAGGCTCAATTTGCACTCCAGGACATCACCGCGGACGACAGAAGGTACTACTACGTCGTCTCTGCTCTCGGCAGCTCCACCGTGGCCAGAGTCGTGAACCTGCTCGAAAATCCCCCGGAGCTCAACAAATATGGTACGCTGAAAGCGCACCTCTTACAAACTTTCGGACTCACCAAAGCCGAACGCGCACACCGGCTTCTCTCTCTACCCGGGCTGGGTGACTCCAAGCCCTCGGAGCTGATGGACCACATGCTGGCCCTCCTGGGCACACACATGCCGTGCTTCCTCTTCAAGGAAGTGTTCCTTCAACAGCTGCCAGGTCAGGTACGGTCGGCTTTAGCCAACTCTTCCACTCCCGATTTCCGCGACCTGGCCAAGGAGGCCGACAAATTTTTCTCCGCCGGGCAACTGTACTGCGCGGCCACGCGGAGCACTGCCCCCACTGATACAGCCCAACGGCGGCAACCCTCAAGCCTCTGCTTCTACCACGCGCAGTTCGGCCCCAAAGCCAGGAAGTGCCGGCCCCCGTGCAGTTTTCCCGCGTCGAAAAAAAACTAAAGACCACTCGTCAGCTGCTATGGCTGTCAGCCGTTCAGGCAGTTTGTTGTTTATTACAGACACCGACCTCCGGTTTCCACACCCTCAATCCACCACCGAGCGCCCGAGGTCCCTCTGACGAACCCCCCCCCCCGGTCCCCAACCCGGAATTGAGGAGCCGTTCCAACTGTGTGATCCGGCCCCCCCCCCCCCAACGACTGACATTGCCAGTACTAGACTGACATTGCCAGTACTAGTGAATTCTGGGGGGATGTATGTGGTGGAGACCACATAGGGATAATAACACAATGTATAGCCAATGCTGTTATATGTATCTAAACACAATTCACTTTGTATAGCAATGTTGTGATATGTACATGCTGGGTTGGGTTATTGGTGCAGGGTCCCTTTAAGAGCGTCGGGAACGTGATGACGTCATGACGTCGGTTGCGTGATGACGTCATAGCCCCTGCACGGGGCTGAGCTGTCAGATCTCGTGGACAGTGATTAAAGTAAGACAAGTTTTGTTTTTGCTTAAAGAAAAGTCTCAGCCTGTTGATTTCTGTCGATCCCAACAGTAGCATTTACATATTATATGGTACTTATATAGTTTTTATATATAGAATTAATATTTATATGTGTATATCTATAGTATTCGTACATATAGTATTATGTATATATTATTCATATTTATATATATTTTCTACTGTATTCATATTTATATATAGTCTTAGTATTTATATACAGTATTGATATTATATATAAAGAAAAGACTTGCATTTCTATAGCACCTTTCACAACCACCAGAATTCCCAAAATACTTTACAGCCAATGACGTACTTTTTGAAGTGTAGTCACTGTTGTAATGTAGGAAACGCAGCAGCCAATTTGCACACAGCAAGCTCCCACAAACAGCAATGTGATAATGGCCAGATAAACTGTTTTTCAGTGATGTTAATTGAAGGATAAATATTGGCCCCAGAACACCAGAGAGAACTCCCCTGCTCTTCTTCAAAATAGCGCCATAGGATCTTTGACATCCACCTGAGAGAGGCAGATGGGGCCTTGGTTTAACGTCTCATCCGAAAGACGGCACCTCCCTCAGCGCTGCACTGGAGTGTCAGCCTAGATTTTTGTGCTCAAGTCCCTGGAGTGGGACTTGAACTCACAACCTTCTGACTCAGAGGCAAGAGTGCTGCCCACTAAGCCGCGGATGACACTGCAGCAGTAACCTATCTTTATATATATAAAAGGATCATGGCATCTGTCTGTCTGTCTGTCTGTGTGTATGTCCGGACTTAACTCAAAAGTTATAGAGCGTACCTACACATATGTTATATCAAAAGAAGGCTTATAATTAGGGGAGTGTCATAGGCATATTTACTTTTTGGTCAGACAAAAATTGTTCGGACAGTATACAAAAAACGTTCAAAAATCCGCTCATTAGCGGTTGGCCAATCATACGGGGGAATCCGCTCATTAGCATTGAGTGACGTGAAGGTTGACCAATCCTACGGGGGGAGCGCGCTGCATCACGGGGGGGCGTTTCATGGCGTGTGTGGGCGGGGCCTAACCTTTCAAACTGCCGTTAGTGCGGGCGGACAGTATACAAAAAACGTTCAAAAATCCGCTCATTAGCGGTTGGCCAATCATACGGGGGAATCCGCTCATTAGCATTGAGTGACGTGAAGGTTGACCAATCCTACGGGGGGAGCGCGCTGCCTCACGGGGGGCGTTTCATGGCGTGTGTGGGCGGGGCCTAATCTTTCAAACTGCCGTTAGTGCGGGAGTGCGAAAAACCACAGACAACCACGCGGCGATAAATTGATAAACTACGACCATACAACAGCCAGAAAAACATCGACCGAAATAAATCCAGCAGTGGAGCGGCGTCGGAGGCCCGCAGCGGGAGCTCATCAGGGCTCACTCGGGCCGGGTCTGAGGCGATACGCTGCGTGCGGGGGCTCCGGTTCACCGGAGCGGCAGGGGTCCATAGGGCCAGGCCTGAGGCGCTCCTTCCCCCCCTCTCTCTCCAGGCTAATCCCGAAATAAGTCCAGCAGCGGAGCGGCATCGGAGGCCCGCAGCGGGAGCTCATCAGGGCTCACTCGGGCCGGGCCTGAGACGATACGCTGCGCACGGGGGCTCCGGTTCACCGGAGCGGCAGGGGTCCATCCGGCCGGGCCTGAGGCGCTCCTTCCCCCCAGTCTCTCTCTCTCTCTCTTCCCCCCAGTCTCTCTCTCTCTCTCTTCCCCCCAGTCTCTCTCTCCACCCCAGTCTCTCTCTCTCTCTCTTCCCCCCAGTCCCTCTCTCTCCCCCAGTCCCTCTCTCCCCCCCAGTCTCTCTCTCCCCATCTCTCTCTTCTCCCCCAGTCTCTCTCACTCTCCTTCCCCCTCTCCCCCTCTATCTCCCCCTCTCTCTCTCTCTCCTTCCCCCTTTCTCTCTCTCTCCTTCCCTCTCTCTCTTTCCCTCTCTCTCTCTTTCCCTCTCTCTCTCTCTCTCCTTCCCACACAGACAGACAGACAGACAAACTCATTTATATATATCCTTCCCCCCAGTCTCTCTCTCTCTCTTCCCCCCAGTCTCTCTCTCTCTCTCTTCCCCCCAGTCTCTCTCTCCCCCCACTCTCTCTCTCTCTCTTCCCCCAGTCCCTCTCTCCCCCCGTCTCTCTCTCCCCCTGTCTCTCTCTTCTCCCCCCAGTCTCTCTCTCTCTCCTTCCCCCTCTCTCTCTCTCTCTCTCCCCCTCTCTCTCTCTCCTTCCCCCTCTCTCTTTCCCTCTCTCTCTCCTTCCCACACAGACAGACAGACAGACAAACTCATTTATATATATAAAAATTATTTCTACTTTTTTCATAACAACATGCCCTCAAAAAACCCTCGGCACCGCCGGGCACTCCAGCTAGTATTTGTATATAGTATTAGTATTTATATACAGTATTAATATTTATATAATAGTATCTACCTATAGCATTAGTATGTATAAAGAGTATTGATCTGTATTAGTATCTACCTATAGTATTATTATTTATATATGGTACTAATATTTACGTACGGTAGAAGAATCGTTATTTACATAGTATTGGGGTTTTTATAGGCAGGGTTTTTCACTGGCATTATGTTGCTGTCCCAGTGGAATTCAGCAAACGATTCTTCGGGAGCTGCTGTTCCCGCTCCTCACTCACTCCGTCACTTCCAAGATTTTCCTGCAGTTGTGATAGAGAGCGTCTGCCCAGCTCTGAGTGACTGTTTGCAATGGTGTGTAGATAGCAGCGATGCATTATCCGGTATCAATCTACAGAACAGGCTCCCCGGAGAGGTGGTGGAAACGGTTAGGATCGATTCATTCGAATGTAAATTAGATAGATTTTTTACAGAAATTACTATTTTGGGATACAGTGCGTGATTCACTTGAGACATGACGTGTGGTAAGTGACATGAATCAGTCATTCATGAAAGAAAGTCTTATGAAATAATACTGAGTGGCCTACGGGTGGCGCTGTCCAGGGAGAGTATAAATACTCGGGCATGGGCCCAGCTTGCGCAGGACATTCTTAACAGGAACTAGTGAAGGACACAACTAGACCTCCATGTTGTAAAACAGTTGATTAAAGCTTTGTTTAACGCTTAGACCAAGTGCCTCGTAGTTTTCTTACGTCAGTGAGTGTAGCGTGCTTGGGAGGAACAGGCGACTTTGGACCTATGGTTCCCAAAGCTCTCCAACACTGGGGTTTTCCACGTGACATTAGTCTGTTGTAGATTAATTGATAGTGATTGTTTGCTGCGATTTGTCAACAACACCATTATTGTTGTATCGTCCAACTACCAGGATGGTAGAAGACAAACTAGATGGACCTTGGTCTTTTTAAGTCCAGCAATGCCTATGGTGCTATGATATATTTTCATGCATTAGCTGCATTGTGATACTGGTCACAAGGGCCGCCTGTGAGTTCCTATCATCCAGTGTTGCTATACACGGTGGAGGAGGGATTTTACATAGAAACATAGAAGATAGGAGCAGGAGTAGGCCATTCGGCCCCTCGAGCCTGCTCCGCCATTTAATGAGATCATGGCTGATAATCCAAATTCAGTGCCCTGTCCCTGCATTCTCCCCATATCCCTTGATCCCTTTAGCCTTAAGAAATATATCTAACTCCTTCTTGAATATATTTAATGAATTGGCCTCAACTGCCTTGTGTGGTAGAGAATTCCACAGGTTCACCACTCTCTGGGTGAAGAAATTCCTCCTCATCTCTGTCCTAAATGGCTTACCCCTTATCCTTAGACTGTGACCCCTGGTTCTGGACTCCCCGCCATCGGGAACATCCTTCCTGCATCTAGTCTGTCCAGTCCTGTTAGAATTTTATAAGTTTCAATGAGATCCCCTCTCATTCTTCTAAACTCCAGTGAATATAAGCCCAATCGACCCAATCTCTCCTCATACGTCATTCCTGCCATCCCAGGTATCAGTCTGGTGAATCTTTGCTGCACTTCCTCCAGGGCAAGAACACCCTTCCTCAGATAAGGTGACTGTGCTGCCTCTCCCTCTAACTTAACCTCACTGTATGTATTTAACTTACTTATATATGTATAACCTACCTGTTGGGGCCGTTGCCCCTTTAACTTACCTTTTAGGGCCATTGCCCCTTTAAGACGCGCCTTAGCGTGCTGACATCACGTCACGTACAACGTAGCGTGCTGACGTCACGGCACGTACGACGTGACGTGCGTGAGGCGGCTGCCGGCACAGCCCGGCCTAGCGTCTTTGGCCGCATCTACCAGCCGCCGGGAGCGACGCGATCTTCCGCTCCCGCGGCAAGCATCGGCTCAGCCTGGCCTCCAGCTCCCGCTCCCGACTTCGGCCTCCACGGCCAGAAACGCGACCACGCGCATCACGTGACGCCCCAAGCGCGGACAACGCTACCGAGCGTGATGAGGTCATCACGCTCCCCACAGGACTGCTACGTAGTCCTCGTGGAGTCCTCGCTGGGACACAGACCTACACCACGGTGCTCCTACAGCAGCACAGGCTCCGGGCAGTTGTATTGTCCCCATGCTTGAGTCTTGGAAATTGTTTGTCTTTTTACAATTAGAATCGTTCAGTAAAGCGTTACAAGAAAAGTCAAGCCTTGTGATTTTATTGGAAGATATCGAGTTGTTCGCTATCTGTCTAGCTCTGCATAGAAGCGCGTTGCGAGGGCAAAACAGTAAAAAGACAACAGCACAGCGGGCTCAAGCGCAGGAAGATACCACTCAGCTACCATGAGTCTACGCTCAGGAAAACAATATACCCTAGAGGACGTCGACCAGTCAAGCGAGAAGCATGAGCCTCTCCTAGCAAACGATGCCAAGTCACAGCCCTCTAAAGTATCCCCTAGGTCATCTCGGCGGTCCAGCAGACCGTCGTCATCGACAGCTTCTGCAGCCGCCAAAGCACGTGCCAAGGCAAAAGCTGCCCAGGCTCAATTGTCCTTCGCTGAAAAAGAAGCTGACCTTATGAAGCAGAGAGCCGACCTCGAAGCTAGTATGATGAAGCAGAGAGCTGACCTCGACGCTAGTGTGATGAAGCAGCCAGCACAGTCCTCTAAAGTATCCACTATATCATCTCGGCAGTCCAGCAGACCGTCGTCATCGACAGCTTCTGCAGCCGCCAAAGCACGTGCCAAGGCAAAGGCTGCCCAGGCTCAATTGGCCCTTGCTGAAAAAGAAGCTAGGGTTATGAAGCAGAGAGCTGACCTCGCTGCCAGTCTCCACATTCTCCAAAGCCAGAGAGCTGCCGCTGCCGCTAAAGCTAAAGCCGCAGCTTATGAAGAAGGTGAGGAGAACGAAGGCGGGGAGCCCAGCCAGGAAACATATGTTCTGGGACAGCCCCTCAGTCCAGTGCAACGTACAAGTGAGTGTGTCCAACAACACTCCAAATTGTTCTCCAAGGAAACATCCAACTATCTCAACGCAGAACCAGCTACTCAACACAGTAGCAAACAGCCTGTTTTTGGAGACACTGAGCTTAAAGGAGAAGAAACAAGCAAGACTTACCTACAGAGACCTCCACAGCACTCAGCCAATCCAGCCAAGCAGTCCTCACCCGAGCCACAGGGTACACAGGACCTCGCTGGGTGCCTTATCCGCCGAGAGTTGTTGAGTTCGGGCCTTCTGGAGTTAGATGGCCGTCCTGAAAGTTGTTGGTCATGGAAAGAGCCCAACCTGAGACTACACAAGGTAGCATCGAACAGTGGACAGGTGATGGAAGCCTTCCCTGCAGAGGACCGTGCCAAGGATCTGAAGGATTTGCACCTTGGAGTGGATCCTCCCCCCCTTCAACGGAGCCTGGGGCTCTCCTGGAACCTGGAAACAGACAGCGTCACATTCCTGGTGTCCCGTGAAGAAAGGCCATTCACACGGAGAGACATCCTGTCCACAGTCAACAGTTTGTACGACCCTTTGGGGTTCGTAGCTCCCATAACAATGCAAGGAAAAGCATTAGTACGGGAACTCTCATCGGATCAGAGTGAGTGGGATGCTCCACTCCTCCCAGAAAAAGAAGCAAAATGGAACCTACAGTTGATCAGAGACAAGATTGACATCGATGTGGGCGCCGTCAAGTTCTTCACGGACAGCAAGATTGTACTTGGTTACATCCACAACTCCACAAGAAGGTTTTACGTGTATGTTTCCAACCGGGTGACTCGTATCAGACGATCCACTCACCCTGACCAGTGGTGCTATGTCTCCACAGACCTGAACCCTGCAGACCATGCTACCAGGTCTATACCAGCAGCACACCTACAGCAAAGCAGTTGGTTCTCGGGCCCCTCTTTCCTGTCTAATGTCAACACAGAGGAGACTCCTGAGTCCAATCCCTTCACCCTTGTGGAGCCTGAAGCTGATACTGAGATTCGGCCTGAAGTTACGACCCTGGTCACCAAAGCCTCAGAATCTCAGTTGGGCTCACAAAGCTTCGAGCGATTCTCAAGCTGGAGAACACTCTGCCGAACCACAGCCTGACTCATTCATGTAGCAGCATCCTTCAAGGGGAATTCGGACAACATAGAACGCAAAGGATGGAAATGTTCTAAAGAAGTATCCAGCACAAGTGAGCCATCACAAGCCAAAGGTGTGATCATTCGCTCTGTCCAGCATGATGTCTTCAAGGAGGAATTCAAATGTCTTGAAGAGGGACAGACATTCCCCAAGCAAAGAGGAGAGTATTTGTCCACCCTACAGAGCCGTAGGAAATGGACAGAAGACAAGCCAAACGTCAAAGTGAGAGACGTTGTCTTGCTGAAAGACAGCCAAGCACGCAGAAATGAATGGCCAGTGGGCCTGGTTGTCAAAACTCTGCCGACCAGGGACAAGAGGGTCCGCAAGGTGGAGGTGAAGATTGTCAAGGAGGGGCCTATCAAAGTGTTTCTGAGGCCAGTCTCAGAGATCCTCCTTTCTGAAGTAACCTAGAGAACGGACTCTGAGTATGTTGCAGCCAAAGGACGTTTTCTTCAGGTTTATTTTGTATCTGTAGTGGTACAATGGAATTGTACCAAGCGGGGAGTGTGCTGCCTCTCCCTCTAACTTAACCTCACTGTATGTATTTAACTTACTTATATATGTATAACCTACCTGTTGGGGCCGTTGCCCCTTTAACTTACCTTTTAGGGCCATTGCCCCTTTAAGACGCGCCTTAGCGTGCTGACGTCACGTCACGTACAACGTAGCGTGCTGACGTCACGGCACGTACGACGTGACGTGCGTGAGGCGGCTGCCGGCACAGCCCGGCCTAGCGTCTTTGGCCGCATCTACCAGCCGCCGGGAGCGACGCGATCTTCCGCTCCCGCGGCAAGCATCGGCTCAGCCTGGCCTCCAGCTCCCGCTCCCGACTTCGGCCTCCACGGCCAGAAACGCGACCACGTGCATCACGTGACGCCCCAAGCGCGGACAACGCTACCGAGCGTGATGAGGTCATCACGCTCCCCACAGGACTGCTACGTAGTCCTCGTGGAGTCCTCGCTGGGACACAGACCTACACCACGGTGCTCCTACAGCAGCACAGGCTCCGGGCAGTTGTATTGTCCCCATGCTTGAGTCTTGGAAATTGTTTGTCTGTAAGTATTTTAGAATGCTATGGATGATTAATGTGCACTGTATGTTGTAGAAAATGTTTAGTTGTAACTTTTCTCTGTCTAGCTGATTAACTAGTAGCTGTATTTTCATACACTATGTACAGGGCTAATTTAAAGAGAATGCCTCCCAGTTTACTAAATGTACTGTGTTGCTCAGGCGTACCTAAATCTGTGTATACATATCAGTTATGCGCCTGTATACTAATGTGTGCTTCCATTTCTGTGTTGTATTTCAGTTTTACAATTAGAATCGTTCAGTAAAGTGTTACAAGAAAAGTCAAGCCTTGTGATTTTATTGGAAGATATCGAGTTGTTCGCTATCTGTCTAGCTCTGCATAGAATCGCGTTGCGAGGGCAGAACAGTGACCAAAACTGCACACAATATTCAAGGTGTGGTCTCACCAAGGCCCTGTACAACTGCAGCAAGACATCATTGCTCCTGTACTCGAATCCTCTCGCTATGAAGGCCAACATACCATTTGCCTTCTTAACCGCCTGCTGCACCTGCATGCTTACCTTCAGCGACTGGTGCACAAGGACGCCCAGGTCTCGTTGCACTTCCCCTTCTCCCAATCTATTGCCGTTCAGATAATAATCTGCCTTCCTGTTTTTGCCACCAAAGTGGATAACCTCGCATTTATCCACATTCTACTGCATCTGCCATGCATCTGCCCAATCACCCAACCTGCCCAATTTTAAAAGTTACGGGGCCAAAAAACCCTTGCAAATAACTATGAGCAATTGCATACCCACAGCCCCTTTTTCTGGACAATTTACAAAATAAATGCACGGTTTCCAGGCGGTCTATGTTATGCTGCAGCAGGCCTCCGTCACCTGTTGCAGCCATTCTCAGCCTCCCTCTAGGGTGCGCACCCCAGCGGAGGCCGGGCGGCCCACCTAAACGATACAAAGCGGCCTGTCCGTAATAAATCGATCAGGGTGAGGGGCTACATAAAAACATAAGAAGTAAGAGCAGGAGTAGGCCATATGGCCCCTCGAGCCTGCTTCGCTATTTCATATGATCATAGACCTCAACTCCACTTTCCTGCCCGATCTCCATATCCCTTGATTCCCCTAGAGTCCAAAAATCTATCTATCTCCGCCATGAATATACTCAAAGACTCAGCATTCACAGCCCTCTGGGGCAGAGAATTCCAAAGATTCACAACCCTCTGAGTGGAGAAATTCCTCCCCATCTCAGTTTTAAATGGCCGACCCCTTATCCTGAGACTATGCCCCCTAGTTCTAGACACTCCAGCCAGGGGAAACAACCTCTCAGCATCGACCCTATCAATCCCCTTCAGAATCTTGTATGTTTCAATGAGATCGCCTCTCATTCTTCTAAACTCCAGAGAGTGTAGGCCCATTCTACACAATCTCTCATCATAGCACATCCCAGGAATCAATCTAGTGAACCTTTGTTGCACCGCCTCCAAGGCAAGTATTTATCTATCTCAGCCTTGAATATACTCAACAATTCAGCATTCACAGCCCTTTGGGGTAGAGAATTCCAAAGATTCAGAACCCACTGAGTGAAGAAATACATGGGATTACATAGGATCTACAGAAACAGGCCATTCGACCCAACGAGTACATACCGGCATTTATGCTCCACTCGAGCCTCCTCCCGTCTTTCCTCATCTAAATCTATCAGCACAACCCTCTATTCCCTTTTCCCTCATATGCTTGTCTAGCCTCCCCTTAAATGCATCTATAATATTCACTTCAGACTGGTCATGAAGTTAAAAGCCCATCGAATCCAGGGCAAACTGTCAAGTTAGATTCAAAACTGGCTCGGAGATAAGAAGCAGAGGGTAATGGTTGATGGGTGTTTTTGTGACTGGAAGGCTGTTTCCAGTGGGGTTCCGCAGGGCTCAGTACTAGGTCCCTTGCTTTTTGTGGTATATATCAACGATCTTGACTTGAATATAGGGGTATGATTAAGCAGTTTGCAGATAATACTAAAATCGGCTGTGTGGTTGATACTGAAGAAGGAAGCTGTAGGCTGCAGGAAGATATAAATAAATTGGTGAGGTGGGCAGAACAGTGGCAAATGGAATTCAATCCGGAGAAGTGTGAGGTAATGCATTTGGGGAGGGCTAACAAGGAAAGGGAATACACATTAAATGGTAGGACACTGAGTAGTGTAGAGGAACAAAGGGACCTTGGAGTGCATGTCCACAGATCCCTGAAGGTAGCAGGCCAAGTAGATAAGGTGGTTAAAAAGGCATACGGAATGCTTGCCTTTATTAGCCATGGCATAGAATACAAGAGCAGGGGGGTTATGCTTCAACTGTATAAAACACTAGTTAGGCCTCAGCTAGAGTACTGCGTACAGTTCTGGTCACCACATTACAGGAAAGATGTGATTGCACTAGAGAGGGTACAGAGGAGATTTACAAGGATGTTGCCGGGAGTAGAGAATCTTAGCTATGAGGAAAGACTGGATAGGCTGGGTCTGTTTTCCTTGGAACAGAGGAGGCTGAGGGGAGACCTTATTGAGGTGTATAAAATTATGAGGGGCCTAGATAAAGTGGATAGAAAGGATCTATTTCCCTTAGCAGAGGGGTCAAAAACCAGGGGGCACAAATTTAAGGTAATTGGGGGAAGGTTTAGAGGGGATTTGAGGGGAAATTTCTTCACCCAGAAGGTTGTGGGGGTCTGGAACTCACTGACTGAAAGGGTGGTAGAGGCAGGAACCCAAACCATATTTAAAAAGTACTTGGATGTGCACTTGGGATGCTGTAACCTGCAGGGCTACGGACCAAGAGCTGGGAAGTGGGATTAGGCTGGATAGCTCTTTGTTGGCTGGCGTGGACACGATGGGCCGAAATGGCCTCCTTCCGTGCTGTAACTTTCTATGATTCTATGACTTCAACCACTCCCTGTGGCAGCGAGTTCCACATTCTCACCACTCTTTGGGTAAAGAAGTTTCTTCTGAATTCCCTACTGGATTTCTTGGTGACTAATATTGACGAACTCTAGTAATGCTCTTCCCCAGAAGTGGAAACATTCTCTGTGTATCCATTCTATCAAAATTTTTCGTAATTTTAAAGACTTCTATTTGGTCAAATTCCTCCTCATCTCAGTCTTAAATGGCCGACCCCTTATCCTGAGACGATGTTCCCTCTCATTCTTCTAAACTCCAGAGAGTATAGGCCCATTCTACTCAATCTTTCCTCATAGGACAGCCCTCTCATCCAGGGCTCTTCCTTTTGCCCAGAGCGACAGTGGAAAGTATAGCATTCAGGTATCCAAATCCCACCCTATGGAAGCCCCTGCTTCAAACTCTTCCCCCTACCACTTAACTTCCCTGCCTTATAAAGCCTCCTCAAAACCTCTTTTCAACTTTACTAATCATGCTGCTTCCAAGCCATCTGTTCCCTCATATGTGCAGCGCCCTGGAATGTTTTATTACTTTAATGGTGCTGTACGACTCGAGGTTGCTGTTGTTACATGGCTTCCATGCAGAATAAAAACAGGGCACTATCTCAAGGGGTAGAACTCACTGTGTGGCTGAAGATGATGAAGGAGAATGACTTCTTTTTAATCAATGCCATCTGGCATGCCTTACCCTGCCAACCAGAAGGAGATTTAAATATTGTTATGAATGGAACACAAGTAAAGATTAAGTCGTGAATATTCTGCAGAACAGACAACAGCCCCAATGCCAGATGTAAAGCCCTGAACGATAGTTTGGGTAGTTCTATGGAAGCACAGCTGCACGATATGGAGATTCGATATGGGACGCTGGTATAGATTTTCTCCCAACCCACTTTACAACAAAACCAAGCCAAATTAAGCAAGGAGTTGAACCCCAGTTTTTTGCAGCCTACCTATTTCGTCACGTCTTTCTGCTCGAGTAAGGCAAGGCCAAGCTGGCAAAAACGCAAATTTGGGATTGAGCTCTTCCTCACGCCAAGAGCCATCACCGCAGGCACTGAACTTTTGAATCGGACAGCAGAGAGAAAACCCCTGGAATTATTTTATGAATGTGGTCGAATGCTGTTCCAAGAGGACTCGGTCACTTAGAATTGTCCCTCGGAGAAATGAGGAGCGTGAGGGGAATGTTTCTTCATGCAAATACGTTGTTAGGAAGCCTTTGCAATAGGAAATAATTGGGGAAGAGAACATCTTCTATTTTAGGGAAGAGAAGATATGCATTTGAAGCATTGGAAGTTACAGGACCATGGGCAGAGAGTAGGGCAGTGGGATTAGTGTCGGATTGCTCAGCCACAGAGCCAAATGCCTCTCTTTGTGCTGTAAGTATCTATGGTCCTGTGGGCTGTAAGTTTGTTCAAGATACGATTAAGCTGGAATAGGGTAAATGCCCTTCATCCTGTGAGCCAGACTTGTGAACATGTTTGAATACCAACATTTCATGCATGAATAAAATATGAGGAAAACATTTTTTTAAATATCCTTTGAAATAAAATAACTGCGAAATGTATTTTTAAATGGCACAAAATGTTCACTGCATCACTGTACAAAAGTTCATACTCTGTTCTCTGTGAAAGTTTGATAAGCCTTTCTGAAGCAATATAGGATAACAAAAAAAAAATAAGCATTATAGAAACATGGGAGCGCATTATAAGCCTGTAACACATCAAAGGGAGCAGATAGCATCATAAACTGCAAGAGTGGAATTCTAGTGCTTTATCAAAGTCAATTGAGTGTATTAATGCTCCTATATATACTTTTCTTTCTCCTTTATCACTTAAAATATAAGCAATTACAGTTCCTGGTGGTATTTCTGGAGGCAGAGGCAGACACAAAGGCCCCTATTTTAACTGCCCCCTCCCATCCAGCGTCAGCTGGGTTAGGCTCGATGAGATGACCAAAAGCACGCTCAAGAAAGATAGGTTTTTAGGAGGCTTTTAAAGGAGGAGAGTGGGTTAGCAAGGCAGAAAGGTTTAGTGAGGGTGTTCCAGAGATTAGGAAGCGGGCTCCCCAGCACCCTCACCGCCCTCGCCTCCCCGCCCGTTAATATCGGGGCCTACGTTCCTGTGGATCGGGCACAAGCTGGTTTTAACAATAGTTGCAGAACTGGAATCGTTATGGACTGATGTAGCTGCTGCTGTTAGGTTGGAGGGAGAAGGCTCAGCCACCAATGGTGGAGCAGAGTGGGGGTGGGGAAGGGGGTGTTGCAAAAACACACAGGATGCCACAGTTGCAGAACCGACTCAAGAGCACTGAGTTGAATGCAAGGCTAGAGGAGTTTAGCAGAGGTGGGGTGGGAGGCATTTATAGCTGAGTGTAAGGATTTTGAATTTGATTCCACAAGGGAACAAGGAGCCAGTGCAGATCAGTGAAGATAGGGCTAATGAGCAAATGGGACTTAATTTGGAACAGGATGTGGGCAGTGGGGTTTTGGACACGAGGGCCGGAATTTCCCGGGATGTTAGCGGGTGCAATTGGTGGCGGGTCGGGCGGGAAAGTTGTTATTTTTGACAGTGGGTCAGGAACCCGCTGTCATCCCGCCCCCATGCGCCTTTCCTCCAGGCGCGTCTGTCATCGCGGAGCTGACCCGACTGGCAATTGAGATGATTATCAGGTAGTTTACAGGCACTAAAGAATCTGTTTTCACTTTTTTAATTTCCCTGCATGGCCACGGGATTCACACAGCTCGGGAACCACGTCTGTCAACCTGAGGCGGGAGTTCCGTGACTCACAAATGAAGTATAGCCCCTTTAGTGAGACATGATCAGGTGCCCAGAAAGTCATTCCTGGCACAAATCACCAACTCAAGAGAAACAGGGACAAAATTGGAGGAAAGAAAATGGTATGGTATCACTAAAAGTTGCACCACAGGTTAGCAAGGCCTTAAAAGAACAAAACAAGCACTAGGATTTATTTCTAGAGGGATAGAATTGAAAAGTGGGGAAGTTATGCTAAACTGTATCGAACCTTGGTTAGACCACACTTGGAGTAGTGCGTGCAGTTCTGGTCACCATATTATAAAAAGGATATAGAAGCACTGGAGAGGGTGCAGGGAAGATTTACAAGGATGATACCAGAAATGCGAGGGTATACATATCAGGAAAGGATGAACAGGCTGGGTCTCGTTTCTCTTGAAAAGAGAAGTCTGAGGGGTAACCTAATAGAGGTCTTTAAAATTATGAAAGGTTTTGATAAAGTAGATACAGAGAGAATGTTTCCACTTGTGGGGAAGAGAAAAACTAGAGGCCATCAATATAAGATAGTCACCAAAAAATCCAATAGGGAATTCAGAAGAAACTTCCTTGAGGAGAGATTGTGTCGATTGGGCTTATACTCACTGGAGTTTAGAAGATTGAGAGGGGATCTCATCAAAACCTATAAAATTCTGTCAGGCCTGGACAGACTAGATGTAGGAAGGATGTTTCTGATGGCCGGGGAGTCCAGAACCAGGGGTCACAGTCTAAGGATAAGGGGAAAGCCATTTAGGACTGAAATGAGAAGGAATTTCTTCACCCAGAGAGTGGTGAACCTGTGGAATTCTCTGCCACAGAGGGCGGTGGAGGCCAGTTCATTAAGTATATTCAAGAAAGAGTTGGATATATTTCTTAAGGCTAAAGGGATCAAGGGATATGGGGAGAAGGCAGGGACCGGGTACTGAATTTGGAGGATCAGCCATGATCTCATTGAATGGCGGAGCAGGCTCGAAGGGCCGAATGGCCTACTCCTGCTCCTATCTTCTATGTATCTATGTACCCAGAGAGTGGTGAGAATGTGGAACTCGCTACCACAGGGAGTGGTTGAAGCGAATAGTATAGATGCATTTAAGGGGAGGCTGGGCAAACATATGAGGGAAAAGGGAATCGAGGGTTATGCTGATAGATTTAGATGAGGAAAGACGGGAGGAGGCTCGAGTGGAGCATAAACGCCGACATGGACTGGTTGGGCTGAATGGCCTGTTTCTGTGCCGTATATCCTATGTAATCCTGTGTATTAGCTGCCTAATACAGGCACTTGCAAAATAGGACGCTGGCAGAATGAAATGAAAAGGAAGGTGAAGAAATGGAAGAAAGCATGTAGAAATTGGTTAAAAGAGGTCAAAGGTACAACCGCTCAGGCTTATATGGCGTCTCTAATCTAGCTAAAAATTCCCAGGAAAGCACGGAAGATTTGGACCCCAAGCAGGGATTGGGAGATGAGTTAGGGCAGATAGATGTGGTAGGATCCGAGGAGGCTTCTGAAGGTGAGAAGAGATGAAGAAAGATGGAAGGGCTTTGGAAGGTGGTTCTGGAGTACAATGTGTGATGGCTGAAGGCGCTAACAGAATAAAAATCAGATGAAATAGGTGAAAACAAAGTCATTTTAAAATATATGCAGTCGCTTCATGAAGCTCTGCTCCCACAGCACTGGGAAGACATAGCGAGAATTCTGGCACGTACCCCCTTGAGTATCTCTCCGTTAAAATCAATGGATGGAGCATCGTAGTGGGAAGGGCATTCCCCAAATTCCTGATAGATGCTCCCGGTGGGTGAAGCCCCATGCCAGGAGTGCAGATTTCTGAAAGTGACCGGAATGGGCAGTGACAGAACAAATGGTTAAAAGGAGAAAGTGAGACCGTGAATAAAGAGATGCTGATGTAGCCAATGGGAAAAGGTAATGAATAAAGCAGTCATGTAAAGCCGAAGGAAGAGATAAAACGGACAGAGAAAAAGTAATGGAGATTAAATAAATCTAAATTGTAATAAAATGAATTTATTATCATAAAGTTTCATCAAGGGATTTAATTTAATTTAATCTAATCATTTTAATGACTTTTTTTTAAAAAAAAGCACAATATTACATTTTCCAGTAAATTTCAATCCCAATGAAGAAGCGTTCATTGAATATTATATTCTCTATTTTATCACTTCTTGCAAGATGTTGAATATTAAAGCCCAACCAATATATAAGGATATAATAACCAAATTTCCAGTACTTAATCTGGAGATGTTAAAGGATATTGGAGCAATTTTTTCTCCCATTTATGAGAAAATAGGAAAACTGGATTGCGGTCTACTATCAATGTCTATAGTTTCAAGGATGGCTAAATCAGCTAGTCTATGGACTGTCGCATACACTGACGTTCAAACTATACTAATCACATGCAAGCCAACATTACCACGACTGGAACATAGTACGGCTCTGAGTGAAACATCATGGCCCAGATTTTGCGGTCAGTGGTGAAGGAACGGCACCCGCCACTCATCTCGCTGACAGCTGCCCACAAAGTTTTCACGGGCTTTAGAGCAGAGACTTGGTCTAATCCAGCGTCTGATCCAGCCCGGCACCCTCTATCGGGCATCTGTGGTGTCTGTGCAAGGCAAAAAACAGCGAGACTCTGCGACCAATCAGACAGAAAAATCCTCACTGAAACACGCAAACTCTAAAGCAGGAAGTATAAAGCAGAAAATATAAAATTAGATTTAAATGATGTACAGAAAGTGAAATAAAGATTTTTTTTTAATCTCCAACACTAATTTTCTTCTGAGGGAATGAGACTCCACACTTGTAAAAAATCAAATTTTCAGGGCCAGAGAGGTTGTTCAACAGTAATTATCATTTATCACACCGTTACAAACTCAGCCATTTTTAGTGCAGCACTAGTGGGTAAGTACCCCAAGTTCACGTCGTTGTATTCATTTCAGTGCCGAGTCTGACAGCAACTTCTAGATTTCCGCATTTAACTGCGTATGTGCGGTTGCCAGACATTGCCGTCTGAGTTACTCCATTATAACAGTGAGCATTGTTAGCCTCACCATTATTCCTCTTGCAAAATCTGGCCCATTACCCGTCAGTCATCACAGATGTAAGTGTCGACATAAAGATGCATTAACTAACATTCCCTTATTTAACAATTAATAGATTCACAAGTTTACGTGGCTCAGTGGAAGCACTCTTGCCTCGTGAGTCAGAAGGTTGTGGGTTCAATTCAAACTCCAGTGATTATAGACAATAACCCAGGCTGACACTCCAGTGCAACAATAGCAACGTGTATTTATATAGCGCCTTTAATGTAGTAAAACGTCCCAAGGCACTTCACAGGAGTATTAGAAGACAAAAAATTTGACACCGAGCCACATAAGGAGAAATTAGGGCAGATGACCAAAAGCTTGGTCAAACAGGTAGGGTTTAAGGAGCGTTTTAATGGAGGAAAGAGAGGTAGTGAGGCCAAGAGGTTCAGGGTGGGAATTCCAGTGCTTAGGGCCTCAGCAGCTGAAGGCAAGGTACTGAGGGAGTGCTGCACTGTTCGATGTGCAGTCTTTCAGATGTGATGTTAAACCGAGGCCCCTGTCTGCCCTCTCAGGAGGATGTAAAAGACCTCATGGCACTATTTTGAAGAAGAGAAGGGGATTTCTCCACGGTGTCCTGGCCAATATTATGAGATCGAAAACCGGTGTTAGGCCCCTCATTTACATATTTAAGGGAACCAATGCCTGTTTTAGGCAGCCACAAGGAGCGTCATTCATCCCAGTTTGGCATAAAAATAAAACAAAAAAGGTAACTCAACTGTGGCTAACAAGGGAAATTAGGGATAGCATAACATCCAAGGAGAGGACATATAAATTGGCTAGAAAAAGCAGTAAACCTGAGGATTGGGAGCAGTTTAGAATTCAACAAAGGAGGACAAAGGGTTTAATTAAGAAGGGGAAAATTGAATATGAGAGTAAGCTTGCAGGGAACATAACAACTGACTGTAAAAGCTTTTATAGATATGTGAAGAGAAAAAGATTGGTGAAGTCAAGCGTAGGTCCCTTGCAGTCAGAATCAGGGGAATTTATAATGGGGAACAAAGAAATGGCAGACCAATTAAATACATATTTTGGTTCTGTCTTCACAAAGGAGGACACAATAACCTCCCAGAGATGTCGGGGAACATAGGGTCTGATGAAAGGGAGGAACTGAAAGAAATCAGAATTTGTAGGGAAATGGTGTTAGGGAAATTAATGGGATTGAAGGCCGATAAATCCCCAGGGCCTGATAATCTACATCCTAGGGTACTTAAGGAAGTGGCCCTAGAAATAGTAGATGCATTGCTGATCATCTTCCAACATTCGATGGAATCTGGAACAGTACCCATGGATTGGAGGGTAGCTAATGTTACCCCGCTATTCAAAAAAGGTGGTAGAGAGAAAACGGGGAATTACAGACCGGTAAGCCTGACATCGGTAGTGGGGAAAATGCTAGAGTCCATTATAAAAGATGTAATGGCAGAGCACTTGGAAAACAGTGACAGGATTGGACAAAGTCAACATGGATTTACAAAAGGTAAATCGTGCTTGACTATTCTACTGGAATTTTTTGAGAATGTAACTGGTAAAATAGATAAGGGAGAACCAGTGGATGTGGTGTACAGTATTTGGACTTTCAGAAGGCTTTCGATAAGGTCCCGCATCAGAGATTAGCGTGTAAAGTTAAGGCACATCGGATTGGGGGCAAGGTATTGACTTGGATAGAGAACTGGTTGGCAGACAGAAAGCAAAGAGTTCGAATAAACGGGTCTTTTTCCGAGTGGCAGGCAATGACTAGTGGGGTACTGCAGGGATCGGTCCTTGGACCCCAGCTATTCACAATATATATTAATGATCTAGACAAGGGAACTAGATGTAATATTTCCAAATTTGCAGATGACACAAAGCTGGGTGGGCGTGTGTGCTGTGAGGAGGATGCCGAGAAACTCCAGGATGATTTGGATAGGCTGGGTGATTGGGCAAAAGCATGGCAGATGCAATATAATGTGGATAAATGTGAGGTTATCCACTTTGGTGGCAAAAACTGGAAGACAGATTATTATCTGAATGGCAATAGATTGGGAGAAGGGGAAGTGCAACGAGACCCGGGTGTCCTTGTGCACCAGTCACTGAAGGTAAGCATGCAGGTGCAGCAAGCGGTTAAGAAGGCAAATGGTATGTTGGCCTATGTAGCGAGAGGGTTTGAGTACAGGAACAAGGATGTCTTGCTGCATTTGTACAGGGCCTTGGTGAGACCACATCTTGAGTATTGTGTGCAGTTTTGGTCGCCTTATCTGAGGAAGGATGATCTTGCCATGGAAGGAGTTCAGCGAAGATTCACCAGGCTGATACCTGGGATGGCAGGAATGACGTATGAGGAGAGATTGGGACAATTGGGCTTGTACTCGCTGGAGTTTAGAAGAATGAGAGGGGATCTCATTGAAACTTATAAAATTCTGACAGGACTGGGCAGACTAGATGCAGGAAGGATGTTCCCGATGGTCGGGGAGTCCAGAACCAGGGGTCACAGTCTAAGGATAAGGGGTAGGCCATTTAGAACAGAAATGAGGAGGAATTTCTTCACCCAGAGAATGGTGAACCTGTGGAATTCTCTACCACAGAAGGCAGTAGAGGCCAATTCATTAAATATATTCAAGATGGAGTTGGATATATTTCTTAAGGCTAAATGGATCAAGGGGTATGGGGAGAAAGCAGGGACCGGGTACTGAAATTGGATGATCAGCCATGATCGCATTGAATGGCGGAGCAGGCTCGAGGGGCCGAATGGCCTACTCCTGCTCCTATCTTCTATGTTTCTATGTCATGAAAAATGTCCTGATCCAATTTCAGGTTGGACGTTTTTCAGGCATCCTTGGGGCGCAGGGCGTTGCTCCCCGAAATTGGGGCTCGCTGTGCCTGTTTTATACCTGCGGGTGTTCCACAACAGGATGTCTTACCTCAACCAGACAGAGGGGCAGTGTGTGAGGAGGCTGTCACTGACCCACATCACCTGACGGCAGCAGGACTTGGCGATTGGCTGCGTTGGGAACTCACTTATGCACCACCACTCACAGGAAAAGTGCACTGCTGCACTCTGTCCCCCTCAGCCTACCATGCAGTAAGTCATTTCATCTATGAACTAATCTCCTTACCCTGCACGCATCAGAATGAACACCATTAGTACCCATCGGCGCATCTCGAGCACAGGTCTCGCCCTGAAAGCACAGAGACAAGAACCCTGTGTAGAGATTTGGTTGACCTGCAGAAACGTTGCATTGATCCCATCTAAGCCCTCTTTCAGCACTATTCACCCACATCACACAGTATACAAGGAGCTAAGGATGGCCCACTACCTCATCAATCACCGTTAACTGCTTGTCTCCAGCAGTTTTTATAAGAATTGAAGCTATTTTCCAACTATTTTGGGACTGATTGACCTGCTTCCCCACAACACGCATCAATCTCAAACCATCAAGGCAGGGATTCAGCCTATTTCCAAGTCTATGCCGATCTTGCTCTAAAGTGCATGGCCCTGGCATTATCATTTTGTGTATCAACCTGGCTGAGTTAGTAGCACTCTAAACCTCTTGACTCTGAAGATTATGGGGGAGAAATTCAGTTGCTTAGCCACTCCCATCAGCGCCTGGCAGGAGCACTAACGGGGCGCTAATGAAGTAGCGCCGGGGCGAGGCAAATCCAGCTCCGCACGCCAAATCCAGTCGCTCCTTAGCGCCATCGCTAACAGTTAGTGCCTGGGGCTTTAACGCCAGGCAGAGCACCCGATCTGCCAAATTGATTATCGCCCCCTGCCTTAGCATCTCGCCCCAACAACGACAGGAAGAGGAGGCGTGAAGCAGGTGGATGGTGTAGTGTATGTACCTTTAAGGGGAGAACTACTTTTTACAGCTCCTGTATACTGTAGTACCGGCAGTGACCACACCTGTATATAAACCCTGAGTAGGGATCTGTACGTTTAGTTTTAGAGTAACCCTCATCCAGTAAATACCTGTTGATTGTTCCTGCAGTCTCATGTCTAGTTATTGAAGGACACACTACATCAAAAATACACAGATTTAACAGTGGCGACGAGGCAGATTCGAACCTACCTGCAACTCTGCATTACCTCCCAGGGATTCGCTCCTGGAGAACAGTGGAAGAAAGTTGAGGCCAGAAGCACGGGCGTCGACCACGAGCAACCGGCCAGTCATCCAGCAGAGATTGAGCATCGCAGGGGAGGCTGTTGAGAGCTGGGCTTGGTTCTCCAGTCACGGTGGTCCAGCGAAACGGGCTGGCAACAGGTACGGCGCAGACCCTTCCCGGACAGAGGCGGCTAGAGCCGACCGACGGCACAGAAAAGGCCGAGCAGCGTCAACGGGAGAAGAGAGAGGGTAGAGCGCACAGGGCGCAGCCGGTGTTCAGGACCGAGCGGCGTCGACGGGAGAAGAGAGAGGGTAGAGCGCACAGGGCGCAGCCAGTGTTCAGGACCGAACGGCGTCAAAGGGAGAAGAGAGAGAGGCACGAAAGAAAACGCGCAGAGCGCAGCCGGTGTTCAAGGGACGAGCAGCGTCAGCGGGGAAGAAAGGGAAACGCGCAGAGCGCAGCCGGTGTTCAAGGGCCGAGCAGCTGCAGCGGAGAAGAAGGGAGAGCACGGGAAACGCCATTTTGAGCCGCAGCGGAGAAGAAGGGAGAGCGCGGGAAAACGCCATTTTGAGCCGCAGCGGAGAAGAAGGGTGAGCGCGGGAAAACGCCATTTTGAGCCGCAGAGGAGAAGAAGGGAAGCGCGGGAAAACGCCATTTTGAGCCAGTCTAACCACACCCAGGGATGCCGAAGAGTGGCAGTATCACAGCGTTCGACAATGAAGTTGAAGATTGGACGACATATGTCGAATGCATAGAAGTGTACTGCAAGGCGAATGAAGTGCCAGATGAGAGGAAAGCGCTGGTATTGTTGAATTCCATGGGTGCAAAAACGTATGGCTTACTGCGAAACCTAGTAACCCCAGAGAAGCCAGTGGACAAGGATTTTGGAAACATAGGCCTAGAAATTCACTGGCCTTAGCGCCGCTTTTGAGGCGCTAGAGGGCCTAGCGGCGAAGTTATGGCCAGTTTTGAAATTGACAGGGGCCCTAAATCGGCGTTAGGCCGGTAGCGCTGCGCCGGCACCGATGACGTCATCGGTGTGCGCAGCATCCCGGTTGCCATGGTAACCCGCCCGAACTCGGAAATTGAGTTGCGGCCGCCTCGCCCGTGGCAGCCGCAAGCAACGTTCTGGCAGAGGTGCCTTACAGAACGTTGCGCCGGCGCATTAAAGGCCCCGCGGCGGCCGGCCGCTTTCCCGCCGCCCGCCTGGCCGCAGCTCCCTCCCCGGACTTCCGCCCCCCCCCCCCCCCCGGAACAGAAGCAAGCCCGGCACTTGTCCGAGGTGCCGGGCTCATTTTTAAAAAGATTATCGCAGGCCGCGGCCGGGTGCAGGCAGCTCCTCCTTAAGGGAAGGAGGAGGCCTGCACTTCCCGAACCTGCCGCACCGCAGCGGGCGCCGCAGCGCCGGAATAGTGCCGAAATTCAGCGCATAGCGCCAGTTTTCAGGCGCTAACAGCTTTCAGCAGCGCCGGCAGCCGTTTGGGCGCAGAAGTAGTGAATTTTTGGCCCGCCCAGCGCGACTTAGCTCCGGCACTAACTTCCGGCGCTAAAGCCGTCGCTGCGCCAAAACCCAATTTCTAGGCCGTAGTGTCAACCCTGCAGAACCACTTAAACCCCACACCGCTGCTGATAGCAGAAAGATTTAAGTTTCACAAAAGGAACCAGCATAAAGATGAAAGTAATGCTGAGTATTTAATGGAACTGCGTAAGCTATCGAAACACTGCCAGTTTGGAGCGGGACTGGCAGATACCTTAAGGGACAAGTTTGTGTGTGGGCTTCAAAGTGAAGGAACCCAGAAACAGCTTTTATCTGAAAAGGACCTTACGCTGGAAAAGGCTTTCAACATGGCAGTATCACACGAAGCAGCCGCATGGGGCGCTGCAGAGATACAACGGAGACCGCAAGAATATGGCACAAATGAAATGTCATACGGAAGAGTGAAGTGTTATCGCTGCGGCAGAACAACACATGACCATAATGATTGTTGGTTTAAGGACAAAGTGTGCAGACAGTGTGGAAAAGTAGGACACATAGCAAGAGTCTGCAGGTCGGGAAAGAAAACCAGCAGCAAGAAATCTCCACAGGAGAAGTACAAGAAGGTACATAAGGTGACGGAGAGTAGTTCAGACGAACAGAAAAGTGATACAGACTCTGGAAGCAAGGAGCTGGGTTGTCTGAAACTACATAAGGTGATCCAAACGGAGGATCATCAAACTAACTGGGTCACGCTCAAGATAGCTGGAGTCCAAGTGAAAATGGAATTGGACACAGGATCAGCCCTAACAGTCATAAACCGAAGGGACTACAAGCGGCTATTCTCACATATACCCTTGAGAGATACAGAGATTGTCTTGAAGACGTACATGGGGCAAAAAGTCTACCCCAAAGGAAAAATAAGGGTGAACGTTGTATATAACGGTAAGGGAACACCAAAAATGGACATATATGTATTGCCAGATGGAGGACCACCACTACTAGGACGTGAATGGATCCGGAAGATACAGCTAGATTGGCATTCCATACAAGCACTGACTGTAGATGCCAAAAAGGATGATGACGCCACACCTGGACGACTGTCAAAAATGCTAACTGACGCACAAGAAGTGTTCCAGGAGGGACTTGGAATACTAAAAGACATAACAGCGACGATCAAAATAGAGGAAAATGCAAGGCCAAAGTTTTTTAAGGCCAGACCGGTGCCTTATGCGATCCGCCCAGCCATCGAAGCAGAGCAGGAAGGTTTGGAACGTTCAGGAGTACTGTCCAAAGTGGACTGGAGCGAGTGGGCCACACCCATCGTTCCTGTAATGAAGAGGTCGTTGAGTAATACGCCTGGGGAACCAAAGAAAGTTCGCATCTGTGGGGACTTTAAGGTGACAGTGAACCCAGTCCTTCACACGGTACAATATCCGCTTCCGCGGATTGAAGATATTTTCGCCTCGCTATCTGGAGGGAAACGCTTCACTAAGATTGATCTGGCCCAGGTGTACCTGCAAATGGAGGTAGAAGAAGCCTCGAAACAGTACCTCATGATCAACACTCATAAAGGTCTCTACCAATACAACCGGCTGGTGTTCGGGGTAGCATCAGCTCCGCCTATTTGGCAAAGGGCAATGGATCAAGTCCTGCAAGGGATTCCAGGGACCCAGTGTTATTTGGACGACATCCTGGTCACGGGCGAAAATGACAGTGCTCACCTTGCCAACCTGGAGCAGGTGCTCACTAGATTGAAGGAATATGGGCTCCGAGCAAATCGCCACAAATGCGAGTTTTTCCAGAAGCAGATCTCGTATTGTGGCCACGTTATTGATGAAGAGGGGTTACATAAGTCCCCTGAGAAGATTGAGGCAGTAGTCAAGGCTCCAGCACCGGAAAATGTGTCACAACTGAGGTCGTTCCTCGGGCTGGTGAACTAGCACCATAAGTTCTTGCCGAATTTGTCTACAGTACTAAACCCACTGAACACCCAACTGCAAACGGGGGTACCATGGAAGTGAAATGACGAATGTAAACGAGCTTTCCAGAAGTGCAAAGAATTGATCACATCAAAAGAGGTGTTGGCTCATTTCAACCCAGCACTACCAATTCGGTTGGAGTGTGATGCATCACCCTATGGCATTGGAGCGGTGCTGTCGCACAAGTTCCCGGACGGCTCGGAGAGGCCGGTAGCCTTTGTGTCTCGGTCACTAACCTCAGCCAAGCGTAACTACGCCCAGATTGACAGGGAGGCCCTCAGCCTAGTGTGGGGAGTGAAAAAGTTCAACCACTATCTGCACGGGCAGAAGTTCACCATGCTGACGGACCACCAACCACTTGTCTCCATCTTTAATCCAAAGAAGGGCGTGCCGGTGATGACTGCGCAATGGCTACAAAGATGGTCGCTTTTTCTAGGGGCGAACCAATATGAAATCGAGTATAAGGGCACGAAACAGCATGGAAACGCTGATGGGCTAGCACGCCTGCCACTGCCTACTGCGGAGGAAGCACCAGCAGTGGACCCTGTCGAAATATTTCATTCGACTATAATTGAACGCTTGCCAGTAACTAACGCTGATATAGAGGAGACCCGAAATAACCCGACACTGTCTCGGGCATATGATTTGATGGTGAAGGGATGGCCAACACATGGCGACTCACTGTTGCCAGCATTCTCATCCAGAAGAGAACAGCTGTCAGTATGCCAGGGGACCTTGATGTGTGGATCCCGAGTGGTAATTCCACCCAAGTTAAGGGAGAGAGTGCTCAATGAGCTTCACGAAGGCCATCTGGGAGGGGTAAAAATGAAAAGCCTTGCTCGGGCTTATGTGTGGTGGCCGGGGATTGATCAACAAATCGAGGACCTGACAAAGAGCTGCTCAGGATGCCAGAAGGTCCAAAATGCACCACCACATGCCCCTCTACACCCATGGGAGTGGCCCTCATCTCCATGGCAACGGGTGCAAATTGATTTTGCTGGTCCATTCATGGACTCAATGGCCTAGAAATTCAGTTGGTTGCGCCAGCCGTTAGCGCCTTAAGAGAAGTGAATTTCGGGCACTATGCGTGTAGCGTCCGGGCGCAACGCGATCTGCGCCTCGCCCCAAATTAAGTACACATCTAGCGCCGGCGCAAAGTTTAGCGCGCGCTCACCTCCGCGCTCAGAAAATGACGTCATATCCTCGTGCAACGCCCTTTGCGCGCCTTGATCCAGAACTTCAGTGGGACTGCCCCATTGTGCGGCCGGCGGCCCGCACGCTTGTTTAGTGGAACGCAACTGAGCCGACGCGGGACCCAGGGAGCGTAAATTAAAGGGCACTTACCCTGCACTATAAAGGGCAGCCATTTTGCAGCAAACACTCTTGTGCAACGGATTTCTGGAGAGAGACCAAGGAAGACAGCTTTCTGGTTTGGGCCAACACTAGCTCAGGTATTTTTGGCTTCAGGCCAGAGCGTTGCAAGTGGCCTCTTGTATATTTGACTGTTTGGCAGCATATTATGGGGGCTGCATGGTGTGCCAACGCTGAGTTTCAGCGTCATGTCCGTAGGGCTCGCAGACGCAGTGTGAGAGGGGCAGCCCTGGCTAGACGCAGAGGGGGCAATAGGCGTCGGCAACATAGGCCTTACCCAGTCAGGGCATACCGCCAGCAGCGCACCTACCTCAACATGAGTGGCACGAGATGTGTAAAAAGGCTGAGATTCCGAAAGGAGGTGGTTGCAGAGATCTGCCATCTGCTTCGCAGAGATCTGCATCCAAAGCTCAGGAGCAGGACGTATCTGTCGGTGGAGGCGAAGGTGACGGTGGCCTTGAACTTCTATGCCACCGGCTCCTTCCAATCCGCTGCTGGGGACATAGCTAACATATCCCAGTTCGCCGTGCATTGCTGCATCCGCCAGGTGACCGATGCCCTTTTCAGAAGGAGACGCCAATTCATCTCCTTCCCCATGGCCCTGGAGAGGCAGCATCAGCGTGCACTGGGATTTGCAAGATTCGCGGCCTTCCCCTTGGTGCAGGGCGCCATTGACTGTACGCATGTGGCTTTGCGGGCACCTGTGGAGCATGCCGAGGATTACCGCAACCGGAAGGGCTACCATTCCCTCAATGTGCAGCTGGTGTGTGACCACAAGCAGCGCGTCCTAGCTGTCAATGCCTGCTTTCCAGGCAGCAGCCACGATGCCTTTATCCTGCAGCAGACAACTGTGCGTGACATGTTCGAGGCACAGCCTCCCCCAAGAGGATGGCTTCTCGGGGACAAAGGCTATCCTTTGTGTACCTGGCTCATGACCCCGCTCCGCGCGCTCAGGACCCCTGCTGAAGAGGCATACAACGAGAGTCATCAAGCGAGCAGGAGCATAATCGAACAAACAATTGGCGTCCTCAAGCAGCGGTTCCACTGCCTGGATCGCTCCAGCGGATCTCTGCAGTATTCCCCGGACCGAGTGTCCCAATTCGTCGTTGTTTGCTGCATGCTGCACAACCTGGCTCTCCGCAGGACTCAGGCACTGCCACCTCACGTTGGACCACCACCTCAGGAGGAGGAGCAGGAGGAGCATGAGGAGGAGGAGCAGGAGGAGGAGGAGTACCATCCCAGGAGGGAGCGAGAAGGTCCAAGGGCCGTCCGTCGGCGGCTTATTGAACGTCACTTCTAAGCCCCCTGTCAGGGAATGCCTTGTGGCCATGAAGGAACATGAACGCAGCCGCTCCGCAAGCCCTCAGCCGGCGAAGGCAACAAACACTTACAGCAACAAACATGGACACTCTCTGAATAAAGAGAAATCTTTATTTTAGACCAATGAAACCCCTTCACACATGAAACCCAGAAACATTAAACGGCCCCAAAAAACAGTGCATCAAATGACTCACTCCCACAACCTGGGGAGGAATAACTGAACATTTGTTCAAAAATGGCCTTCATCCTCGGCCTTAACCCAAAAAACATCCCCAGAAACAAAACAACCATGGCCAAAAGAAACATAGGCATCGCCATATAAAATAACACTTGGCCACACCGTCTACTTCTTGGGCCGCGAGGGCGAGACCTTGTCGAGCCTTTTGGGGCCCCTGCCCGGCCTGCTGCTCCTCCGCAAGCTCTGCCCAGTGGCTGCTGCGAGGCTGGGGAAAGGCTCCTGAGGGTTAGCTGTCCTTCCGGCAGATGCCCTTGGGGGGCGGCCTAGATGGGGTTTGCCCCTCGAGGGTCCGGCTGGTGATTGGCACAGCTGTGCCTGGCCAACATCATTCGCAGCCGCTTGCCGTTGAGGCGCCACTGGGGGAGTGGCGGTGACGGCTGGAGGAATGTGTGCAATCTGGCGGATGGTCGGCCCTGGCTGGTGATGTGCCACTCTGGCACTCGCACGGGCCCGCACTGCAGCATGCGCACCAATCTGCCGAAGGGCAGCCCGCTGTGCTGCTGCAGCGCGGCGGGTGTCCAGGCGATGCCTGGCTGGCGCAGCGCATGTGGCAGCAGTCAGTGCCCCTGTTGCCCTGGTCTGCGACCGCAACAGAGCAGCCACTGTCTGGACGGCATCACTGATCAGCCGGCCACTCGCGGCATGTGAGGCCCCGAACTCACGCACACTACTAGCCAGGGACTCGATGGCCTCAGGCATCCGTGCCACTACCCCCATCAGCTCGGTGTGCCGGTGATCCGAATCCTGGGCCATTTGATCGAGGTGGCGCACCTCCTCTGAGTTGAAGGTGGCCGGACTGGAGTCCGGACTCTCCCGCTGGGGAGCAGGGGGCAGAGCTGGCCGACCCTTGCCACGTTGCCGGCGGCGACTGGGCCCAGCAAATGCACTCCCCTCCGATCCTTCCCCCCTCTGGGGGGAAGGCCGCGGACCAACCGCAGCCCTCCTGGGTTGCTGGACGCCACTGGTCCCAGCAGCTCCACTCCCCTCCGACACTTCCTCCAGGCTCTCCTCCAGGGAAGACGTGTCCACTACTTCGGCATCTGCAGCCGCACCTGACTGCTGCCCTGATGGTCCGCCTTCCTGTTCCTCCTCCTCCTCGGAGGAGCTGTCACTGGCAGCTTCAGGGAGCTCCTCGTCACCAGCTGAAAGCAGGAAGGCACAAGAGTAGCTTTAGAGTGAGGAGAGGGCGTCAGCGAGGGAGGCATGACTGGTGGCATTCAGCGCATTGGTCGGACAATGGCAAAGGAGGTAGATCGGATGCGCAAGTGCGACGAGAGAGGTCCAAAAGGTGATGTCCATACCATTGTGGCCCAGAAGAGGGTCGGCATCTCCACAGGCGACGGGCCCAATCACCCGGGGTCACATGAGGCGACTCACGCGCTCCTCCAGGGGAGTGAGCTCCTGGATCTGGGGGCGGCCTCCCCCGGTCTGCTCCTGGTGCCTTCGGTTGTTGGCAAGTTTTGCCTGCAAGAGAAAGGACGGCCTGTAAGTACGGTGTGTGTAGTGTCCGTGTGTAGATAAAGACACTGAAGACAGGAGTTGGTTCATAGGTATTTACTAAGCAAGTCTGGGGGGGGTTTCTAAAGGATATACACAATACACAGGCTTATATAGCCCAAGTGGCAATTACCGGCATTACGCACACCTGGGGCTCTTAAAGGCACATACACCATAATTGCTCTTAAAGGCACATACACCACAATTCCTCCCCTTCTAGCTAACTAGTACATCATATTTTAAGTAATTATTAATTACATGTTATATGCAAAATAATATACATTGCTGTATTAATTAATTATAAGTTAGTCTCTCAGGAGGCTTCCTGACTCGGTCCGGATAACGCCTCGGGGGTGTAGTAGTTTCTGGTGGTGTAGTAGGTTCTTCTGGCAAGGCTGATTCGGCTTGAAGGCCAGTGTCAGGTTCATCGGGCTCCAGTATCACCGGATCGGAGGTAGATATGGGTATCTCTACTTCATCGTTAGATGTATAGAGTGGTGGTGTAGGTTGTCCCTTTTCGGATGACTTGATGATTTGGTCAGCATGGCGCCTTATTATGCTGTCTCCGATGTCCACGGTATACATCAGTGGTCCTAATCGTGTGCAGATAGTTCCAGGCTGCCATTTCTCGGTACGGTAGTCCCGGGCCAAAACCGGTTGGCCTATCTGGAAGGCCCTAGTTGGCCTTTCATTCATGCCCTGAAACTGCCGGTTCTCCACGTCCCTTCGGATGTTGGGCTTGAACAAATCCAGCCGGCATCTTAGGTTTCTATTGTAGAACATCATGGCGGGAGTTTGGTTAGTAACCATATGCGTTGCATTCCTATATGCAAATAAGAAGTTATCCACCTTGTGCTGAAGTTTTATGTCTTCATTACCCATGGCCTTGATGGCCTTCTTGAAGGTCTGGACAAACCTTTCAGCCAATCCATTGGTGGCGGGATGGTATGGGGCGGACGTGTAGTGCTTTACCCCATTGTTCTTTAAGAACTTTCTGAATTCTTCGGACACAAATTGCGGTCCATTATCAGAACATATCTGCTCCGTGATATACCTATCAATTCATCCAATGAAAAGCGACGAGTTAAGATAGTAACTATAGGTTTTTATTGGCTAAATAACAGAGCCCACCCTCGTGGGCGATCGGGTCCAACAAGGAGGAATACCAGCCAGTCGACCACCTTTATACCTGGGCAAGCAGGCGGAGCCATGGGCGGAGTCAGCTGTGGTCAGCCCAGGTATAACAGCGTGACAAGAGGTGACCTTGTGTAGTGACACAACAGTGCAAACAGTGATAACCATAGTGTAACGATATAAACAGTGATAACCATAGTGTAACGATAGTGAACGATAAAAGTGGTTTACCACACTCCGGCAGCCCATTCCTGGCAAATATGGTCCTTAATACTGTGATGGTTTTTTCCGTGGTGGTGGAGGACATCTTTATTACCTCCGGCCACTTGGAGTGTGCATCAACTGCGATTAAGAACATTGGCCTAGAAATTGAGTGGGGTTAGCACCCAATTAGAGGCGCTAGAGGGCCTTGCGCCGGAATTATAGCCGCTTCGGAAATTGATTTGGGCCCTACCATCGGCGTTAGCCAGTAGCGCTGCGCCGGCACCGATGACATCATCGGTGTGCGCAGCGTCCCGGTTGCCGTGGTAACGCGGCCGGACGCCGAAATTCAGTTGCGGCCGCCTCACCCATGGCAGCCGCAACCAACGATTTTTCAAAAGTTTCTTGCTGGACTTAGCGCCGGCACATTAAGGTGGCGCGGCGGCCTGCCGCTTTCCTGGCAGCCGCCTGCCCGCACCTCCCTCCCCGGACTCCTCCACCACCCCCCCGCGGCACAGATGTGTGTGGGCCTCGAGCCCGGCACTTCTCCGAGGTGCCGGGCTCATTTTTCGTGCGATTCCACCGGCCAGCGGTCGGCTGCAGGCAGCTCCTCCTTAACAGAAGGAGGAGGCCTGCAGTACCCCAGCCTGCCGCACCGCATCGGGTGCCGCAGCGGGGGATTAGCGCCGCAATCCTGCATTCAGCGCCCATTGCGAGGCGCTGACACCCTCCATTAGCGCCCGCAGCCGTCTGGGCGCGGCGCAGCTGAATTTTTGGCGGGCGCAGCGGCAATTAACGCTGGCGCTAAATTTCGGGCGCTACAGCCCTGGCGGAGGCAAACTCAATTTCTAGGCCATTGAGTCCATAAATGGACCAACAAAGTCGATGTGCACCCTTTGCCAGGGAGATGAGGGCCACTCCCATGGATGTGGAGGGGCCTGTGGCGGAGCATTTTGGACCTTCTGGCATCCTAGGCAGCTCTTGGTCATGTCTTCGATGTCTCCATCGATACCTGGCCACCATACAAACGCCCTAGCTAGGTTCTTCATTTTCACTCCACCCAGATGCCCCTCGTGAAGCTCCTTTAGCACTTTATCCTGGAGTTTGGGTGGAATCACCACTCTGGATCCACACATCAAGGTTCCTCGGCACACTGACAGCTGTTCTCTTCTTTGCGAGAATGCTGGCAACAGTGGTTCGCCATGTGCTGGCCATCCCTTCACTGTTAAATCGTAGACCCGTGAGAGAGTAGGGCCATTTCTTGTCTCCCTTTCAATGGCAGAATTTGTCACCGGTAGACATTCCACTATGGTAGAGTGGAATATCTCTACTGGGTCTACTGTAGGTGCCTCTTCTATCGTTGGCAACGGTAGGCGTGATAAACCGTCAGCATTCCCATGCTGTTTTGACCCTTTGTACTCAATGTTGTATTGGAGTGCCCCTAGAAAAAGGGACCACCTCTGTAGTCTTTGTGCCGTCATAATGGGGACACCTTTTTTAGGGTTGAATATGGAGATGAGGGGTTGATGGTCAGTCAGCAAGGTAAATTTTTGTCCGTGTAGGTAATGGTTGAATTTCTTCACTCCCCATACCAGGCTGAGTGCTTCCCTGTCTATCTGGGCATAGTTACGCTCAGCTGAGTTCAATGAGCGTGACGCAAAAGCTATCGGCCGTTCCGAGCCATCAGGGAATCTATGGGACAATACCGCTCCTATGCCGTAAGGGGATGCATCGCACGCCAGTCTGATTGGTAGTGATGGGTTGTAATGAGCCAAAATTTTCTCGGATGTGATTAAGTCTTTACATTTATGGAAGGCACGTTTACAGTCTTCGTTCCATTTCCAAATCACTCCTGTCTGTAGAAGATCATTAAGAGGGTGTAGAATAGTTGATAAGTTCGGTAAAAATTTATGATAGTAATTTATTAATCCCAGGAATGACCTTAATTGTGAAACATTTTCAGGTGCTGGGGCTTTTATAACTGCTTCAATTTTTTCAGGTGACTTATGTAACCCTTCCTTATTAATTATGTGGCCACAACATGATATCTGATTTTGGAAAAATTCGCACTTGGGGCGATTTGCTCGTAGGCCCCGTTCTTTCAGCCTAGTGAGCACCTGCTCCAAATTGGCAAGGTGCTCATTGTTGTTTTCTCCTGTTATAAGGATGTCGTCTGGGTAGCATTGAGTCCCCGGAATCCCTTGCAGGACTTGCTCCATAGCTCTTTGCCAGATAGCTGGAGCTGATGCTATTCCAAAAACCAGTCGATTGTACTGGTACAGGCCTTTGTGTGTGTTTATTGTGAGATACTTTTTAGAGGTCTCCTCAACCTCCATCTGTAGATATGCCTGTGCCAAGTCAATTTTTGTGAAACGTTTCCCTCCGGATAGTGAGGCGAAAATATCTTCTATCCTCGTAAGAGGATACTGTACCGTGTGAAGGACCGGGTTTACAGTCACCTTAAAGTCCCCACAGATGCGAATTTGTTTCTGTTCCTCAGAGTTATTTTTCAATGTTTTTTTCATGACTGGAACGATGGGTGTTGCCCATTCGCTCCAATCTATTTTGGATAATACGCCTGCCTTTTCCAAATTCTTCAGCTCTGCCTCGACTGCCGGACGTCTTGCCTTAAAAAATTTTGGAATTGCTGTATCTTCCACTTTTATTGAGGCGGTGATGCCTTTCAAGGTTCCTAGTTTCTCTTGAAACACTTCTTTGGCGTTGGCCAAGATGTCTTTTAATCGTTCAGGTATGATGTCATCACTGTTTTTCTCCCTACTGGTCACCGTCAGTGCCTGAATGGAGTGCTAGTCTAAACGTATCTTCCTTATCCATTCACGTCCCAACAACGGTGGACCACCATCTTGTAGAATGTATAAATACAACTTTTGTATTTCTTTGCCATTGTATACCACAGGCACCCTTATTTTTCCTTTGGGGTAGACTTTCTGCCCCGTATATGTTTTTAAGATAATGGATGTGTCTTTTAGAGGTATATGCGAAAATAGCCTCTCGTAATCTCGTCGATTTATTACGGTTAGAGCTGATCCTGTATCTAGCTCCATTTTAACTGGGGACCCTGCTATTGTGAGAGTAACCCAAATGGTTTGGTAATCCTCTTTGGCAAGTACATTATGTAATTTGAGACAGCTTAGTCTCTTGTTTCCGGAGTCGCTATCGCTATTCTGGTCTTCGGTGCTATTGTCCGTCATCATTTGTACCTTCCTGTACTTTTCTTTATTGATTTTTTGTTTTCTGTCAGTGGATTTATTTTGTCCAGATTGGCATACCCGTGCAATGTGTCCAATCTTACCACATTGTCTGCATGCTTTGCCCTTGAACCAGCAGTCCCTCTGGTTATGGGTGGATCTGCCGCAGCGATAACATCTTCCGAACTCCTGTGTCATTTTATGGGTGCCGAAGTTCTGTGTCTCTTGTTGTATCTCTGCAGCTCCTTTTGCTGCTGCTTCGTATGATACAGCCATACTGAAAGCTTTGTCCAATGTTAAATCTTTTTCAGAAAGCAGTCTTTTTTGTGTTCCTTCACTTAAGAGACCGCAAACAAATTTGTCTCGAAGATAATCCGATAGTCCTGCTCCGAATTGGCAGTACTTTGATAGCTTTCTTAATTCGGTTAGGTAATCAGCGTTACTTTCATTCTTGTGTTGATTTCTCTTGAAGAACTTGAATCGTTCCGCTATCAGCAGCGGTGTTGGGTTTAAATGCTCCTGCAGGGTATCAACAATTTCTTTAAAAGTCTTGTCCTTTGGTTTGGCTGGAGAGATTAAATTTCGTAACAGCCCGTATGTCTTCGCGCCCATTAAGTTCAGAAGTATTGAAGCTTTTTTTTCATCTGTTATTCCATTTGCAATGCAATAAACCTGTACTCTTTCCACGTATGTGGTCCAATCTTCTATTTCGCCATCAAAAGCCTCAATATTACCAGATTTAGGCATTTCAGAAAAGATATGGCGCTTCCCGCGCTTTTTTTTTTCTCTCTGTAGCAACGATATGGCGCTTCCTGCACTTTCCCGCCGCTGCTACCGATAACAACGCTGTTTTACTGTGGTTTCCGTTTATTAACTGTTGGAGACTCGTTCCCGACGGAGGTCTAAACGCTGACCTGCTTGCCGCGCCGGCCGTCTCTCGAGTGCACCCTCCCAGTCCGTTATTGCTTGCCTCCGATTTTGCTGCCTGTCTCAGCTGTAGAGCCCGCCGCTGGAGCTCCAGCCTGACGCCCAGGAAGGATTAGCGCAGTACCTGTCACCAGCTTGGCCAGCTGGTGAAACCACAGTTTCTCTTACTTCCTTGAGTCTTCTGGACGCTGGAGGAATCAATGTCCTTGAGTTGCTGCCGAATTGCAGGTAAGTCCGTTTCCACTTCGTCGCCACTGTAGTGTCCGTGTGTAGATAAAGACACTGAAGACAGGAGTTGGTTCATAGGTATTTACTAAGCAAGTCTGGGGGGGGGTTTCTAAAGGATATACACAATACACAGGCTTATATAGCCCAAGTGGCAATTACCGGCATTACACACACCTGGGGCTCTTAAAGGCACATACACCATAATTGCTCTTAAAGGCACATACACCACAGTGTGTAGCCCTGATGTGGTGTGCACTGCCTCCCATGGTGGAATAGCTTGCCCAGTGTGTAGCCCTGATGTGGTGTGCGCTGCCTCCCATGGTGGAATAGCTTGGCCAGTGTGTAGCCCTGATGTGGTGTGCGCTGCCTCCCATGGTGGAATAGCTTGGCCAGTGTGTAGCCCTGATGTGGTGTGCGCTGCCTCCCATGGTGGAATAGCTTGGCCAGTGTGTAGCCCTGATGTGGTGTGCACTGCCTCCCATGGTGGAATAGCTTGGCCAGTGTGTAGCCCTGATGTAGTGTGCACTGCCTCCCATGGTGTAAAGTGCAGAATGTGCAATTGATGTTCATGACTGTCCCATAGCTGCTGGCTGAGGGCTGGCCATTAGGGCTTTCAGGTCCCTTTGCCCATCATGTCAGGTGTACATGCAAGGATGAGGAGGAGACTGGAAAGGGTACTCACCCTGACAATCCTGGTCAGGTCATTAAACTTCTTCCGGCATTGGACATTGTCCCTGGGGGCATCGCCGGTGGCCGACACCCAGCGGGCGACCTCCCTCCAGGCTTTCCTATAGACGCTGGTTGGAGGCTTCCTGCCAGTGTCCGGGAACAAGATGTGCTGTCTCTTCTCCAAGGCCCTCACCATCACCTTCAAGTCATGGGCTGAGAAGCGCAGGGCATGCTCACGGGCCTTCTGTACCATTGCCATGGCTCCTTCTGATCACCAGCAGTGTTCAGGCCTAGCTGGAAGGCTGCAGTGTGCAGGCCGTTGCAGCAGAGCAAGTCGACCCTTCCCCCTTTAAGAGCTGGCCGGCGCCACGGTGTCTGCTGTCAATCAAGAAATGACCGCACCTGCGCTGCGCCCGGCCTCGGCGCTATCCCTCTGCACCGCCGGCTTAGCGCCTAAAGATAGGCGTGCAACGCCAGTTTTAGCGCTCAAGCAACCTCTTAGGGCGAAGCTACTGAATATCGGCGAAGTGCCATCGACTTTGCGCCGGGCGCAAACTTTAGCGCTCGCCCAACTTTACCGCCCCAAAAGTGGCTATACTGAATTTCTAGGCCATAGTTTCTAATAGCCGTGGATGCGCACTCGAAATGGCCTGAGGTGATCAAAATGTCGTCCACCACCACGGAGAAAACTATTGCAGTCCTACGGACCATATTTGCCAGGAACGGCTTGCCAGAGCAGATTTGCTCTGATAACGGACCACAGTTTGTGTCCGAAGAGTTTCGAAGATTCATGAAAAGGAATGGGGTAAGGCATTACACATCCGCCCCGTATCATCCAGCCACAAATGGATTGGCTGAGAGGTTCGTACAAACCTTTAAGAAAGCAGTAAGGGCCATGTGCGATGACGACATTCCACTGCAGCATAAGGTGGACAATTTCCTGTTAGCCTACAGAAATGCGACACATGCAGTCACCAACCAGACCCCGGCCATGATGTTCTTTAACCGAAGGTTGAGATCTCGTCTGGATTTGCTCAGATCAAATGTACGAAGAGATGTTGAGAATAAGCAATTCCAGCACATCAATGAGAAGCCGACAAGGAGCTTCAATGTAGGGCAACCAGTCTTGGCCCGCGACTACCGAACAGAGAAATGGCAACCAGGAACGATATGCACATGGCAGGGGCCACTAATGTACACAGTGGATGTTGGGGAGAACATTGTGAGACGCCATGTCGACCAGATCCTAGAGTCACAGGAACGAGTCAACCCCATGTCTCGCGCACCTGGTGATGAACCCAACATACAGGTAGCATCTACCCCAGAAACAGTAGCATCGGAAGCTGATGAACCAACTGACGACAGGGGGGCTCCGCACCAATAACAAGACACTCAGGAAAGGCGCTATCCAGAAAGGATCAGGAAGCCGCCCCAAAGACTGAATTTATAAATGGACTATTTTCAGTTAATGTGCATGTTAAAGTGTTAATTGTTAAATGAATGTTATGGTACTGTCAATCTAAAAGGGGAGGAATTGTAGTGTATGTACCTGTAAGGGGAGAACTACTTTTTAAAGCTCCTGTATACTGTAGTACCGGCAGTGACCACACCTGTATATAAACCCTGAGTAGGGATCTGTATGTTTAGTTTTAGAGTAACCCTCATCCAGTAAATACCTGTTGATTGTTCCTGCAGTCTCGTGTCTAGTTATTGAAGGACACACTACATCAAAAATACACGGATCTAACAGATGGCAGCTCCAGGCGCGCTCACTCGGAGGTCGAACTCCAAACCATCGTCAACGCCTTCACCAAAGCGTACGAGAGCATAGGCCTTACACTAAACAACCATAAGACAAAGGTCCTCTTCCAACCTGCCCCCACCACACAGTACTGCCCCCCGATTATCAAAATCCACGCCAAGGCCTTGGACAACGTGGACCATTTTCCATACCTCGGGAGCCTACTGTCAACAAGGGCAGACGTCGATGACGAAGTCCAACACCGCCTTCAGTGTGCCAGTGCAGCCTTTGGTCGCCTGAGGAAGAGTGTTTGAAGACCAGGACCTCAAACCCGGCACTAAGCTCATGGTCTACAGAGCAGTAGTGATACCCGCCCTGCTGTATGCCTCAGAGACATGCACCATTTACAGCAGGCACCTCAAAGCACTGGGGAGGTACCACCAACACTGCCTCTGCAAGATCCTGCAAATCCATTGGCAGGATAGGCACACCAACGTCAGTGTTCCCGCTCAGGCCAACATCCCCAGCATCGAAGCTTTGACCACGCTCGATCAGTTCCGATGGACGGCCCACATCATCCGCATGCCCGATACGAGACTCCCAAAACAAGCGCTCTACTCGGAGCTCCGACACGGCAAGAGAGCCCCAGGTGGGCAGAGGAAACGCTTCAAGGACACCCTCAAAGCCTCCTTGAAAAAGTGCAACATCCCCACCCACACCTGGGAATCCCTGGCCCAAGACCGCACAAAGTGGAGGAGAAGCATCCGGGAAGGCGCCGAACACCTCGAGTCTCTTCGCCGGGAGCAGGCGGAAGCCAAGCGCAGGCAGCAGAAGGAGGGCACGTCAACCCAAGCACCCCACCCACCCGCCCCTTCAACCACCGTCTGCCCCACCTGTGACAGAGACTGTCGGTCCCGCATTGGACTCATCAGTCACCTGAGAACTCATTTTTAATGTGGAAGCAAGTCATCCTCGGTTCCGAGGGACTGCCTAAGAGAGATTTAAAGGAATTAGTCGCAGCTGTCAGGTTAGTGCTGTTTCACCAATTCCTTGTCAGTTTGAGATTGTGCAAAAGTTTAATTCAGTCATTTAAAGGCTCTTTCGTATCAGGAATGTTGTGGCTACTAAAAATTTGTTAATTTATTCTGACAAAACTTCAAAGTGCTACACATCATTACATTAATGAGGGGCTGTACTGGCAGTCGACCATGCCCTCCAGGAGAAGAAGGAGTAGGGATGAACATACCCTTGTTATCCCCAAGGGGGTCAATATCACCGGTGGCCAAGGCTCCCACCACCTGGCGCCCAATGATTTGCAGCACTCTTTCCTCCAGCTCAAAACGTGCTTGGGTGTCAGGTTTTTCCCCCTGCCCGTGCACTCCTGCTCCCTCCTGTTGTGAGCGACTTTGGCCTGCAAGAGAAAGGAAAGTGTGTGAGTGAGTGTGGAGCAATGTGTTTGGGAGATGTGCCTGCCATAGTTGAATAGCTGTCATTGTGTGCAATGCGTGAGATGTGGTTGTGGGTGTTGGTAGGTGGAGATTGTTGGTGGGTGAGTGCTAGGGGTGTGGTGCTTTGGGCAGTGTGTGCAGACTGAGGTTCAGATGGTGGTATGTAGCATTTGTTGAAGCATTGACTCACCCTGACCACCCGAGTGAGGTCGTTAAATTTCTTCCTGCACTGTGTGTGGGTCCTGGGGACCACAGTGCTTCCCGAGATATGATGGGCAACCTCCCTCCATATGGCACAGACGACTTGCGTCGAGGGCCTCCTGCCACTTGCCGGGTAGAGCCCCGCCCTCCATCTCTCCACAGCGAAAACCAGCTCCTCCAATGCCTGGTCACAGAATCTGCGATCTCGCTCCCTGGGCCACTGATCTGCTATGATGACACCTCCTTCAGTGGTCCGGTTCATTCTCCTTGGCCTTCTCCTGTTTGCTGAGACAGCTACAGAACCAGTAATGCTGAGAATGAGGTTCTGCAGCATGAATGAACCTCCCCTTTAAGAACTGGAAAGAGGCTGTGGCAATGATGACCAGTGATTAGACTGCACCTGAATTTGCTTAGCGCTTTGAGTCTAACGCCACTGAGCTAGGTCATTAGCGCATGATTTAGTGCTCCCATCCTTCCTTTGAGCGATGACACTTAATTTTGCGTGCAGCGAGATTCATTAGCGCCTGGCGCTGAATCTCAAACTTTTCCAAAGTTAGCGCCCACTCCTGGGCTATAATGAATTTCACCGCCCAATAAGTTTTAATCCATAAGAACATAAGAAATTTGAGCAGGAGTAGGCCATTCAGCCTAGCTTCGTAACAACTTACATTCCCACCTAGCATCTGCATTTCAAGACATAATCTCGACCGACACTCCTGAGTAAAAGTGAAAGGATGCTGCATTGCTAGACTTGCTGGCCCTGAATTTCCAACGGGGATTCTTCCCATCTCCCACCATACATAGAAACATAGAAACATAGAAGATAGGAGCAGGAGTAGGCCATTCGACCCCTCGAGCCTCCTCCGCCATTCAATGCGATCATGGCTGATCATCCAAATTCAGTACCCGGTCCCTGCTTTCTCCCCATAAACCTTGATCACTTTAGCCTCAAGAAATATACCCAACTCCTTCTTGAATATATTTAATGAATTGGCCTCTACTGCCTTCTGTGGTAGAGAATTCCACAGGTTCACCACTCTCTGGGTGAAGAAATTCCTCCTCATTTCTGTCCTAAATGGCTTACCCCTTATCCTTAGGCTGTGACCCCTGGTTCTGGACTCCCCGACCATCAGGAACATCCTTCCTGCATCTAGTCTGTCCAGTCCTGTCAGAATTTTATAAATTTCAATGAGATGCCCTCTCATTCTTCTAAACTCCAGCGAGTACAAGCCCAATCGTCCCAATCTCTCCTCATACGTCATTCCTGCCATCCCAGGTATCAGTCTGGTGAATCTTCGCTGAACTCCTTCCATGGCAAGAACATCCTTCCTCAGATAAGGCGACCAAAACTGCACACAATACTCAAGATGTGGTCTCACCAAGGCCCTGTACAACTGCAGCAAGACATCCTTGTTCCTGTACTCAAACCTTCTCGCTACGAAGGCCAACATACCATTTGCCTTCTTAACCACCTGCTGCACCTGCATGCTTAGGAGTTAGGAGCTAAATTGAAAAGTAGGACCTCAAAGGTAGTAATCTCTGGATTGCTACCAGTGCCACGAGCTAATAAGTTTAGAGAGAGTAAGATAGATAAGCTAAATACGTGGCTTGAGCAGTGGTGCAAGGGAGAGGGATTTAAATTCTTGAGGCATTGGAACCAGTTCTTGGGGAGGAGTGACCTGTACCAAGGGGACGGTCTACACCTGAACTGTGAGGGAGCCGATGTCCTCGGGGTAATATTTTCTAGGGCGGTTCGGGAGGATTTAAACTAATTTGGCAGGGGGATGGGAACCTAGGTAGTGGAAAAGAGGGAAGTCATATGAAGTCAGAAATAGATGGTAGAAAGGTGAGAAGCAATAAGCAAAGGAGAGAAACACAAAGGGCCAAACTAATTCATAATGAGAGTGTGAAAAAAGCAAGCCTGAAGGCTTTGTATCTTAATGCTAGAAGCATTAGGAACAAGGTGGATGAATTAGTTGTGGAAATAGAGGTAAACAAGTATGATTTGATTGGGATTACAGAAACGTGGCTGCAGGGTGGGCAAGGCTGGGAACTTAACATCCAGGGATATACAATATTTAGGAAGGATCGGCAAAAAGGTAGGGGAGGTGGGGTAGCATTGCTGGTAAAGGAGGGGATTAATGCAATGGAAAGGAAGGATATTAACTCGGATGAAACGGAATCTGTATGGGTAGAAATGAGAAATAGCAAGGGGAGGAAAACGTTAGTGGGTGTGATATATAGGCCTCCAAATAGTAATATGGAGGTGAGGGAAGGCATAAAAAGGGAAATTAGAGAAGCGTGCGAGAAGAGCACAGCTGTCATCATGGGTGACTTTAATTTACATATTGATTGGACTACCCAAATTAGTAAAAATTCTGAGGAGGAGGAATTCCTGGAATGTTTTCGGGACGGTTATCTGGACCAATATGTCGAGGAGCCGACTCGAGATCAGGCCATTTTAGACTGGGTATTGTGCAATGAGAAGGGACTTATCAGCAATCTTCTTGTACGAGGCCCCTTGGGTCAGAGCGATCATAATATGATCGAGCTCTCAGTCGAGATGGAGAGTGAGGAAATTGAATCGGAGACTAAGGTCCAGAACTTAAATAAAGGGAATTACGAGGGTATGAGACGGGAATTGGGTAAGATTGATTGGGTGGTGTTTCTGGGGGGATTGACAGTGGAGAGACAATGGCAAGCATTCAAAGATAGAATGGAAGAATTCCAGAACATGTTTATACCGGTTTGGCATAAAAATAAACCTAAAAAGGTGACTCAACCGTGGATAACGAGGGAAATTAGGGACAGCATAAAATCAAAAAAAAGGGCATATCAACTGGCAAAAAAAAGCACCAGACCGGAAGATTGGGGGCAGTACAAGATACAGCAAAAGAGGACAAAGGGATTAATCAGGAAGGGGAAAATAGAATACGAAAGTAAACTTGCAGCAAACATAAAGACAGACTGCAAAAGCTTTTATCGGTATATCAGGAGGAAAAGACTGGGAAAATCCCAAGTCGGTCCCTTGCAGTCCGATTCGGGAGAATATATAATGGAGAATAAGGAAATGGCAGACCAATTAAACTCATACTTTGGTTCTGTATTCACAAAGGAGGACACAAATAACCTCCCAGGAATATCGGCAAACATAGGGACTAATGAGAGGGAGGAGCTGACAGAAATTAGTATCTCTAGGGATATGGTGTTGGATAAGTTGAGGGGACTGAAGGCCGACAAATCCCCGGGGCCTGATAAACTACATCCTAGGGTACTTAAGGAGGTGGCCCTGGAGATAGCAGATGCTCTAAGGATCATCTTCCGGAACTCCATTGACTCGGGAACAGTACCCGTGGATTGGAGGGTAGCTAATGTTACCCCAATATTTAAAAAGGGGGGTAGAGAGAAAGCAGGGAATTATAGACCAGTAAGCCTTACATCGGTTGTGGGCAAAATGCTAGAGTCCATTATTAAGGATAAAATAGCGGAGCACTTGACAAATGGGGAAAGGATCGGACAGAGTCAACATGGATTTACAAAGGGTAAATCGTGTTTGACTAATCTGCTGGAATTTTTTGAGGAAGTAACTGGTAAAATAGATGGGGGAGAGCCAGTGGATGTGGTGTACCTTGACTTCCAGAAAGCCTTCGATAAGGTTCCACACAAAAGATTATCATGCAAAATTAAGGCTCATGGGATTGGGGGCAAAGTATTAACGTGGATAGAGAACTGGCTGGCGGATAGAAAACAGAGAGTTGGAATAAACGGCTCGTTTTCGGAGTGGCAGGCAGTGACCAGCGGGGTGCCGCAAGGATCTGTCCTGGGACCCCAGCTGTTCACAATATATATAAATGATCTGGATCAGGGAATTGGATGCAATATTTCCAAATTCGCTGACGACACTAAACTAGGAGGAGGGGTGGGCTCTGATGAGGATGTCAGGAGGCTACAGTGCGATTTGGACAGGTTGGGGGAATGGGCAGATACGTGGCAGATGCACTATAATGTGGATAAATGCGAGGTTATCCACTTTGGGGGTAAAAACAGGAGGGTAGATTATTATCTAAATGGCAATAGATTGGGAGATGGGGAAGTGCAGAGGGACCTGGGTGTTCTTGTGCACCAGTCACTGAAGGAGAGCATGCAGGTGCAACAGGCGATCAAGAAGGCAAATGGTATGTTGGCCTTCATATCAAGGGGGTTCGAGTATAGGAATAGGGATACCTTACTACAGCTGTACAAGGTGCTGGTGAGACCGCATCTGGAGTATTGTGTACAGTTTTGGTCGCCCCATCTGCGGAAGGATGTTCTTGCCATGGAGGGAGTGCAACGGCGATTCACCAGGCTGATACCTGGAATGGCGGGAATGACCTACGAAGAGAGATTAAATAGTTTGGGCTTGTACTCACTGGAGTTTAGAAGATTGAGAGGGGATCTCATCGAAACATATAAAATTATGGCAGGCCTGGACAGGCTGAATTCAGAGAGAATGTTTCCAATGGCCGGGGAGCACAGAACCAGGGGCCACAGTCTAAAAATAGCGGGCAAATCATTTAAAACAGAGATGAGGAAGAATTTCTTCACTCAAAGAGTGGTGAGCCTGTGGAATTCCCTGCCACAGAGGGCTGTGAAGGCTAATTCAATAAATATTTTCAAGAGAGAATTGGATATATTTCTGAAGGCTAAGGGGATTAAGGGTTACGGAGAAAAGGCGGGGACGGGGTATTGAACTGGTAAGATCAGCTATGATCTCAGACGAAGATCAGCCATGATCTCATTGAATGGCGGAGCAGGCGCGAAGGGCCGAATGGCCTACTCCTGTTCCTATCTCTATGTTTCTATGTTTACCTTCAGCGACTGGTGCACAAGGGACACCCAGGTCTCGTTGCACTTCCCCTTCTCCCAATCTATTGCCATTCAGATAATAATCTGCCTTCCTGTTTTTGCCACCAAAGTGGATAACCTCAGGTTTATCCACATTATTATATTGCATCTGCCATGCTTCTGCCCAATCACCCAACCTGTCCAAATCATCCTGGAGTTTCTCAGCATCCTCCTCACAGCACACACGCCCACCCAGCTTTGTGTTGTCTGCAAATTTGGAGATATTACATCTAGTTCCCTTGTCTAGATCATTAATGTATATTGTGAATAGCTGGGGTCCAAGGACCGATCCCTGCGGTACCCCACTACTCACTGCCTGCCACTCGGAAAAAGACCCGTTTATTCCAACTCTTTTCTTTCTGTCTGCCAACCAGTTCTCTATCCAAGTCAATACCTTGCCCCCAATCCCATGTGCCTTAACTTTACACGCTAATCTGTTATGCTGGACCTTATCGAAAGCCTTCTGAAAGTCCAAAAACACCACATCCACTGGTTCTCACTTATCTATTTTACTAGTTATATCCTAAAAAAATTCCAGTAGATTAGTCAAGCACGATTTAACTTTTGTAAATCCATGTTGACTTTGTCCGATCCTGTCACTGTTTTCCAAGTGCTCTGGTATTACATCCTTTATAATGGACTCTAGCATTTCTCCCACTACCGATGTCAGGCTTACCAGTCTGTAATTCCCCATTTTCTCGCTACCACCTTTTTTGAATAGTGGGGTAACAGTAGCTACCCTCCAATCCATGGGTACTGTTCCATATTCCATCGAATGTTGGAAGATGATCAGCAATGCATCTACTATTTCTAGGGCCACTTCCTTAAGTACCCTAGGATGTAGATTATCAGGCCCTAGGGATTTATCGGCCTTCAATCCCATCAATTTCCCTAACGCCATTTCCCTACAAATACTGATTTCTTTCAGTTCCTCCCTTTCATCAGACCCTATGTTCCCCGACATCTCTGGGAGGTTATTTATGTCCTCCTTTGTGAAGACAGAAGCAAAATATGTATTTAATTGGTCAGCCATTTCTTTGTTCCCCATTATAAATTCCCCTGATTCTGACTGCAAGGGACCTACACTTGACTTCACCAATCTTTTTCTCTTCACATATCTATAGAAGATTTTCCAGTCAGTTTTTATGTTCCCTGAAAGCTTACTCTCATATTCTATTTTCCCCCTCTTAATTAATCCCTTTGTCCTCCTTTGTTGAATCCTAAACTGGTCCCAATCCTCAGGTTTACTGCTTTTTCTGGCCAATTTATATGTCCTCTCCTTGGATCTTATGTTATCCCTAATTTCCCTTGTTAGCCACAGTTGAGTCACCTTTTTTGTTTTATATTTATGCCAAACTGGGATGAACAAATTCTGTAGTTCATCCATGCGGTCTTTGAATGTTTGCCATTGCCTATCCACCATCAACCCTTTGAGTGATATTCCCCAATCAATCCTAACCAACTCGCGCCTCAGACCATCGTAGTTTCCTTTATTTAAATTCAGGACCCTAGTCTCTGAGTCAACTACTTCATTCCCCATCTTAATGAAGAATTCGATCATGATCGCTCCGACCCAAGGGGCCTCGTACAACAAGATTGCTAATTATTCCTTTCTCGTTACATAATACCCAGTCTAAGATGGCCTGATCTCTGGTTGGTTCCTCGACATATTGGTCCAGGAAACCATCCCGTAAACACTCCAGGAATTCCTCCTCCACATTATTGTTACTAATTTGGTTAGCCCAATCTATATGTAGATTAAAGTCATCCATGATGACTGCTGTGCCCTTATTGCACGCTTCTCTAATTTCCCTTTTAATGCCATCCCCAACCTCCGCATTACTGTTTGGAGGTCTAGAAACATAGAAACATAGAGATAGGAACAGGAGTAGGCCATTCGGCCCTTCGAGCCTGCTCCGCCATTCAATGAGATCATGGCTGATCTTCGTCTGAGATCATAGCTGATCTTACCAGTTCAGTAATCCGTCCCCGCCTTTTCTCCGTAACCCTTAATCCCCTTAGCCTTCAGAAATATATCCAATTCTCTCTTGAAAATATTTATTGAATTAGCCTTCACAGCCCTCTGTGGCAGGGAATTCCACAGGCTCACCACTCTTTGAGTGAAGAAATTCTTCCTCATCTCTGTTTTAAATGATTTGCCCGCTATTTTTAGACTGTGGCCCCTGGTTCTGTGCTCCCCTGCCATTGGAAACATTCTCTCTGAATTCAGCCTGTCCAGGCCTGCCATAATTTTATATGTTTCGATGAGATCCCCTCTCAATCTTCTAAACTCCAGTGAGTACAAGCCCAAACTATTCAATCTCTCCTCGTAGGTCATTCCCGCCATTCCAGGTATCAGCCTGGTGAATCGCCGCTGCACTCTTTCCATGGCAAGAACATCCTTCCGCAGATGGGGCGACCAAAACTGTACACAATACTCCAGATGCGGTCTCACCAGCACCTTGTACAGCTGTAGTAAGGTATCCCTATTCCTATACTCGAACCCCCTTGATATGAAGGCCAACATACCATTTGCCTTCTTAATCGCCTGTTGCACCTGCATGCTCTCCTTCAGTGACTGGTGCACAAGAACACCCAGGTCCCTCTGCACTTCCCCATCTCCCAATCTATTGCCATTTAGATAATAATCCACCCTCCTGTTTTTACCCCCAAAGTGGATAACCTCGCATTTATCCACATTATAGTGCATCTGCCACGTATCCGCCCATTCCCCCAACCTGTCCAAATCGGACTGTAGCCTCCTGACATCCTCATCAGAGCCCACCCCTCCTCCTAGTTTAGTGTCGTCAGCGAATTTGGAAATATTGCATCCAATTCCCTGATCCAGATCATTTATATATATTGTGAACAGCTGGGGTCCCAGGACAGATCCTTGCGGCACCCCGCTGGTCACAGCCTGCCACTCCGAAAACGAGCCGTTTATTCCAACTCTCTGTTTTCTATCCGCCAGCCAGTTCTCTATCCACGTTAATACTTTGCCCCCAATCCCATGAGCCTTAATTTTGCATGATAATCTTTTGTGTGGAACCTTATCGAAGGCTTTCTGGAAGTCAAGGTACACCACATCCACTGGCTCTCCCCCATCTATTTTACCAGTTACTTCCTCAAAAAATTCCAGCAGATTAGTCAAACACGATTTACCCTTTGTAAATCCATGTTGACTCTGTCCGATCCTTTCCCCATTTGTCAAGTGCTCCGCTATTTTATCCTTAATAATGGACTCTAGCATTTTGCCCACAACCGATGTAAGGCTTACTGGTCTATAATTCCCTGCTTTCTCTCTACCCCCCTTTTTAAATATTGGGGTAACATTAGCTACCCTCCAATCAACGGGTACTGTTCCCGAGTCAATGGAGTTCCGGAAGATGATCCTTAGAGCATCTGCTATCTCCAGGGCCACCTCCTTAAGTACCCTAGGATGTAGTTTATCAGGCCCCGGGGATTTGTCGGCCTTCAGTCCCCTCAACTTACCCAACACCATATCCCTAGAGATACTAATTTCTGTCAGCTCCTCCCTCTCATTAGTCCCTATGCTTGTCGATATTCCTGGGAGGTTATTTGTGTCCTCCTTTGTGAATACAGAACCAAAGTATGAGTTTAATTGGTCTGCCATTTCCTTATTCTCCATTATATATTCTCCCGAATCGGACTGCAAGGGACCGACTTGGGATTTTACCAGTCTTTTCCTCCTGATATACCGATAAAAGCTTTTGCAGTCTGTCTTTATGTTTGCTGCAAGTTTACTTTCGTATTCTATTTTCCCCTTCCTGATTAATCCCTTTGTCCTCTTTTGCTGTATCCTGTACTGCCCCCAATCTTCCGGTCTGGTGCTTTTTTTTGCCAGTTGATATGCCCTTTTTTTTGATTTTATGCTGTCCCTAATTTCCCTCGTTATCCACGGTTGAGTCACCTTTTTAGGTTTATTTTTATGCCAAACCGGTATAAACATGTTCTGGAATTCTTCCATTCTATCTTTGAATGCTTGCCATTGTCTATCCACTGTCAATCCCCCCAGAAACACCACCCAATCAATCTTACCCAATTCCCGTCTCATACCCTCGTAATTCCCTTTATTTAAGTTCTGGACCTTAGTCTCTGATTCAATTTCCTCACTCTCCATCTCGACTGAGAGCTCGATCATATTATGATCGCTCTGACCCAAGGGGCCTCGTACAAGAAGATTGCTGATAAGTCCCTTCTCATTGCACAATACCCAGTCTAAAATGGCCTGATCTCGAGTCGGCTCCTCGACATATTGGTCCAGATAACCGTCCCGAAAACATTCCAGGAATTCCTCCTCCTCAGAATTTTTACTAATTTGGGTAGTCCAATCAATATGTAAATTAAAGTCACCCATGATGACAGCTGTGCTCTTATCGCACGCTTCTCTAATTTCCCTTTTTATGCCTTCCCTCACCTCCATATTACTATTTGGAGGCCTATATATCACACCCACTAACGTTTTCCTCCCCTTGCTATTTCTCATTTCTACCCATACAGATTCCGTTTCATCCGAGTTAATATCCTTCCTTTCCATTGCATTAATCCCCTCCTTTACCAGCAATGCTACCCCACCTCCCCTACCTTTTTGCCGATCCTTCCTAAATATTGTATATCCCTGGATGTTAAGTTCCCAGCCTTGCCCACCCTGCAGCCACGTTTCTGTAATCCCAATCAAATCATACTTGTTTACCTCTATTTCCACAACTAATTCATCCACCTTGTTCCTAATGCTTCTAGCATTAAGATACAAAGCCTTCAGGCTTGCTTTTTTCACACTCTCATTATGAATTAGTTTGGCCCTTTGTGTTTCTCTCCTTTGCTTATTGCTTCTCACCTTTCTACCATCTATTTCTAACTTCATATGACTTCCCTCTTTTCCACTACCTAGGTTCCCATCCCCCTGCCAAATTAGTTTAAATCCTCCCGAACCGCCCTAGAAAATATTACCCCGAGGACATCGGCTCCCTCACAGTTCAGGTGTAGACCGTCCCTTTGGTACAGGTCACTCCTCCCCAAGAACTGGTTCCAATGCCTCAAGAATTTAAATCCCTCTCCCTTGCACCACTGCTCAAGCCACGTATTTAGCTTATCTATCTTACTCTCTCTAAACTTATTAGCTCGTGGCACTGGTAGCAATCCAGAGATTACTACCTTTGAGGTCCTACTTTTCAATTTAGCTCCTAACTCCCTAAATTCAGCTTGTAGGACCTCCTCCCTCTTTTTACCTACATCGTTGGTACCTACATGTACCACGACAACTGGCTGATCCCCCTCCCGTTTCAGAATGCTCTGCACCCGCTCCGAGACATCCTTGACCCTTGCACCAGGGAGGCAACATACCATCTTGGAGTCTCGGTCTCGGCCACAGAAACTCCAATCTATCCCCCTTACAATTGAATCCCCTATCACTATAGCCCTATCCCTCTTTTTCCCGCCCTTCTGTGCAGCAGAGCCAGTCATGGTGCCCTGAACCTGGCTGCTGGTGCCTTCCCCTGATAAGTCATCTCCCCCAACAGTACCCAAAACGGTAAACCTGTTTTGGAGGGAGATGACCGCAGGTGACTCCTGCACTACCTTCCTGCCTTTACCCTGCCTTTTGGTCACCCATTTACTGTCTGAGCTAGCCTTTACCTGCGGTGTGACCAACTCACTGAATGTGCTATCCACAACATCCTCAGCATCGCGTATGCTCCAGAGTGAGTCCATTCGCAGCTCCAGCGCCGCCATGCGGTCTGCTAGGAGCTGCAGCTGGACACACTTCCTGCACACATAGTTGTCAGGGACAGTGTCCCTGATTTCCCACATGGCACAGGAGAAGCATGACACGGGTCCGAGCTGCCCTTCCATGACTTAACCCTTACAATACCCTTTTATTTACTACGATTTAGCTTAATTATTGAATTCTACTTAGAATAAGTTTGTGAAAGTACTCACCAACCAGTCACCTACCTGTTTTCTGGTGTTGTATTTTCACTGCCGCCTCCTGTCCTGGAACCTTTACCACCTAGGTTAGGCTCCTGAAATAAAATAAATTGAACCTACCTTTTCAACTTCCCCTAACCCCTAAAAGGTTAGAGGAGGTGGAAGGGTGGGAGACACTACACTGTAGTGTTTCGGGTTTAGCAACAGCTCCACCTATATAAGAGTTACAGGCCTCCTGCTCTCCCGACTGCACCAGCTGTGAAAGAAAAAGCCCGCGAAAGGTGAGCTTTTAAACTCACCAGTTACTGGCCTCCTGCTCTCCCGACTGCCCCAGCAGTTACTGGCCTCCTGCTCTCCCGACTGCCCCAGCTGTGGTCTCGGGCCTCGCCTCTCTCCGGTTTTTATACCGGGCTCCGACTCACTGCTCCCGACTGGTCCCGACTCCGCCTCCACCCACTGCCGATGCCGCACTGAGGCCTACCTGAGCCTCTGGGGCCTCTTGTAGTCGCTCTGCCGCTCAGCTCCGCCTCCACCCGCTGTCTATATACCACTCCCACTAACATTTTCTGCCCCTTGGTATTTCTCAGTTCTACCCATACAGATTGCACATCATCAGAGCTAATATCCTTCCTTACAATTGTGTTAGTCCCTTCTTTAACCAGTAATGCTACCCCACCTCCCTTTCCTTTCTGCCTATCTTTCCTGAATATTGAATACCTCTGGATGTTGAGTTCCCAGCCTTGGCCACCATGGAGCCATGTTTCCGTAATCCCAATCAAATCATATTCGTTTACCTCTATTTGCACAGCTAATACATTCACCTTATTACGAATGCTCCTAGCATTAAGACGCAAAGCCTTCAGGCTTGTTTTTTTAACGCTCTTAGACCTATTAGAATTATTATTTACTGTGGCCATGTTTGATTTAAACCGTTGATTTCTCTGACTGCCACTTTTGTTTTTCTCCTTCCTATCTTTTGCTTTTATCCTTGTTTCCCTTTCCTCTGTCCCCCTGCTCAGGTTCCCAACACCCTGCCATTTTAGTTTAAACCCTCCCCCAGAGCACTAGCAAACACTCCCCCTAGGACATCGGTCCCAGCCCTGCCCAGGTGCAAACAGTCCGGTTTGAACTGGTCCCACCTCCCCCAGAACCGGTTCCAATGTCCCAGGAAGTTGAATCCCTCCCCCTCGCACCATTCCTCTAGCCACGTATTCATCTGAAATATCCTTCTATTTCTACTCTGACTAGCACGTGGCACTGGTAGCAATCCTGAGATTACTACCTTTGAGGTCCTATTTTTTAATTTACTTCCTAACTCCCTATATTCAGCTTTTAGGACCTCATCCCATTTTTTACCTATATCGTTGATACCTATATGCACCACGACAACTGGCTGTTCACCCTCCCCTTCCAAGATGTTCTGCAGCTGCTCTGAGACATCCTTGACCCTTGCACCAGGGAGGCAACACACCATCCTGGAGTCTTGTTTGCGGCCGCATACATTTACAACAGCAGAATTTGAGGACAACAGATACCTCGAGGGGTTGTGGGGCTGGAGGAGATTACAGAGATAGGGAGGGGGCGAGGCCATGGAGGGATTTGAAAACAAGGATGAGAATTTTGAAATCAAGGCGTTGCTTAACCGGGAGCCAATGTAGGTCAGTGAGCACAGGGGTGACGGGTGAGCAGGACTATAAGGGAATGGTAGCATAGTGGTAATGTCACTGGGCTAGTAATCCAGAGGCCTGGACTAATGATCCAGCGACTTGAGTTCAAATACCACCATGGCAGCTGGGGAATTTCAATTCAGTTAATTAAATAAATCTGGAATAAAAAACTAACATCAGTAAGGGTGACCATGAAACTATCGGATTGTCGTAAAAACCCATCTGGTTCACTAATGTTCTTTAGGGAAGGAAATCTGCTGTCCTTACCTGGTCTGGCCTATATGTGACTCCAGACCCACAGCAATGTGGTTGACTCTTAACTGCCCTCTGAAATGGCCGAGCAAGTCACTTAGGTGTAACAAACTGCTACGATACAAAATAATAAGAATGAAACTGGATGGACCACCCAGCATCGACCTCAGTACTGGCTATGGACACAGCAATGGCCCAGTCAACCCTGCAAAGCCCTCTTCACTAACATCTGGGGACTTGTGCCAAAATTGGGCGAGCTGTCCCACAGACTAGTCAAGCAACAGCCTGACATAGTCATACTCACAGAATTATACCTTTCAGCCAATGTCCCGAACTCCTCCATCACCATCCCTGGGTATGTTCTGTCCCACCAGGGGTGACGGCACAGTGGTATACAGTCGGGAAGGAGCGGCCCTGGGAGTCCTCAACATTGACTCTACGTCTCATGGCTACAGGTCAAGCATGGGCAAGGAAACCTCCTGCTGATTACCACCCTCTCTCAGCTGATGAGCCCGTACTCCACCATGTTGAACACCACTTGGAAGAAGCACTGAGAGTAGCAAGGGCACAGAATGTACTCTGGGTGGGGGACTTCAATGTCCATCACCAAGAGTGGCTCGGTAGCACCACTACTGACTGAGCTGGACAAGTCCTGAAGTACATAGCTGCAAGTCTTGGCCTGTGACAGGTGGTACGAGAACCAACACAAGGGAAATACCTACTTGACCTCGCCCTCACCAATCTACCTGTCGCAGATGCATCTGTCCATGACTGACCACCGCACAGTCATTGTGGAGATGAAGTCCCGTCTTCACACAGAGGACACTCTCCACTGTGTTCTGTGGCACTATCACCTTGCTAAATGGGATAGATTCAGAACAGATCTAGCAGCTCAAAACTGGGCATCCATGCAGTGCTGTGGGCCATCAGCAGCAACAGAATTGTACTCCACCACAATCTGTAACCTCATGACCTGGCATATCTCTCACTCTACCATTACCATCAAGCCAGAGGGCCAACCCTGGTTCAATCAGGAGCAGCACCAGGCATACCTAAAAATGAGGTGCCAACCTGGGGAAGCTGCAAAACAAGACTACATGCATGCTAAAAAGTGAAGCAGCATGCTATAGAGAGAGCTAAGCGATCCCACAATCAATGGATCAGATCAAAGCTCTGCAGTCCTGCCAGATCCAGTTGTGAATGGTGGTGGACCATTAAACAACTAACGGGAGGAAGAGGCTCCATGAATATCCCCATCTTCAATGATGGTGGAGCCCAGCACGTGGGTGCAAAAGACAAAGCTGAAGCGTTTGCAACCATCTTCAGACAGAAGTGCCGAGTGGATGATCCATATCAGCCTCCTCCTGAGGTCCCCACCATCACAGAAGCCAGTCTTTAGCCAATTCATTTCACTCCACGTGATATCAAGAAACGGCTGAGCGCATTGGATAAAGCAAAGGCTATGAACCCCAACAACATCCTAGCTATCGTGCTGAAGACTTGTGCTCCAGAACTAGTCACGCCTCTGGCCAAGCTGTTTGAGTACAGCCACAACACTGGCATCTATCCGACAATGTGGAAAACTGCCCAGGTATGTCCTGTCCACAAAAAGCAGGACAAATCCAACCCGGCCAATTACCGCCCTATCAGTCTACTCTCAATCATCAGCAAAGTGATGGAAGGTGTCATCGACAGTGCTATCAAGTGGCACTTACTCACCAATAACCTGCTCACCGATGCTCAGTTTGGGTTCCGCCAAGACCACTCGGCTCCCAGCCTTGATCCAAACATGGAAAAAGGAGCTGAATTCCAGAGGTGAGGTGCCCTTGACATCAAGGCAGCATTTAACCGAGTGTGGCATCAAGGAGCCCGAGTAAAACTGAAGTCAATGGGAATCAGGGGGTAAACGCTCCACTGGCTGGAGTCATACCTAGCACAAGGGAAGATGGTTGTGGGGGTTGAAGGTCAATCATCACAGCCCCAGGACATCGGTGCAGGAGTTGCTCAGGGCAGTGTCCTAGGCCCAACCATCTTCAGCTGCTTCATCAATGACCTTCCCTCCAACATAAGGTCAGAAATGGGGATGTTTGCTGATGACGGCACAGTGTTCAGCGCCACAGGTAATGAAGCAGTCCATACCCGCATGCAACAAGACCTGGACAATGTTCAGGCTTGGTCTGATAAGTGGCAGGTAACATTCGCGCCACAGAAGTGCCAGGCAATGACTATCTCCAACAAGCGAGAGTCTAACCACCTCCCCTTGACATTCAATGGCATTACCATCGCCGAATCCCCCACTATCAACATCCTGGGGGTCACCATTAACCAGAAACTTAACTGGACCAGCCACATAAATACCATGGCTCCAAGAGCAGGTCAGAGGCTAAGTATTCTGTGGCGAGTGTCTCACCTCCTGACTTCCTAAAGCCTTTCCACCATCTACAAGGCACAAGTAAGGAGTGTGATGGAATACTTTCCACTTGCCCGGAACAGTGCAGCTCCGACAACACTCAAGAAGCTCGACACCATCCAGGACAAAGCAGCCCGCCTGATTGGCACCCCATCCACCACCTTAAAAAATTCACTCCCTCCTCCACCGGCATACCGTGGCTGCAGTGTGTACCATCTACAAGATACACTGCAGCAACTCGCCAAGGCTTCTTCGGCAGTACCTCCCAAACCCGCGACCTCTTCCACCTAGAAGGACAAGGGCAGCAGATGCATGGGAACACCACCACCTCCAAGTTCCCCTCCAAGTCACACACCATCCTGACTTAGAAATATATCGCCGATCCTTCATCGTCGCTGGGTCAAAATTCTGGAACTCCCTACCTAACAGCACTGTGGGAGTACCTTCACCACACGGACTGCAGCAGTTCAAGAAAGCCACCACCTTCTCAGGGGAATTAGGGATGGGCAATAAATGCTGGCCTTGCCAACGAGGCCCACATCCCATAAAAAACTAATAAAAGGACTTGTTGCGAATTAGGACACGGGCAGCCAAGTTTTGGATGACCTCAAATTTATGTAGGGTAAAATGTGGGAGGCCAGCCAGGAGTGTGTTGGAAGAATCCACTCTAGAGGTAACAAAGGCATGAATGAGGGTTTCAGCAGTGGATGAGCTGAGGCAAGGGCGGAGACGGGCGATGTTGCAAAGTTGGAAGTAAGCGGTCTTTGTTATGCTGCGGATATGTGGTCGGAAGCTCATTTCAGGGTCAAATATGACACCAAGGTTGCAAACAGTGCAGGGAGGCTGGGGAGAGGGATGGAATCGGTGGCTAGGGAACGGAGTTTGTGGCGAGAGATCGGTGGAAACCCCGAAAAAATGGCCCAAACAGCCATTTTTACCCCTTTCCCTGGACGCACTGCCGATCTCCCGGGAAAGATGCGGCAGTAAATCAGGAGGATCCCCGCACAAAGTCAGGGCCATTGTCTTTTGGGTGAGTCATTGGGGTTGAAACTCTCGAAGGCTTGAAATGTGGCAAGTCAAGGAAGTCCCCCCCAGCAGTTTGCATATGATCCCGCCCCAAATCCCCAGGAATATTAAGGGGCAGGCGCCTGTGCTATTAACGGCTACTGGGATTACTGAGCAGCAAATTGCCCATCAGTCGAGGGGCCGAGCAGGGCAGTCTGGCCTAAGTCCGGGAAAGGAAACACTGCTAAATCCTGGATCCCTCATTGATCTGCTGCTATCTAAACAGCAATTGATCCCTCGGAGCCTACTTACCGCTGGCCATACGCTAGGAGAAACTCGCGGGCTTTCCTGGGGAGCTTGGCCTCCCGTCAATCCTGCCCCCAAAAGTGGCATCACGATGGGGGGTGGCGGGGGTGGCAAGAAGAAGAAGCACCAGCCCCTCCACCCCGATGGAATTTGTCCAGAAAGGGGCAGAAACCCGGTGGAAACAGGCTCCGCTCATTAAATTCCACGCTCTGCTACAAAACTACCCTGATTCCACATCAAAAGTCCCGTGAAATCCAAGTCCTGACTGGATGTTCAGGTTGCTACTGTTTGAAAAAAGCACAAAAATCCAGGCTGACACTCCAGTGCAGTGCTGCGGGAGTGCTACACTGTTGGAGGTGCCGCCTTTCGGATGAGACGTTAAACCGAGGCCCCGTCTGCGCTCTCAGGTGGATGTAAAAGATCCCATGGCACTATTTTGAAGAAGAGCAGGGGAGGTATCCTCGGTGTCTTGGCCAATATTTATCCCTCAGTCAACATAACAAAAAACAGATTATCAGGCCATTATCACATTGCTGTTTGTGGGATCTTGCTGTTTGCAAATTGGCTGCTGCGTTTCCCGCATTACAACAGTGACTACACTCCAAAAAGTACTTCAGTGGCTGTAAAATGCTTTGGGAGGTCCTGAGGTCGTGAAAGGCGCTATAGAAATGCAAGTCTTTCTTTTCTTTTTTTTCCCCGGGTGTCCTGGCCAACGTTTCCCTCCCAAACAACAGCACCAGAAAAAAACAACAGATTAGCTGCTCAATCATCTGGTTATTTGTTATCGGCTGTTGGTGGAGCAGGTCTGCCTACTGAGCTTTCCTTCTTAACAACAGCCACTGCACCCCAAATATATTTTTTTATGTGAAGCACTTTGAGACAGTTCAAGTTTGTGATGGAGTGCTATATAAATGTGAGCTTTTGTTTCTTTTTAAGTACCAATGTACTGCAAAGCTGAATGAAGCACAAAGGGTTTATTCTTTGACAATCGGACAATACCAGAAGATTGAATAGTCCCAAACTCGTGACCTCTACCACCTAGAAGGACAAGGGCAGCAGGCGCATGGGAAGACCACCCACCACCACCTCCAAGTTCCCCTCCAAGTCACACACCATCCTGACTTGGAAGTTTATCACCGATCCTTCATCATCGCTGGATCAAAATCCTGGAACTCCCTCCCAACAGCACTGTAGGAGTACCTTCACCACACGGACTGCAGCGGTTCAAGAAGGAGGCTCAGCGCCACCTTCTCAAGGGCAATAAGGGATGGGCAATAAATACTGGTCTTGCTAGCGACTCCCAAATCCCATGAATGAATTTTTTTAAATGGGCCTATGCTCTCTGGAGTTTAGAAGAATGAAAGGTGATCTCATTGAAACATACAAAATTCTGAGGGGGATTGACAAGGTAAATGCTGAGAGGTTGTTTCCCCTGGCTGGAGAGGAACTCCCTACCTGACAGCACTGTGATAGCACTAGAACCAGGGGGCATAGTCTCAGGTTAAGGGGTCGACCATTTAGGACGGAGATGAGGAGAAATGTCTTCACTCAGAGGGTTGTGAATCTTTGGAATTCTCTACCCCAGAGGGCTGTGGATGAGTCATTGAGTATACTCAAGGCGGAGGTCGATGGATTTTTGGACTCTAGGGGAATCAAGGGATATGGGGATCGGACGGGAAAGTGGAGTTGAGGCCGAAGATCAGCCATGATCTTATTGAATGGCGGAGCAAGCTCGAGAGGCCATATGGCCTACTCCTGCTCCTATTTCTTATGTTCTTATGACACAGATTTAAGATAATTGACAAAAAATCCATATAAATGCGCGTTCTTTTTTCTTTCAAAGAGCCGGCACAGACACGATGACCGAATGGACTCCTTCTGTGCTGTATGATTGTATGATTCTATGACATAGTTCGCCTCTAAAAGCAAATACAGTGAAAGTTGCCCGTCTCACGTGATCTAAGAACAAGCCTACCAAAGCTGGGGTTCAAGCTTATGGCCTTCTGTTTGACCGAGATATGTAGGGGGGACATTTTCCGAGTCTATAACCAAGGTGAGGAACCCTTCACTGATGCAGATTGGAAAATCGCAGGCAGTGGGCAGGGTTCCTCGTCGGTTGGTCTGTACTATGAAAACCTAGTATATACTCCATTCTGTTAGGTGCCAAGCTGCTTGCAGAACATGCCTCTACTGCATAACATCTGCCTTGACTTATGGTTAGAGATGAATACTTGAAGGAGAAAATATTGCAGAGATACTGGATTGCTCTTCGAAAGAGCCGGCGCAGACTCGATGGGCCAAATGGCCTCCTTCTGTGCTGTACTATTCTATGATTCTATGATATAGGATCAGAAGAAATCAATGCAACCTATTTAGTTGGTCTCAAAAAACCTTACACATTATTCTCTACACTAGCACTTGATTGCTTTCTCTACTAAATATCTATCCAGTATCCTTGTCACTTTTCTTACACTATCCTCCACCGCTGCCTCTCAACATAGCCTGTTCCATATATTCACCAGCTCCTAGGTAAAGTAGTTCAATCTAAACTGTTCACTTTTTCATCTTTTCAGCTTGACTTTGTGGCCACTCTCTCTCTCACTTGTGATTGTCTCAAGCGTGTTATTAAGGCTCGATTTATCTATGGGCTGGATTTTCCAAGCCCCGAGGAGGCGGGCACGGAGGCGGGACAGCCGGTAAACTCGGAGAAAGTGGGGGCGGATGGCAAACCCGCCCCCATCCCGCCTCCGTGCCCTTTTGCCAGGAGGCGGGAGGATGTGCAGCTTCGGGTCCCATCTCCTAGAGGCGGGAAAGGCATTAAATCCTTTTAACTGCCTGTTAACAGGTAGTTAACAGGCAGAAAAAAGGATTAGTGCCATTTTACCTTCACAGGTGAAGGCTTCCCAACCTCGGAGAACCCCGTCGGATTGGAGGAGACGTGGAGGAGGTCTGCGGCGGTCGGAGGCACCTGGAAGTAAGGTGTAGAGGTGAGTGATGGGTGCAAGTGTGGAGTGGTAAGTATGCAAGGTGAGTGATAAGTTTAAAAGAGTGTTCACTTACCTTGTTTTCTTCCAACAGCCTTTAGCCGCGGTGGACCGGGGGAGCTGACATCCTGCTTGTCAATTTCACAGACTGGCTGTTGGAACTTCCGTTCCCACAGCCATGTGAAATTTACAAATTTGTAAGGTTTGATGAGTCCTGAACACAAGGTCTCATCAAATTAAAGCGAATGTCAGTGTTTGACAGCTTCACAGAGCTGTCAAATGCTGACATTTAAGAAGTCTTGACAGATAGCACGTCTGACGTTGACGTGATCTGTCAGTGACTTCCCCCCTAATTGGCCTGCTGAGCCCGCAGGGCGGGCTTAACAAGCTCAATCAGGGGAAACTCCCTCTGGTTGGTCAGGCGAGGATGGAGGCGGGACATTGACACAACAAGCAGCTGTCCCGCCTCCAACGATAAAATCCAGCCCTTGGTATCTACGCCTCGATTTTAAAATTCTCATCCTTGTTTTCAAATCCCTCCAGGGCCTCGCCTGTAGGGGGTGGTGTGTGCAGTCAGCTTTGCCCCTGACTGGTTTTGAGCAGTTTGAATCGCTTCCACACCCCTGGGTTCTAGACACCAGACTTAGGTACAGGCGGCGATACAGAATTGGAGTAGACAACTGGTTTGGTGCAAGAAAACCGTATTTTATTTAGAGTCACAATAAAATTACATAATTAAATTACTGGAGTGATTACAGGCATACAAAGTACGCTTAATTAAGAATGGGGAACACACGGCACAACGAGGGAAAATCACATTAATAATCCCCCTACCCTTGTCCCACCCCCAATACCTAACTATATTGCACTACAAGAGCCAGGGATTATGCTCACCAATAGGGGTTTCTTGACAGTTCGAATCCTGTCAATTAAGCCGGTTGCGTTTTTGTGGTTCGCCCTTTGTGTCCTTTGGGGCCTGCCATCACCACGTGGTCCCAGTCTTAGAATCTGCAAAGATTCTTCAGTTGGGTGGAGTTCGCAGATGCGGTAAGGGCGCGGTTGTGGATTTGTCTGGGTGAGTACCTTCTTTTCTCCGTTAGAGATAGCGAGTAAAGTCTTTGTTGGGTACTTTATCTTGTAGAGTGGAAAACTTTGGGTTTCGTTCTTCTGGTGGTGGTCTGGTCGTCGAGTTTCGTTGCGGTTGGGGTTCGGCTGGCGGTCTTCGGTGTCGGCTCGGTCGCGGTGGCCTAGATCATTACCTGTGTAGTGGTAATGATCTGAAGCTATGGTTTACCCGGCCCTTTGTTACCGCGGTGCTCGTGGTTGGTCTCTGTGTAAGGCTGCGGTTGCGGCCTAGTCGTCTTTGATCGAGCCTGCCCCACCGTGCCTGTCTGCTTCTTTGGCTTTCGAGTAACTCTGCACCCGAGCGTGTGCCTGCTCATCCCCAACGCTTTCTTTCTGCCCTTCTCTGCTTGCTCATCTGCTCGCCTTCTTCTCCTTGGTTACCGGTGGGCCTACAGTTATACTATTTCGAAGTTTGTTATCTGCACGCCAAATCAGGGCTATTTCTTTCTCTAATTTTGGCGGGCTCGTTTAAGGTGATTATAGTCATTCACCTTAACTGATTTTTGGGCAGTTGTCCCGTTGCTAAATGGTCTTTAATGTCTTGGTGTTTGTTTATGCGTAATGTAAATCGGTATCTTCCTGGCTTGGTAGCTAGTTTGAACTGTAGGCGATTATTTATGCATAGTCTTGATGGCTTTAACTTTGTGCATGATGAAACCTCTTCCTGAGTTGATTTGTTTTAAAGGGAACAATGCGTGTTCTGTCTCCTTTAGCTGTCTGGTTTGAAATCACAAATTAAAACTGTCTCCTACAGGCCCGGGCATGTCAAGTTTTGAGCTTTGAACTTGACATGTTTTTTTGCAGGGTCCTGCCTTTAACCTTGCAGGTTTTGTCATGAAGTCCAAAAGCCATTTCCTTTTAGGGTACCCTTGTTAATAACTTGTCCTTCAGGGTCCCTTATTAATAACTTGGGAGATGTGGGAATTTTGTGAATCCTACACGCCCCTCCCTATTTCTGTAACCTCCTTCTTCAGCCCCACAATCCCCCGAGATGTCTGCGCTCCTCTAATTCTGCCCGCTTGAGCATCCCTGATTATAATCGCTTAACCAGTGGTGCCGGTGCCTTCTATGTCCTAGGCCCTAAGCTTTGGAATTCCCTGCCTAAACCTCTCCGTCTCTCTACCTCTCTTTCCTCCTTTAAGACACTCCTTAAAACCTACCTCTTTGACCAAGCTTTTGGTCACCTGCCCTAATTTCTCCTTATGTGGCTCGGTGTCAAATTTTTTGTCTTATAATACTCCTGTGAAGCGCCTTGGGACATTTTACTACGTTAAAGGTGCTATATCAATACAAGTTGTTGTTGTTGTATCTCTTAGGATTTTGAATTCCACAATAAGACCTCGCGCTGAGACAGCTTTCCTCCATTGTCAACAGAGCCACATTCCACACCTGCCCTAGTAGCCTAGTTTCTTTCCACGTGTATTGAAAAGCTGTAAGCAAGTAATGACTAGCGCTTTAGTAGAATGGTCTCTAAATGGACCTGGATGAATCACACTATGTCAATTAACAGAAAAGGAGAATACAATCTACAAAAACAGCATAATACTTAGAAATTGAGCACCTCACAACCTGATTCTTGAATAAGATGAAAAAAGATTTTAAAAATTTAGGTGGAAAAAAATACATTAATTTAGCACTTGATGCCATTATAGCACTTTTATATTCTTATCTCTCTACTGCCTGAAAGTAAAAGAAAGACTTGTATTTCTCCAATGCCTTTCATGACCACCGGACATCCCAAAGCACTTTACAGCCAATGAAGTACTTTTTGATGTGTAGTCACTGTTGTAATGTAGGAAACGTGGCAGCCAATTTGCGCACAGCAAGCTCCCACAAACAGCAATGTGATAATGACCAGATAATCTGTTTTTGTGAAGTTGATTGAGGGATAAATATTGGCCATGACACCAAGGAGAACTCCCCTGCTCTTCTTCGAAATAGTGCCATGGGATCTTTTGCGTCCACCGGAGAGAGCAGGCAGGGCCTCGGTTTAACGTCTCATCCAAAAGACAGCACCTTCGACTGTGCAGCGCTCCCTCAGCACTGCACTGGAGTGACAGCCTAGATTTTTGTGCTCAAGTCTCTGGAGCGCAACTTGAACCCACAACCTTCTGACTCAGAGGTGAGAGTGAGTGCTACCACTGAGCCATGGCCCTGGTTCTCCTTTAACACTGAACGTGGATCCATATTCATTGATACTTCCAAAGGAATACAGACTTTCCAGTTCGTATTGGCCTACCATTAATTGATGGGCTCTGCTGGACTGGTCAGTTATCCCCTTGGACTGGATTTTAGCATTGAAGGGAGTGAGCGAGTTGCCTGAGCTGAGACAGGAGTATTAAGGAGAGAGGAGACTGTAAAACCTTAGTATCAAAGGTGAAAGAATACAAGAAAGCTTTAAGAATCTGAAAGGTTGATTATTCCCATCCAAGGATGCTGGTAGAGTTGACTGAGGAGATTGGAAATCCCCTCAATGATAGCTAACATCCCAAGAGAGTCAAAGTTAGCAAGTGTAACCCCTATCTTTAATATATGGATAAGGGATGAACCCTTAAATTACAAAACTCTAGTCTGATTGTGGGGCAAGTCTTTGAGGCGTTTTATGAGGGATCGAACAAAGGATCATCTGGAAGGCCAAGAGGACACAGTTTAAAGTTAAAGGTATCAGAAGAAACTAGAACTGGCATGTTTCAAAAAAGAACTGGATGAGTTTCTATTAGGACAGAGTTATTAACGCCAGTTATTAACGTTCTGACAAAAGGTCTTCGACCTGAAACGTTAACTCTGTTTCTCTCTCCACAGATGCTGCCCTGGCCTGCTGAGTTTTTCCAGCGTTTTCTGCTGTTATTTCGGATTTCCAGCATCCGCAGTATTTTGCTATTTTATTAATGCCAGGCTCGTTGTAAGGCAGCTGACGAGAGGAATGTCCAGGGCGTTCAGTAAGCAGTTACATCATAGGGCCCTGATTTGTATCGATTCATGAGGCTCTCGCCTAACTCAGGCAGATGTCTCAACCGCCCATGTGGGCTATTATTGCATCGCGTAATTTCACCTCATGGTTGGTTAAATGAGTTTCCAATCTATCTCGCTCAGTTAGATCAAGAATCTCGCTGCAATCATTTCCCCGCTCCCCCCGCCTCCCCCCAGTGTCTAATTCTTGGTAATTAAAGAGTGTCACGCTGTTACTAGCACAATATGTGTGTTTCTCAGGGCAATTTATCTGCACAAATGGATAGGAATTGCAGTCAGCAAGCTCATGAACACTTAATACACTAGTACTAAATTTCTCTTTCCATTATTGGAATGGGGACATTAAAATAAACGTATTAACACTTCTGTTAAAGTAGAGGATAGAGGGACATGAGGACATTACGCATTTGAGGAGCATCACCAACCACATCTTCTACCCTCATATGTTAACAATGCACACTCCCACGTGAAAGACAGCATGCACTAAGAAACACTCAAAATCTTTCAGAGTTTTAGAACTCCCGCAAGATCCAGAAAAAAACCAGGGAAGGAATAAATGCGCAATTATACTGCCACTGCCGCATCGATGCAAGGTAGTTTTAGGAACATAGGGACAGGAGTAGGCCATTCTGCCCCTCAAGCCTGTTCCGCCATTCAATGAGATAATGGCTGATCTGTATCTTAACTCCATCCACCCGTCTTCATTCCGCAACCATTAATACCCTTACCTAACAAAAATTTATCAAAATCTCAGTTTTTAAATTTTCAATTGACCCCCCCAGCCTCAGCGGCTTTTTGGGGGAGTGGGTTCCAGATTTCCACTACCCTTTGTGTGAAGGAGTGCTTCCTGACATTACTCCTGAACAGCCTAATGTTAAGATTATGCCCTCTTGTTCTGGACTCCTCCACCAGAGGAAGTAGATTATTTCTATCTACTCTAGCAAATCCTTTGATCATCTGAAACACTTCAATTACTTCACCCTCGAGTCTTCTATACGCAAGAGAATGCAAGCCTAGTCTATGCAACATTTGGGTGTGCATTGGTGTAAAAAGTAGCAGGATAGCTCAGGAGAACACTGAGCACACTGAAGTTGTGAGGAGCGAGAGCCCTCCAAGAGGCTGTTCCAGCTTGGCTTGACGGTGCACCAACTGCAGTATAACTCCAGTCGAAGGTCTGGGTCTTTCCAAGGGAATCTGCCACTCGGTCGCTTTCTCCCCAAGTTACATGGGTTTTCCGGTGTTATTCCGGGACAAAAAAATTGGGCGGGAACCCATACTGATGTTCCGGTAAAACATCTGCTGGGCATCGGAATAGGGCAGTAATGATCATAGAATCATAGATTCATAGAATGGCTACAGCACAGAAGGAGGCCATTCGGCCAGTCGAGCCTGTGCCGGCTCTCTGCAAGAGCACTTCAGCTAGTCCCACTCCCCCACCCTTTCCCCGTAGCCCTGCAACATCTTTTTCCTTCCGGTACTTGAAAGGGTGGTGGAGGCAGTCTCAATCGTGGCTTTCAAAATGGAATTGGATAAGTACCTGAAGGAAAAGAAATTGCAGGGTGGAAGGTTTTAGGCAAGGAATTCTAGAGTGTGGGGCCTAGGTGACTGAAGGCATAGTCGCCAATGGTGGGGGTGAAAGAAGGGGAGATTCATAAGTGGCCAAGAGTGTCGCAGAGTTTCGAGATGGTTTTAGGAATGGAGGAGGTTACAGAGAAAGGGAAGGACGAGGTCATGAAGAGATTTTAGCACAAGGATTTTAAAGTTGAGGCGTTGGGGCACCGGGAACCAATGTAGGTCAGCAAGCACAGGGGTGTGAGGTTAAGAGAACTTGGTGCGGGATTGGATACGGGTTAGCAGAGTTTTGGATGAGCTGAAGTTTACGGAGAGCGGGGGATGGGAGGCCGGCCAGCAATAAAGTACTTTCGAAGTGTAGTTACTAATGTAGGAATTTTGTGGCTATTTGCACACAGCAAGCTCCCACAAACAGCAATGTAATCTGTATTAGCGATGCTGGCTGAGGGATAAATGTTGGCCAGGACACCGGGGAGAACGCCCCTATTCTTCTTCGAAATAGTGCCTAGCAACGCTCCCCATATATTTTGGGGGTGCGCGGCCCCTTTAAGGGTCTGCATGGCCCATTCACAGTTTCACGCAAGTGTGAAACTTAACATTGATAAAACCCGGTCCCGAGCTGCGCGGGACAAACAAACAGCTGCGCGGCTTAAAGGGAACGTTGGTGCCAAGGGATCTTTTACATCCACCTGACAGGACAGACAGACAGGGCCTCAGTTTAACACCTCATCCAAAAGACTGCATGTCCGAAAGTGCAGCGCTCCCTCAGTACTGCACTTGGTACAAAATTCTTCTCTCCCCTATTTTAAAAATAGGCGCTGAAACTGTTTAACATAAATGGGTTAACTACCTTGTTAAAATAGGTGAGCAAAGGAACGGGACTTGATGGCAGCTAGAATGGCAGTGCGTGTGGTTCTGAGGAGGAAGGGCCAGACAGGCCCTCAGAAAATTTTCTCGGTCAGTTGTTCATTTTAACTCTGAGATCGATAGATTTTTGTCAGCCAAAGGTATTGAGGGATATGGGCCAAAGGCGGGTGTATGGAGTTAGGTCACAGGTCAGCCATGATCACCAATCTTCTTGTACGAGGCCCCTTGGGTCAGAGCGATCATAATATGATCGAGCTCTCAGTCGAGATGGAGAGTGAGGAAATTGAATCAGAGACTAAGGTCCAGAACTTAAATAAAGGGAATTACGAGGGTATGAGACGGGAATTGGGTAAGATTGATTGGGTGGTGTTTCTGGGGGGATTGACAGTGGATAGACAATGGCAAGCATTCAAAGATAGAATGGAAGAATTCCAGAACATGTTTATACCGGTTTGGCATAAAAATAAACCTAAAAAGGTGACTCAACCGTGGATAACGAGGGAAATTAGGGACAGCATAAAATCAAAAAAAAGGGCATATCAACTGGCAAAAAAAAGCACCAGACCGGAAGATTGGGGGCAGTACAGGATACAGCAGAAGAGGACAAAGGGATTAATCAGGAAGGGGAAAATAGAATACGAAAGTAAACTTGCAGCAAAAATAAAGACAGACTGCAAAAGCTTTTATCGGTATATCAGGAGGAAAAGACTGGTAAAATCCCAAGTCGGTCCCCTGCAGTCCGATTCGGGAGAATATATAATGGAGAATAAGGAAATGGCAGACCAATTAAACTCATACTTTGGTTCTGTATTCACAAAGGAGGACACAAATAACCTCCCAGGAATATCGGCAAACATAGGGACTAATGAGAGGGAGGAGCTGACAGAAATTAGTATCTCTAGGGATATGGTGTTGGGTAAGTTGAGGGGACTGAAGGCCGACAAATCCCCGGGGCCTGATAAACTACATCCTAGGGTACTTAAGGAGGTGGCCCTGGAGATAGCAGATGCTCTAAGGATCATCTTCCGGAACTCCATTGACTCGGGAACAGTACCCGTGGATTGGAGGGTAGCTAATGTTACCCCAATATTTAAAAAGGGGGGTAGAGAGAAAGCAGGGAATTATAGACCAGTAAGCCTTACATCGGTTGTGGGCAAAATGCTAGAGTCCATTATTAAGGATAAAATAGCGGAGCACTTGACAAATGGGGAAAGGATCGGACAGAGTCAACATGGATTTACAAAGGGTAAATCGTGTTTGACTAATCTGCTGGAATTTTTTGAGGAAGTAACTGGTAAAATAGATGGGGGAGAGCCAGTGGATGTGGTGTACCTTGACTTCCAGAAAGCCTTCGATAAGGTTCCACACAAAAGATTGTCATGCAAAATTAAGGCTCATGGGATTGGGGGCAAAGTATTAACGTGGATAGAGAACTGGCTGGCGGATAGAAAACAGAGAGTTGGAATAAACGGCTCATTTTCAGAGTGGCAGGCAGTGACCAGCGGGGTGCCGCAAGGATCTGTCCTGGGACCCCAGCTGTTCACAATATATATAAATGATCTGGATCAGGGAATTGGATGCAATATTTCCAAATTCGCTGACGACACTAAACTAGGAGGAGGGGTGGGCTCTGATGAGGATGTCAGGAGGCTACAGTGCGATTTGGACAGGTTGGGGGAATGGGCGGATACGTGGCAGATGCACTATAATGTGGATAAATGCGAGGTTATCCACTTTGGGGGTAAAAACAGGAGGGTAGATTATTATCTAAATGGCAATAGATTGGGAGATGGGGAAGTGCAGAGGGACCTGGGTGTTCTTGTGCACCAGTCACTGAAGGAGAGCATGCAGGTGCAACAGGCGATTAAGAAGGCAAATGGTATGTTGGCCTTCATATCAAGGGGGTTCGAGTATAGGAATAGGGATACCTTACTACAGCTGTACAAGGTGCTGGTGAGACCGCATCTGGAGTATTGTGTACAGTTTTGGTCGCCCCATCTGCGGAAGGATGTTCTTGCCATGGAAAGAGTGCAACGGCGATTCACCAGGCTGATACCTGGAATGGCGGGAATGACCTACGAAGAGAGATTAAATAGTTTGGGCTTGTACTCACTGGAGTTTAGAAGATTGAGAGGGGATCTCATCGAAACATATAAAATTATGGCAGGCCTGGACAGGCTGAATTCAGAGAGAATGTTTCCAATGGCCAGGGAGCACAGAACCAGGGGCCACAGTCTAAAAATAGCGGGCAAATCATTTAAAACAGAGATGAGGAAGAATTTCTTCACTCAAAGAGTGGTGAGCCTGTGGAATTCCCTGCCACAGAGGGCTGTGAAGGCTAATTCAATAAATATTTTCAAGAGAGAATTGGATATATTTCTGAAGGCTAAGGGGATTAAGGGTTACGGAGAAAAGGCGGGGACGGGGTACTGAACTGGTAAGATCAGCTATGATCTCAGACGAGGATCAGCCATGATCTCATTGAATGGCGGAGCAGGCTCGAAGGGCCGAATGGCCTACTCCTGTTCCTATCTCTATGTTACTATGTTACTATGATCTCATTGAATGGCGGAACAGGCTCGAGGGACTGAATAGCCTAAACTCCTGTTCCTATGATCCTATGTCATAGGAACACATTAACATAGTTGTTACTTGCACTGAGGTTTAGGTTAATGCGTTCTGGGGAAAAAATAGGCCAGGTGAGGCGTTTTCCTTCACCTCTTTCTCCGCTTCCATTGACTCTTGAATCAATTTGCAATTCAGTCGGAACTGCGTCAAGAAATGTCATCCATTAGGACCAGCCCCTTTACAAGGCCACAGCAATAAATCAATGTTTAATTCACCCCATAAACTTTAATGCCGATTAGGTGACTGCAGCACAGCATCCAAATACACATTTCTTTCACCTGGGACTGTCTTTTCAAATGGCTGCGAAATCATTTGCCATTTTAAGATAACGTGACCTAAAGCTGCTAAAACATTGTACCAAAGTCATTGGAAAGCTTGAATTGGAAAGGACATTGATCAGAATGAAGCAGCTTTTTTTTTAAATCACAGTTCAGTGGAGCCTGGAACCAGATCCTAAAATCAGCAGTCAGTATTTAAATCAGTCAGCATTAAAATCATCTTATTAAGATTACTAAGATTAAGAGCTGAAATAGCACTGCATTTGTGGAAGTAGTTTGGGTTTTCAAGATAGAGGGAGGATTTATTTGGTGATTTTTTTTTTTCAAGCCTCCTTCCCCCACACCCGCAGTACGAGCAGCCTCCTTCCCCCGTACCCACAGTACCAGCAGCCTCCTTCCCCCGTACCCACAGTACCAGCTAACCCGGCCTCACAACGCCAGTAACTGGGCCTCATCGGCATACTTGGCGCTGGTCGTGGCTCAACAGGCACCGCGCCCGAGCGAAGGGATCAATGTCGGTCTGCCTGCTTCACTGGCAGCGACCCTCACATAAACCAGAATTTCCACCGCTCCACCATTGGCGGCTGTGCCTTCAGCTGCCTCGGCCCTAGGCTCTGGAATTCCCTCCCTAAACCTTTCCGCCTCTCTCTCCTCCTTTAAGACGTTCCTCAAAACCTATCTCTTTCTCTAAGCTTTTGGTCACCCATGCTCATAGCTCCTTATTGTGACTCGGTGTCAAATTCTGTTCGATAGCGCTCCTGTGAAGCACCCTGGGGCGTTTTACTGTGTTAAAGGTGCTATAGAAATGCAAGTTGTTGTTGTTGTTGTTGTTGTTAAGGGGGGATTGTAGTGGGCTAGGGGGCTGGGGGCTGGGCGATTATGACTCCTGTGGAGGAGCACCCACGTATCTTACCAATCTATGCCAGATTCCTCCTGTCTTCGCATGTGCTGCACTTTAAAACTGCTAGTTGGAAACAACCTCGGTACAGACATTGGCCCAGGTTTAGTTGGAGCAGGACATCTCACGGTGTTAGTGTTAGACTTGCCCCTACAGCCTATGGCTGAAAAAAATTTTGCCCACTAAATTGCTGGAAGTGCGAGGGCAGAGAGGGCAGCAGGGTGTCTGGGACCTCAGCGAGCAACGGGATAATTGGCCCAGAAATTAGGTTTGGGGGCTTGCCACACGTGCAAGCCCCCGATGTGCACTCACCCGGTGCGCCGACATCTGAAGCCTGGGCCTGCTTGGAATTCCTGTCACTGGCCCGGTTCAGATGTTGGCGCGCTGTGCTTACCTGATCCAGCGGTGTAGTTAGTTCGATGTGCCGGCTGGGATCAGGTGAGCACTGTGCAGCCAATCAGGGGAGGGGAAACTTCATTCATGCGTTTGATAGTAAGAACTGTCAAACTCATGAAAAGTACGGGCGCCCAAAAGACTAGTTTAACTTTAAATAAAATTTTAAAAATCATCCCAATAATTAAATAAACTATAAATAACTTTTAAAAAAACTATTTTAAACAATTAATCACATTTTTGAAAAAAATAATTTTTTTAAAAATCGGATCTAAAACTACACTTACCTTACTGTAAAGTCCTTAAAAACAATAAAGCTGTGGAAAAAATGTTATAATTTTAAGTAATAGACCACTTACCTTAAAGAATGAAGTCCTTACGTCTCCGAGAGGCCCTTACACACGCGCAAACCTGTGGAAAAAAAGGAATTTCAGCGCGCACGCGCAGACTCCTGCACGCACGCGTTCGTCCTCTGAACCCCTTGGTTCAGAGGACAGGAAATGCTGGTTTTCCACGCATGCGCTGTGCATGCTGAAATCCGGCACTTCCAATGGGCCCACGCGTGAGTACCCCGTCCGTACTCACGCGTTGGGACCAGAATTACTGGCCCAGTATCTCCTTAATCAATAGGATTAAAGGAATGAGAAATAAGCAGAGGAAGGACTGAGAAGGAGGTTGAATTAGAGTCAAATGAGGTACAAAAAGAGAAATAAAGAGAAGGAAAGAAAGTTTGGATGAAGAGAGAGAAAAAAATGAAACAGAAAGGAAGAGGAAGAACATTTTTTTTAATTTTAAAATTTGGTATTTTTAAAATCTCCAACAATAATTCACTACTTGAAGGAATGAGACTCCATACTTTTATTTCTTCACGTTCTGGGCAAGGGAGGGTGATTGGCAGTCATTAGCAATTATCACGTCGTTAAAAGGGTATTTGCACTGGTAATTACTTACCTTAACTTTCTGCAGCGAGTTTAACGAGCAATTAATGTGCAAATGCAGCAACTTCATGAAAATCATGGGGAGATCAAGGGCGAGATGCTAACGACGGAACGGCGTAAATTGGTCAGCAACTTGTGTCTCTTCCTCGCCACAAGTTGCTGGCTGATTTGCATATTAATAACGGCGAGCGTCGTTCACACGCCGTTATCTTTTCAGCACGTTCTGGTCCACTGTGTTTGAAACTTCCCTTGCTGTGGGTCGATGGAACGGCATGTCACGAAGTCACATCGGGGTGGTTCTACACATAAGACCTGCTTCCAAATTGCCTCTCTCTAACCAACAGGTTTAACAAGAAAGTAACAGGCAGTGACTCAGAGGCGTTGATAATTATCTCTCTTTAATGCATTTAGCATCATGTGACATTTCAGTTAAACACGCTTCCCCTTTAGAATACACTTTTGCAAAGATTAATATGGAACAATAAAATCCAGAAAAGTACAGCTGTGTTTACACAGCTCCAACCTTCTAGCAGAAGGCCCGAATCTCTCTCCGATTTATCATTTTGAAAAATGCCCTATAAGTGAAAACCCTGCAGACGTGCGCGTTAAGCCATGGTTTAATTGTTTGCACTAACTCAAGTTGTTCAAGCTGATGAATTGCCGAGTTGTGCTGTTTGTTCTGGAGGATCCCAGGCCCAAAGCAGTGAAGGAACTTTGCACCGATTGTCGCAGCGATCCACTTGCATCACTGCAACAAAAAACGCTTGTAGTGTTGCATTTGTCAAGAAGGGTAAATCATGTGGGCATTCGTCAGGAAGTGTGAAATACAAAGTACTTTTGAAAGGTTCCTCAGGTTTAACGGCCTGTGTGGACTCTGAGAAATGGAGCAAGTTTGTCAGGTAAGCTAGTGAGAACTGAAAGCCATTTCAGTAAATGGCTGATTTAACCGGCTGACAACGTAGCTGCTGGACTTTTAATGAATATCCAACAAACTGTTACTCAGTAATGAAGCATTCACCTTTTTATCCGGCAATAACTTGCATTTATGTAGCGCCTACAATGTAGTGAAACGTCCCAAGGTGCTCCACAGCAGCGTAAATCAGACAGAAACTGACACCGAGCCAAAGAAGGAGACACTAGGACAGGTGACCAAATGCTTGGTCACAGAATTAGATTTTAAGCAGCGTCTTAAAGGAGGAGAGAGAAGTAGAGATGGGGAGAGGTTGAGGGAGGGAACTCCAAAGCCCTGCCTAATTTCTGGCCCCTATGAACTCATCAGAGGAGTGTGCGCAGTCATTGTGAGAGGTAACATCAGCCATTACCATACTTGGTCTGCTCCTGCTCCTGGGCTCCACCATTCCCCTTGATCCTTGCAGTACCCATGGCAACAATGACATTTCTGAAGCCTCTATCAATGGCTCTCTCCATTTCATCAGACGTGCCGTCCGAGGAGGAGGTGAGATTGCAGTCCAAGGCCTGTGTGGCACTCCTCTGAGCATTCAGGAGATATAATGGCCTCTGTTCTGAGAGGCTACACTGCTGATGTCCCTGGAGCTGCCACCTATTCTAAGGTTGACTGCTTGCTTTCAACACAGTGACTAGAACGCCAGATGCACTGGTTATGGAAGTCTCCACATTAACCACCACAATGATTCCATCAATATGCCCTGCTCCAAACGCAGCCCTCATAGAATCATCGATACATAGAATGAGACAGCACAGAAGGAGGCCATTTGGTACATCGTGCTTGCGACGGCTCGTTGAAAGAGCTATTGGCGGTCCCACTCCCCCGCTCTTTCCCCAAAGCCCTGCAAATTTTTCTCCTTCAAGTATTTATCCAATTCCCTTTTGAAAGTTACTGTTGAACCTGCTTCCACCGCCCTTTCAGGCAGAACATTCCAGACCACAACAACTCGCTGCGTAAAAAAGATCTCCTCATCTCGGCTCCAGCTCTTTTGCCCAATTACCTCAAAAGCTGAACCCCAGAAATAATGACCCCTGACCTCCTCGGCTGTGGAAGGAGGTGGTCTCCTGCTCCGGCCGCTCCTTTTTGTTTCTGTTGAGAAACCTAATTGAAGCATCGAGCTTGATAATGCAGGACATCAATGCAGGAGATGCATTGCTGGTCATCTTCCAAAATTCGATAGACTCTGGAACAGTTCCCATGGATTGGGTGGTAGCTAATGTTACCTCACTATTCAAAAAAGGTGGTAGAGAGAAAACGGGGAATTATAGACCGGTAAGCCTGACATCGGTAGTGGGGAAAATGCTAGAGTCCATTATAAAAGATGTAATAGCAGCGCACTTGGAAAACAGTGACAGGATCGGACAAAGTCAACATGGATTTACGAAAGGTAAATCGTGCTTGACTAATCTACTGGAATTTTTTGAGGATGTAACTGGTAGAATAGATAAGGGAGAACCAGTGGATGTGGTGTATTTGGACTTTCAGAAGGCTTTCGATAAGGTCCCGCATAAGAGATTAGCGTGTAAAGTTAAGGCACATGGGATTGGGGGCAAGGTACTGACTTGGATAGAGAACTGGTTGGCAGACAGGAAGCAAAGAGTTGGAATAAACGGGTCTTTTTCCGAGTGGCAAGCAGTGACTAGTGGGGTACCGCAGGGATCGGTCCTAGGACCCCAGCTATGCACAATATATGTAAATGATCTAGACAAGGGAATAGATGTAATATCTCCAAGTTTGCAGATGACACAAAGCTGAGTGGGCGTGTGAGGAGGATGCTGAGAAACTCCAGTATGATTTGAACAGGTTGGGTGATTGGGCAGAAGCATGGCAGATGCAGTATAATGTGGATAAATGCGAAGTTATCCACTTTTGTGTCAAAAACAGGAAGGCAAATTATTATCTGAACGGCAATAGATTGGTTGAAGGGGAAGTGCAACGAGACCTGGGTGTCCTTGTGCACCAGTCGCTGAAGGTAAGCATGCAGGTGCAGCAGGCGGTTAAGAAGGCAAATGGTATGCTGGCCTTCGTAGCGAAAGGGTTTGAATACAGGAACAAGGATGTCTTGCGGCAGTTGTACAGGGTCTTGGTGAGACCACACCTTGAGTATTGTGTGCAATATCTGAGGAAGGATGTTCTTGCCATGGAGGGAGTGCAGCGAAGATTCACCAGACTGATACCTGGGATGGCAGGAATGACGTATGAGGAGAGATTGGGTCGATTGGGCTTATATTCGCTGGAGTTTAGAAGAATGAGAGGGGATCTCATTGAAACTTATAAAATTCTAACAGGACTAGACAGGCTAAATGCAGGAAGGATGTTTCCGATGGCCGGGGAGTCCAGAACCAGAGGTCACAGTCTAAGGATAAGGGGTAAGCCATTTAGGACAGAGATGAGGAGGAATTCCTTCACCCAGAGAGTGGTGAACCTGTGGAATTCTCTACCACAGAAGGCAGTGGAGGCCAATTCATTAAATATATTCAAGAAGGAGTTAGATATATTTCTTAAGGCTAAAGGGATCAAGGGATATGGGGAGAAGGCAGGGACAGGGTACTGAATTTGGATGATCAGCCATGATCTCATTGAATGGCGGAGCAGGTTCGAGGGGCCGAATGGCCTACTCCTGCTCCTATCTTCTATGTTTCTATGTTTCTATTGTGATGGTAGGAGAAAATATCAATCAAAAAGTCATAGGTAGGTGACACGAAGCTTGGATATGAAAAGCCTGATGGTGATTGTAGGATGGCAGGAAAACTGAGCTTTGAACTGCTGCATGGTCCCACTGGTCCTCTTGTGGGGAAGAGCAAAACTAGAGGCCATCAATATAAGACAGTCACCAATAAATCAAACAGGGAATTGAGAAGAAACTTCTTTACTCAGAGAGTGGTGAGAATGTGGAACTCGCTACCACAGGAAACAGTTGAAGCGAATAGTGTAGATACATTTAAGGGGAAGCTTGATAAGCATATGAGGGAGAAGGGAATAAAGGGTTATGTGGATAGAGTTAGATGAGCAAGGCTGGGAGGAGCATAAACGCCATGGACTGGTTGGGTCGAATGCTTCTTCTCAATTCCCTACTTGATTTCTGTGCTGTATGTTCTCTGTAATTCTATGTAGCTCTCAGGGTAGAAATTCCAATCAGCTAAGATCACGGCTGAATGTTTATTGTGCTTGTAAACAGCCCTATGTTTTTACGCAGACATTAATCTATTGACTAAAAGCTGAGACACATGGATATATAGGTACTGTGCGCTGCAAATGAGAGAGCCTGAAGGAAGAAGATCATTCCTAGGCATAATAATTGCTAAGCATTTGCTTCCCAGCTTGTTTTATACAAGAGCAGCTCTAATGATAAGGTGACAGGCTTGTCAGAAAGAAACTATTGCTATCCATTACAGGATTAAACAAGATAGGTATCGGAGGTCTACGAGAGATGATGAGTAAACCATTAGTCCCAGTAGATATAAAGTCATGGTTATATAAGATTGATATCCCGTTACGCTGAGCACTGTGTGATGAATCAGCTCTACTTGTGATAAATGGAAGGTAATGTAGCCAGGTGTCTGTGGATAGGGCAGGGTGAATTGGACAGAAATGTATGAAGCTGAGAATGTTGGCATCCAGTTGATGAAAATGAGTGGGCTCGGCCAAGGTTTCCGAGTCCACCACAGCAGCAACTCACCTCGCCCCGACACGGCCCACAATGTATCGGTTGCTGCTGATGGTGGCCAATTGCTGCTCGTGCTCAGCGAGCCGCTGCTCCACAGATTCCATTTCCCCACACTTAGGGGGCGATTTTGCCAGCCCTGGGGAGGCGGTTTTGGAGGCGGGACTGCTGGGAAAATGGCAGAATCTGGGTACCCATCCCGCCCCCCAACCCGCCTCCGTGCCGTCTTCCAAGGAGGCGGGTACCCAATCCGCGCCGGGTTCCATCTCCTGGAGGCAGGAGGGGGATTACAGCCATTTAACTGCCTGTTAACAGGTAGTTAACAGGCAGTTAAGAGGATTATCCACATTTTTCCAGCAGAGGTGCGGGCTTCCCGATGTCGGGAAACCCCGCCTGTCAGGGCAAGGCTGGTTCTGGACCCAAGTGCAGACAGATGAGGCGAGAAGCAGGTATGCAGTCTTAAATAAAAGTACTTTACTAGAATCACACAGGTAAACAGTTAAAAACATATGAGCTCAAGACAAGCTACCACTAGGCAAATGGCTTGTCAAGACTGAGCACAGAGGGAAGAAACCACAGAACTTAAATACAAGCAAAAACAAGTGAAACCAATAAACCTGATAAAAGGCAGTTAAGTAATAAACACAGGAGAAACTAGCAACAATTAGCAAAGGGAAAAAAACAAGTGAAGGTGCCATCTAGGGGTTACTGAGGGAACTAACCGGCACCCTCACAGGACTCCCTCCCCTAGGAACGGCTCCTGACATTCCTCCTGGACGATCAGGGTGGCGACGGCGAAAATCCCTGATGAGTTCAGGATCCAAAATGTCCCGGGCCGGAACCCAGGAACGCTCTTCAGGACCATAACCCTCCCAGTCGACCAGGTATTGAATGCTCCTCCTAACCCGGCGACTATCAAGGAGGTGATGGACAGTGTAGGCTTGCTGACCGTCAATCATGCTGGGCAGGGGGGGGGGGGGAGGTCTGGAAGCAGGAACCAAGGGACTGGTAAGTACTGGCCTGAGGTGAGAGACGTGGAACGTGGGATGTATCTTCATCGACCGAGGAAGGAGGAGCCGGTAGGCCACAGGGTTTACTTTTTCCAAAATCCTAAAAGGTCCGATGAACCGGGGAGCCAACTTGCGGGACTCCACATGGAGCGGAAGATTCCGGGTAGACAGCCAGACCTTCTGTCCGGTCCAGAACCGAGGAGCTGGGCGGCGGTGTCAGTCAGCCTGCACTTTCTGCCGAGAAGAAGCGAGCTGCAAGGCGGATCGGACCCTCCTCCAGGTACGGCGGCAGCATTGGACGAACCCCTGGGCAGCCGGGACTCCTACCTCCCTCTCCTGTTCAGGGCAGAGTGGCGGTTGGAAGCCATATTGACATTCGAAAGGTGAGAGGCCAGTGGAGGAGCTCTGAAGGGTATTGTGCGTGTACTCCGCCCAGACCAGATACTTGCTCCAGGTGGAAGGATTGGAGGACACAAAGCTTCTTAGCACCCTCTCCAGATCTTGGTTGGTTCTCTCAGTCTGACCGTTAGACTGTGGGTGGAACCCAGAGGAAAGACTGACGGAAGCGCCCAAGAGGGAACAAAAAAGCCTTCCAGAACCTGGATGAGAACTGGGGACCATGGTCAGAGACGACATCCAGGGGCAAGCCATGGAGGCGGAAGACATGCTGGACAACCAGCTGGGCAGTCTCTCTGGCAGAGGGAAGCTTGACAAGAGGGACGAAGTGAGCAGCCTTGGAAAAGCTATCAACCACAACTAGGATGGTAGTGAATCCCTCAGATGGAGGTAGCCCGGTGATGAAATCCAGGGCGATGAGACCAGGGACGGCTGGGGATGGGCAAGGGATGCAGGAGACCAAGCGGAGGTTGTTGGGATGTCTTGTTCTGGGCACAGACGGGACAAGCAGAGACAAAGGCCCGGATGTCGGCTTCAATAGAGGGCCACCAGAACCTCCTCTTAAGGAACTCGAGAGTCCGATGGATCCCAGGATGACCAGTCAATCGAGAAGAGTGCCCCCATTGAAGGACCTGGGCGCGCACCTGACAGGGAACATAAAGGCTATGAGGAGGGCCTCCTCCAGGGTCAGCCTCCTGATGTTGGGCCCCTCGCACCACAGTCTCAATCTCCCATGCAACGGGAGCAACGATGCAGGAACTGGGGATGATAGGTTCCGGGGTCCGGTCCTTTTCCGAGGGGTCAAACTGGCGAGAAAGGGCATCCGGTTTGAAGTTCTTAGACCCTGGGCGGTAAGACAGGAGAAAGTTGAACCGGTTGAAGAAGAGAGCCCACCTGGCCTGCCGAGGGTTGAGGCGCTTGGCGTCCTGGATATATATCAGATTTTTATGGTCGGTCCAGACGACAAAAGGATGCTCTGCTTCCTCCAACCAGTGTCTCCACTCCTCCAAGGCCAACTTAACTGCCAAGAGCTCCCTGTTGCCAACATCGTAGTTACTCTCTGCTGGCTTCAGGCGACGGGAAAAGAAGGCACAGGGATGTAGCTTTTGGTCCTTAGGGGAGCGCTGGGACAGGACAGCCCGACTCCAATATCCGAGGCATCCACCTCTATGATAAAGGGCAGGGTGGGGTCAGGGTGTACCAGAATGGGAGCAGAGGTGAAGCGTTGTTTGAGCTCCTGGAAGGCCCGTTCCACTTCAGAAGACCAACTGAACCGTAAAGACAAGCACTTGGTCAATGCGGAGAGGGAGGCGGCAAGGGAGCTGAAGTTGCGGATGAAGCGTCTGTAAAAGTTGGCGAATCCCAGGAACCGCTGAACCTGCTTAACCGACGTGGGACGCGGCCAGTTCAAGACGGCTTGAACCTTGCTAGGATCCATCTGGACGCTTCCACAGGAGATGACGTAGCCCAGGAAGGTGACCTTAGAGACGTGGAATTCACATTTCTCGGATTTGACAAAGAGACGGTTCTCCAAGAGCCTCTGCAGCACCCGTCTGACGTGTTGGACATGCTGCTGGGGGGACTTTGAGAAGATGAGAATGTCATCCAAATAAACAAACACGAACTGGTTCAGCAGGTCCCGGAGCACGTCATTGACCAGAGCTTGGAAGACAGCAGGAGCGTTAGTGAGACCAAAGGGCATGATGAGGTATTCCCAGTGACCGCTAGGGGTGATAAAGGCAGTCTTCCATTCATCCCCCTCCCTAATGCGGACCAGGTTGTACGCGTTGCGGAGGTCAAGTTTGGAGAAGATGGTAGCTCCCTGCAGCTGCTCAAACGCTGAAGACATCAAAGGGAGAGGATAGCGGTTCTTAATGGTAATTTTGTTAAGCCCCCGATAGTCTATGCAAGGCCTGAGACCACCATCCTTCTTCTTTACCAAAAAGAAGCCAGCACCCGCTGGGGAGGTGGAAGGGCGAATGAAACCTGTAGCGAGGGCTTCCTTGATGTATTCTTCCATGGAAACATTCTCAGGGCCAGAGAGAGAGTAGAGCCGACCCCGAGGGGGGCTAGTGCCAGGCAGGAGATCAATGGCACAGTCGTAGGACCGGTGTGGGGGGAGTGTAGTGGACCGCCTCTTACTAAACACAGCATGGAGGTCCGAATATTCAGGGGGCACATGAGCAAGGTCCAGCTGATCAGCTGGCTCGGGAGAGGAAGGACGGGGCAGACTAGGGAGGACCTTAAGACAGTTGGCTAGACATGAAGGACCCCACTCCAGCTCAGTCCCGGTAGTCCAGTCAATGTGAGCGTTGTGAAGAGAGAGCCACGGATGTCCAAGAACGAGAGGGAGCTCAGGTGAATCGATAAGGTGAAACTGCAGCAACTCTTGATGTCTCTCCCCTACTTGGACATGTAATACTCCGGTGATATGACGAATAAGCCCAGAACGAAGGGGCCTGCCGTCGAGGGCGGTGACTTGTAAAGGCTTGTCAAGGCGGGAGAAAGGAATTTTCAGGCTGCGCACAAGGGTGGCATCGATAAAACAGCCAGCGGCCCCGGAGTCAACAAATGCCTGGAGGTTGTACTGTTGTCCCTCCCAAGAGAGACGAGCGGGAAGCAGGGTTTGGAAGACAGAAGGGGTAGGAGAAGGGATTTGATCTGTCAGTATTTTCCCAATCCTCCTGGCTTTTTCCTGAAGCTCAGGGCATGTGGCTCTGAGATGGCCAGACAGGTCACAGTAAAGACAACGCCCCTCTCTCAATCTCCTCGGTCTCTCAAACTGGGAGAGCTGAGTTCTGCCGAGTTGCATAGGTTCCTCTTCGGTGCTAACAGGTGGACTCGGGGGTACTTGGAAACTCTTGGTCAGATTCGAAACACCGGAAGATCTCACCTCTGTGGAAGTAGTGAATCTCCTCTCTCTACCATGCTCCCGGAGGCGGTTATCCACTCTGATGGCAAGGGAGATGAGCGTGTCAAGGTCCTCCGGAACCTCTCTGGATGCCAGTTCATCTTTGATAGATTCGGAAAGGCCATGAAGAAACGTGGAGAGAAGGGCCTCGGTGTTCCAGCGGCTTTCCGCAGCGAGTGTGCCGAACTCAATGGCAAAGTCGGCTACGCTGCTGTTGCCCTGGCGGAGATTCAAAAGTCTCTTAGCTGCCTCCCGACCACTCACAGGATGGTCAAAGACTTTGCTCATCTCCTCGGCGAAAAGGAGAATGTCCAAGCAGACGAAAGATTGCTGCTCCCAGATAGCGGTAGCCCAGGCGAGAGCTTTTCCCGAGAGTAGTGATATGATGAACGCTACCTTAGAGCGGGGTGATAGGAACATGGAGGGTTGGAGTTCAAAAACTAGGAAGCACTGGGTCAAGAAGCCGCGACACTTGCCCGGATGACCGTCATAGCGCTCTGGCGCGGGTAGGCGAGGCTCTCGGTGAGTCTGGAGGTCGGCGACCGGTGGGGTAGTACCCAAAGGAACTGACTGAGGAGGAACATCCTGAGCAGAGGACACAGCGGCTGGGTGTTGAATGGTCTGAGTCCACGTATTTACCTTGTCCGAAATGCTTTGGAGAAGTTGCTCAAGGCGGCCGAGGAAAGCACCTTGATGGGAGAGAATAGAATGAAATTCCTCCATCACTGCTGGGTCCATACTGGCTCAGTCTTGCTGTCAGGGCAAGGCTGGTTCTGGACCCAAGTGCAGACAGACGAGGCAAGAAGCAGGTATGCAGTCTTAAATAAAAGTACTTTACTAGAATCACACAGGTAAACAGTTACAAACATAGGAGCTCAAGACAAGCTACCACTAGGCAAACGGCTTGTCAAGACTGAGCACAGAGGGAAGAAACCACAGAATTAAATACAAGCAAAAACAGGTGAAACCAATAAACCTGATAAAAAGGCAGTTAAGTAATAAACACAGGAGAAACTAGTAACAATTAGCAAAGGGAAAAAAACAAGTGAAGGTGCCATCTAGGGGTTACTGAGGGAAGTAACCGGCACCCTCACACCGCCAGGGTCAGCAAGGCGAGCAGAGGGTCTGCGGGGGTTGGAGGGGTGCAAATGTGCACTGTGGAGGTGAGTGATGGGCGCAAGTGTGGAGAGGTAAGTATGGGAGGTGAGTGAAAAGTGTTAGAAAAAGTTTACTTACCTTTGCCTCTTCCTGCAGGCTTCAATCTTTGGGGATCCAGAAGCTCCAGAATCTCAATGGCAGAGATGACATTGTAGGAATGGTTAGATTCCTAACTAAAGGACTGAGGTCGAATCAGTCTATCAAACAAACAATGTTTAATACTAATCAACAGAGTTTAAAATGAAAACACAGGAGAATTACATAACAGGTCTGTACTCTTTGCTGGCTCCATGAGGACAGGCTAGGGTGGCTCCCCAGCCTGATGTCATGACGTCATCACGTTTTCCCACCGCTGGAGGATCACGTGATCAACGTGATGACGTCATTGTGGTGATTATTCCTTGTTTAGTAAAAGTATTGTGATTGGTTGTTTGTTAACTGCCTTGGGATATATGTTGTAATCTCATTGGTAGTTGATGTCACATGATGTGTGGTGGCCACCTTAAATTCAGTTCTTTTCCAGCTTTGGTTGGGACTGGATGTGGAAAGATGTGCTGCAGATTTTAAAGTTAATAAAGCCTAGCTTTGGAAGGCAAATCTATTCTTTATTTCAATTTATTAACTTTATGTTAGAATGGAGCGATATCTTCAACCAGAATGATTCAAGGCTGACCCCAATTCTGCTGGAGTGGATGATAAATGGAAACATTGGTATTGTACATTTAAAAACTTTTTGGGCGTGTTGGATCAAGAGTCTCTAAATAAGCTGAATATGCTGATCAACTACATTGCTCCGGATGTATATAAATATATTTTGGACCGTAAAACTTATGAAGTGGCTATTTCTACATTGGAAAAGATTTTTGTTAAACCAAAGAATGAGGTATTTGCACGTCACCTTCTATCTGCCCGTAGGCAGCAGGTAGGAGAATCTTTGGATACTTATTTACAAGCACTTCGGTGCCTTAGTGTTAACTGTAATTATAAGGCCGTGACGGCTGAAGAATATAAGGAAGAATCGGTACGGGATGCTTTTATTAATGGATTACTGTCTGGATCAATTCGTCAGCGGTTGTTAGAAAATAAGACTTTGGATCTTAAAAGTGCTTTTGAGCAAGCTTCTACATTGGATGTGGCTCAGAGAAGTTCGGATTCTTATGCTCTTTTTAATCGGCCTGCGACTATGGTTTCGGCAGTTTCGGATGAAAAGGAATTATGTGGACTTAATGGGAGTGGTTTACTAGATTCTGAAACAGTTTCTACTTCGGCGGCTGTTGCCTTTAGGATTCAGAAGTGTTATTTTTGTGGGAATATCCTGCACCCTCGTCTGAAGTGTCCTGCTCGGGAGGCTGTGTGTAGCAAATGCGGCAAGAGAGGTCATTATGCACGCGTGTGCAAATTATCAGGTTCAATTACCTCCTCCTCTCCTGGTGTGGGAGGGCCCTCCTCTACCACCTCCTCCTCTGTGACTATTCAGCCTTTAGATAGGGCGTTTATTGCATCAATTTCTGCTGCATTTGCTCATGGCCTAAACAAAGCTATAGTTACGGCTCAAGTTAATGGGTTGGAAGTGAAGGCCCTTATAGATACGGGCAGTACTGAGAGTTTTATAAGTCTTCAGTTTGCGAAGGAGAAGCATTTGAAAATTTCGCCTGTTATGTATCAGGTGTGTATGGCTCAGCCGACCCTTACTTCACAAATAGCTGGTTGTTGCTTTGTGAAAATGATTCTTCTAGGTAATACGTATACTGATATACGCCTATCTGTTTTGCCTAATCTCTGTGCGGATATTTTGATTGGACATGATGTGCTTCAGTTACACGAGTCTCTTAGTCTTTCATTTGGAGGGACTAAGCCACCTTTATCTATTTGTGGATTAACCTCTTTATCCATTTCTCCATTATCACTTTTTTCCAATTTGATGCCGGATTGTAAGCCAATTGCTACCAAGTCAAGAAGATATAGTAGTCAGGATAGAGAATTTATTAATTCTGAAGTTCAACGTCTCTTATTGGAAGGAATCATTGAACCTAGTTGTTCGCCTTGGCGAGCACAGGTAGTTGTCATGACTAACGAGAGACACAAGAAACGAATGGTGATAGACTATTCCCAAACTATTAATAGGTATACTCAATTAGATGTGTACGCTTTGCCTAAGATTGATGAGCTTATCAATAAAGTATCTCAGTATAAGGTTTTTAGCACTATTGACTTAAAGAGTGCTTATCATCAGATTCCTATTGTTAAGAAGGATCAACCATATACGGCCTTTGAGGCTGGTGGAAAGCTGTATCAGTTTTGCCGAATACCATTTGGTGTTACTAATGGTGTTGCTTGTCTTCAACGGGCAATGGATGCTTTTATAAGTGATAACTCCCTCTCTGACACCTTTTCATACTTAGATGACATCACAGTGTGTGGCAAATCAAGGGTGGAGCATGATTCTAATTTAAAAAGATTCCTTCAAGCTGCGGAAAAAGTTGGTTTAACTTTTAATAAAGAGAAATGTATCTTTTCGACTACTGAGGTAAATCTATTGGGGTATATTATCTCAGGAAACAAGATTAAACCAGATCCAGAACGTCTGCGGCCATTGATTGATTTACCTTGTCCTACTAATTCTAAGGCTTTGCAACGAGTTGTTGGACTGTTTTCTTATTATTCTAATTGGATTGCAAATTTTTCACGGAAGATCCGGCCTCTTATTCGGGTTACGATATATCCTCTATCATGGGAGGCCAGGACATGTTTTGAGAATTTTAAAAAGGATATTTTAGGAGCAGTTGTGCATTCTATTGATGAGCAGGTTCCTTTTGTGATCGAGACGGATGCTTCTGATTTTGCAATTGGGGCTACTCTGAACCAAAATGGAAGACCTGTGGCCTTTTTCTCACGTACTTTGAACAATAGTGAAAAAAGACATTCTTCAATAGAGAAAGAGGCATACGCAATAGTAGAAGCATTGCGTAAATGGAGACATTATTTATCGGGGGCGACATTTCACGTGGTAACTGATCAAAAATCTGTGTCCTTTATGTTTGATGTTAAACATTTTGGAAAGATCAAAAATGATAAAATAATGAGATGGAGGATTGAGTTGGCATGTTACCATTTTGACATAGTTTATCGTCCGGGGAAGGATAATGCTGCTGCTGATGCACTGTCGAGGGCTTATTGTTCTGTGATTCACGGAGATACGCTTATTAATCTTCACAATGCCTTATGTCATCCTGGGGTTACGAGGATGATACACTTCGTACGCAGTAAGAATTTGCCCTTTTCAGTTGAAGACGTCAAGCGGATGACTTCATCATGTTCTATCTGCGCTCGGTGTAAACCGAATTTCTTTAAGCCTCAACGAGCTCATCTTATAAAGGCTACTTCTCCTTTTGAACGTTTGAGCGTCGATTTTCAGGGGCCTCTTCCTTCAACTACTCAAAACCGATGTATTTTTACTGTTGTGGATGAGTTTTCAAGGTTCCCTTTTGCTTTTCCTTGTGCAGATGTATCAGCTGCTACAGTTATCAAATGTCTGACTCAACTTTTTGTCATCTTTGGGATGCCTGCGTATATCCATTCGGATCAGGGAAGTTCTTTTATGTCTTCCCAGTTGAAGGAATACCTTCAGAGTCGGGGAATTTCTACTAGTAGAACTACCCCGTATAATCCCCAGGGTAATGGACAATGCAAACGATACAATGGGGTGATCTGGAAGGCAGTTATGTTGGCTTTGACATCCCGGAACCTTAAGAATACACAGTGGGAAATGGTACTGCCTGATGCCCTGCATTCCATTAGATCATTGCTTTCAACGGCTACTAATGTGACCCCCCATGAAAGGCTCTTTAACTATCCGCGGAGATCTACTATGGGATATTCGGTACCTTCATGGCTTACTATGCAGGGACCTGTGCTGCTTCGACGCCATGTTAGATTGTCAAAATATGGTCCTTTAGTGGAGGAGGTGGAGCTGTTGGAGGCAAATTCTCAATATGCTCATATTCGATTCCAAGATGGGAAAGAAAGTACCATTTCAATTAAAGACTTGGCTCCTTGTGGTGGCCAGCCCTCTTCTGAGGATATTAACAATAGTCATGATTTAGATAATGTGGATGCTGTTACAGATACTACGAATGTCTCCAATCCGATTGCAGATCATTATACTTCTATTAGTCAGCCCTTGATGGATGTTTATGACCGTCCCAGTTTACCTTCTGATGGGATTTCTAATCCGGAAACCGTTGAAAATCGGGATATGGATAGCCTTCCTGCTGAAGATACATCTGTGCCTTCTGGTGTGGGAGGGCAAGGAATTTCACCAAGGTTAAGAAGGTCGACACGAACAAGATATCCGGTCGACCGATTGAAAATGGACTTTTAAATTGGTAGTAATGTTTTAAAATTGTTGAAATATTATATTATATTGTTTTAGTTGAGAGATACTTAATACTTATGTGCAATGTTATTATTTGTTGTTGTTCACGTAGTATTGTGTCATGTAAACAGTTTTACTCTTGTTGTGCATAGTTTTAGTTGTAAATAATTAATTATAAATTGTAAAGGTTATTTAGGTTGGAGTATATTTTAAAAGGAGGGGTGAATGTGGTGATTATTCCTTGTTTAGTAAAAGTATTGTGATTGGTTGTTTGTTAACTGCCTTGGGATATATGTTGTAATCTCATTGGTAGTTGATGTCACATGATGTGTGGTTGCCACCTTAAATTCAGTTCTTTTCCAGCTTTGGTTGGGACTGGATGTGGAAAGATGTGCTGCAGATTTTAAAGTTAATAAAGCCTAGCTTTGGAAGGCAAATCTATTCTTTATTTCAGTCATCGCGTTTGGTCTCATTCTTAAAGGGACCACGTTATGTACATGCAATGATATGAACAAAGATACAGCTTCATTCTGTAGCTAATAATTTGTTAAAGATAATTATGTACATTAGATCAGAGTCCCCCTGGTGGCTCCGCCACATGCGCCCCCCCAGAATTGTCTTTAACAGTAAAAGTCAATCGACTAGGAGGTCTGACAAGCCTGTCAGAGCGACTCCTGTATTCTTGGAGTGGACGTTGTTGAACAGCGGGCGGGCTGGCGGACGGAAGCCTTCGGTCTGGCGTGGCTGCAGCGGGAGGTCGACCACGTCGTGGTGGCTGTGCAGTCTCTACTGGCCGGTCGATGTCCAGGTGTGCCGGTTTGAGACGGTCAATGGATGTGTGGTCGGGTTTACCACCGATGTCTACACAGAAACTCTTGTTGCCTGTCTCCAGTACGCGAAAAGGGCCTGTGTAAGGGGCCTTGAGCGGATCCCCATGGGCATCATGACGAATGAATACAAATTTAGCATTCTTCAGCTCCGCTGGTACGTGTGAAGATGGAAGGCCGTGATGCGAAGTTGGGATAGGCGCAAAAGCCCTGGCTGTTTCCCGGTGGCTGCTGAGTTGTTCGGCTGCGGACCACGGCTCAGTTGGAAGCGGCAGGAAATCTCCCGGTACACGGAGTGGCTGGCCGTACACGAGCTCCGCGGCGGACAATTGCAGGTCCTCTTTGGGTGCCGTGCGGAGACCCAACATGACCCACGGAAGCTTATCCACCCATCCGGCACCTTGGAGGCTGGTTCTCAGTGATGCCTTTAACGATCTGTGGAAACGTTCGCACATACCGTTTGCTTGCGGGTGATAGGCCATGGTGCGGTGAAGCTTGGTGCCGAGACCCTGGGCCACAGCGTTCCAGAGCTCGGAAGAGAACTGTGGACCGCGGTCTGAAGAAATGTCCGCCGGAACGCCAAAACATGCGACCCACGAGGAGAGGAATGCTCTGGCGACATCAGCGGACGTAGTAGACGCCAGAGGAACTGCCTCTGGCCATCTAGTAGTACGATCGACCATGGTGAGGATGCGTGCGAACCCCTGCGATGGTGGAGGCGGCCCGACGGAGGTCCACGTTGACATGGTCGAATTGACATTCTGGTACTGCGAACGTGGCCAATGGGGCCTTAACGTGACATTGCACCTTAGCCATTTGACAGACGACGCAAGTGTTAGTCCAGTCGTGGATATCCTTATGCATTCCTCTCCAGACGAACTTAGCCGACATTAATTTTTGAGATGCCTTCACGCCAGGATGCGAAAGCCCATGTATGGCGTCAAAAACTTTGCGGCGCCAGGAACGATCGGGCGAGGATTTCCCATGGAGCCATCGCAGAGTAACGAGGTGCCTGCAGCGTGGAATTGCACATCGGTCGGTTGGAGGCTAGAGGTGTCGGTGCGATACGCCTGTGTTTCAGGGTCGGATGCCTGATCGGTAGCCATGAGGGCATAATCGATGCCCAGCTGGACCGCCCATACGGTCGCGCGAAAAAGGAAATCAGCTACCAAGTTGTCTTTGCCAGCTACGTGTTGGATGTCTGTCGTGAATTCTGAAATGAAAGTTAGCTGTCGCTGCTGTCGAGCCGACCACGGTTCGGCGGTTTTGGCCATGGCGAAGGTCAGTGGTTTGTGGTCTACAAACGCAGTGAAGGGACGTCCTTCTAACAAAAAACGGAAATGGCGGATAGCCAGGAACAGCGCCAGCAACTCCCGGTCGAAAGTGCTGTATTTGCGTTCGTTGCGCCGGAGTTGGTGGCTGAAAAATGCCAGTGGTTGCCACGTTCCTGCACAGCGCCTATGGCAGAGTCGGAAGCATCGGTGGTAAGGGCAATGGTGGCACCTGGCAGAGGGTGCGCCAACATAGTTGCATTGGCTAGAGCGGTTTTTGTGTTGTCGAAAGCGTTGTCCATTTCGACTGTCCAGGCTATTGTATCCTTTCCGGCCTTGCCTTTGAGGGCCTCGTAGAGGGGCTGCATGAGTCGTGCTGCTTTGGGCACAAAGCAGTGGTAGAAATTCACCATGCCCAGGAATTCTTGAAGAGCCTTGGTAGACTGTGGCCTTGGGAATGCCGTAATTGCTTCGACCTTTGACTGCAGCAGAATTGCGCCCTCCAAAGTAATGCGGTGGCCCAAGAAGTCAATCTGTTGTAGGCCGAACTGACACTTGGCCGGGTTGATTATGAGGCCATGTTGGCTGAGGCGCCGAAAGAGGGTGCGGAGATTGCAGACGTGTTCCTCTTTGGTAGAGCTGGCTATCAGGATGTCGTCAAGGTAGACAAATAAAAAGGGAAGATCCCGCAGGACCGAGTCCATTAGTCGTTGAAAAGCCTGTGCGGCGTTCTTGAGCCCAAATGGCATCCGTAGAAACTCGAACAGTCCAAAGGGAGTGATGACAGCCGTTTTCTGGATGTCCTGCGGGTTTACGGGAACTTGGTGGTAGCCACGGACGAGGTCGACCTTGGAAAAGATTGAGTTTCCCGCCAAATGGGTGGAGAGATCCTGTATATGCAGGATTGGGTACCGATCGGGAGTAGTGGCGTCATTAAGGCGTTGGTAATCCCCGCATGGCCGCCATCCACCGCCGGGCTTCGGGACGATGTGGAGAGGCGAGGACCAGGGGCTATTCAACCGAAGAATAATCCCCAGCCGTTCCATCGTGGCAAACTCTGCCTTCGCAGCCGCGAGCTTGCCGGGTTCCAGGCGCCGAGCTCGCGTGTAAACCGGAGAGCCAGTCATAGTAATGTGGTGCTCGACACCATGCTTAGTGGCCGAGGAGGAGAAAGTGGGCTTGGTCAGCTCCGGGAATTCACTTAATAGGCGAGTGAACTCGTCCGGTGAGGGCAACGCGCAGGAGACAGTGTGCGACGTTGCGGAACTGCGGAAGCAAGGGATGGAGTGGAAGGTGGCCGCGTTGACCAATCGACGATTTCTTACATCCACCAAGAAGCTGTTGGCGCATAAGAAATCCGCGCTGAGGATGGCTTGCGAAACCTTGGCTGTAATAAATTCCCACTGAAACCGTTGCCCGCCGAAGCACACCTGGACCCGCCGTTTGCCAAAGGAACGAATGGCCCTGCAATTAGCTGCCACGAGGGAGGGGTCGTGCATCCCAAACTGAATGTCGAGTGCTGAGGCAGGAAGGATGCTACACTGCGCCCTGGTGCCGCATAAAAAGCGCCAGCCTGAGAGGGAATCCGTAATGTAGAGGAGCATCCCGGAATTTCCAATCGCCATCGCAGCCGTGGAACGTCCCTCAGACTCAATCCTCCTTTTCTGGAGTTGCTGCTGGTGTTGATGTCGGGTTTTTTTTAGGCACGAAACTGCAGAGAGGGCAGCAGCCTCTGGCTTTCGCGCTGAAACGGGCGTGGTAAAAACACAAGCCGGGGGATGGAGGCATCGGGGCGGCGTTCGCGGGGGAGGGGTGCCTCATGGCGGCGCAGGATTGCTGCGTGACCGCATGAATCGTACCTGCTTCTGCAGCCAGTGCTGCGCAATCTGTGCCTTCCGATCTGGCGAGGGCAGCCTGAACCTGCTCGGGTAGTTGACTCAGGAATAACTCCCGAAAGAGGAAACATTGTGGTTCTGAGCCAAGGAGCGTGAGCATCTGGCTCATTAACTCAGATGGCTTGGAATCGCCAAGCCTGGGCAAAGTGAGTAGCCGTCGGGCACGCTCCGCCTTCGTGAGCCCAAAGACCTGTATTAACCGCGCTTTAAGAGTATTATACTTGCTGTCAACGGGGTGTTTTCAAGCAGGCTGATGATCCGTGAGGCCGTGGAGCTGTCGAGTGCGGAGACCACGTAAAGGTAACGGGTCTAATCCACAACGATGTTTCGGAGATCGAATTGTGCTTCTGCTTGGACGAACCAGGAGGCCGCCTGTTGTTCCCAAAACTATGGGAGCTTCAAAGCCACGGAGTTCGCTTCCATGTTTCGTCGCGCTTCGCTTCTTCCGTGAAAATTGTTCACGAAAATTCGGGGTCACCACTGTAGGAATGGCTAGATTCCTAACTAAAGGACTGAGGTCGAGTCAGTCTATCAAACAAACAATGTTTAATACTAATCAACAGAGTTTAAAATGAAAACACAGGAGAACTACATTACAGGTCTGTACTCTTTGCTGGCTCCACGAGGACTGGCTAGAGCGGCTCCCCAGCCTGACATCATGAAGTCATCACGTTTTCCCGCCGCTGGAGGATCACGTGATCAACGTGATGACGTCATCGCGTTTGGTCTCATTCTTAAAGGGACCGCGCTATGTACATGCAATGATATGAACAAAGATACAGATTCATTCTGTAGCTAATAATTTGTTAAAGATAATTATGTACATTAGATCAGAGTCCCCCTGGTGGCCCCACCACAACAGAATGGCTGCTGCATTCTCCAATGCAACAGCCAACTGCTTTCTCCTCAGAAAATAGGTTTGGTGAGCCTTGAGTAGAAGAACTTACCAAAGAACAAGAATGTCAAACGATGACAATTCATCTCATTTTTTGACAGATGAAACATCATACGCTGACGTTCTCTGTAACCGGCTTCCCCTTAATTGGCCTGCTGAGTATTTCCAGCATTTTCTGTTGTTATTTCAGATTTCCAGCATCCGCAGTATTTTGCTATTCTAGGGATGAACGCTCGCCGGGGACGAACTCTCGCCGGGGACGAACTCTCGCCGAGGACGAACTCTCGCCGAGGACGAACTCTCGCCGAGGACGAACTCTCACTTAGGATGAAATCTCACGAAGGATGAACCCACACTAAGGATGATCCCTCACTAAGGATGAACCCACACAAAGGATGATCCCACACTAAGGATGAACCCACACTAAGGATGAACCCACACTAAGAATGAACTCTCACTGAGGACGAACACTCACTAAGGTCGAAATCTCACTAAGGATGAAATCTCACTAAGGATGAACCCTCACTAAGGATGATCACACACGAAGGATGATCCCACACTAAGGATGAACTCTCACTAAGGATGATCCCACACTAAGGATGAACTCTCACTAAGGATGAACTCTCACTAAGGATGATCCCACACTAAGGATGAACCCACACTAAGGATGATCCCACACTAAGGATGAACTCGCACCAAAGATGATCCCTCACTAAGGATGAACTCTCACTAAGGGTGATCCCACACTAAGGATGAACTCTCACTAAGGGTGATCCCACACTAAGGATGAACTCTCACTAAGGATGAACTCTCACTAAGGATGAACTCTCACTAAGGATGATCCCGCACTAAGGATGAACTCCCACTAAGGATGATCCCACACTAAGGATGAACTCTCACTAACGATGAACTCTAACTGAGGATGATCCCTCACTAAGGATGATCCCTCACTAAGGATGAACTCTCACTAAGGATGAACTCTCACTAAGGATGAACTCTCGCTAAGGATGATCCCACACTGTAGTGTATGTACCCGTCTATCTTTAAGGGAACTATTGAATGTAACCATTCACCTTTAAGGGAACTACTTTAGGTGTGGCACTATTTGTTTGGCTTCTGTATACTGTAATACCGATAGTGACCACACCAGTATATAAGTGTTGTGCCAGGAGTTATTGGGCAGATTCGCCCGGACCTTCGAATAGTAAAGACCTGTTTGTTTGTTTGTTACTTCTGAAGTCTGTGTATTTATTAACTGCACAACCCACAGACTTTACAGTGGCGACGAGTCCGATCGTACCCTGCGGCAAGATTACCAAAGCAAGAAGAGCGTCGAAGAGAGGCAACCTCCCTCGTCGTGCTGCTGGAAGAAAACACGAGGCTGCAGCAGGAGAAAGGTGGAAGACTTTAGCAACAAAAGCTTCCATTAGCAACAGGCACTGACTACCCTTCTACCACGGTGCGGAGTGAGCCGATCAGCAGGGAACAAGTCGGCCGAAGAGACTGTGAGTAGGGGAAGGTGTAGAAGTATCCGGAGGATAAGGGCAGAGCACTCGACCTCGGTCGAGGGGGAGCTGTGCCGGCCAAAAGTCGGGTCCAACGGCGTCGGGTGACAGCCGGACCGCGATCGGCGGGAAAAATCCAGGCAGCGACCGCAGCCACGAAGCGCTGAGCCTGCGAGTAGGCGCGGGAAGAGAAACCCAGCCGCAGCCGGGGAGGGAAACACCGGTCTGCGAGAGGGCTGGGGAGGCGAACGGGAACCGTGCGGGTGAGAGCCGGGTGCGGAGAGAGAGACTGCGAGGAGCCAGTCCAGCGGCTGAGCTGTTCTCCACCAACGGGGTACTCAGAGCCGGCAAAACCGAACGTGCGGGAGTGGGTGAGAGACACAGCCGAAAACGGGGTGAGAGACTGCGCGAGAGCCAGTCCAGCGGCTGAACTGTTCTCCACCAACGGGGTACCCAGGGCCGGTAGCACCGAACGTGCGGGTGAGAGAGCGACAGAGCCGGGTACGGAGAGAGAGACTGCGCGAGAGCCAGTCCAGCGGCTGAACTGTCCTCTGTTAACGGGGTGTACCCAGCGCCGGTAGAGCCGTGCGGGCGGGAGGAAAAGACATAGCCGAGTAAGGGGAGCTGTGCGGAAGCCAGCCAGCGGCTGAACCTGTCCGCTGTGGGGGAAGCGTACCCCTTCCACCGGGAAGAAACGCGGGAAGCCGCCATTAGGCGGAGAAGACGCCAGAAGCGGGAAACCGCCATTGAAGTGGGCGGGGCGAGAAAGGAAGAGCGGGAAACCGCCATTTTCACGGGAAAACCACCATCTTGATTGACATACCGCCATTGAAGTGGGCGGGGAGAGAAGGAAAGAGCAGGAAACCGCCGATTTCGCGGGAAAACCGCCATCTTAGAAACAAACAAATAAATAAGAATACTTAAAGAAATACTGGTGCTGCTCCCAAGGGAAGAAAAATGCCTAAGCGAGGGAATATTAACGACTTTAATTCGGAAATAGAAGACTGGGCTACGTACGTGGAACGCATAGAGATCTATTGCGAAGCCAACAAAATAGAGGAAGACGACAAGGCGATAACATTGCTAAACTCGATGGGGGCAAAAACATACGGGCTCTTGAAGCATCTAATAGCACCAAATAAACCAGCGGATCAGACCTTCGAAGAGATTGTGGCTGTGCTGAAGGACCATTTGAACCCCACACCGCTGATGCTGGCTGAACGATTCAAATTCTACGCAAGAACGCAGAAGAAAGACGAAAGCAATGCGGAATACTTGGTCAAACTGCGTAGGCTAGCGAAATACTGCCAGTTCGGAGGGAATCTGACAGAAGCGCTGCGGGACAAGTTCGTATGCGGATTGTCCAAAGAAGGGACGCAGAAGCGACTACTGGAAGAGAACGACTTCACACTGGACAGGGCTGTCCTTATAGCTGCATCGCACGAAGCCGCAGCGAAAGGAACGGCAGAAATGCAACTAAAGGCGGCGGCATTTGGGGTGGACCAAATTACTTCAAGCACAACAAAATGCTACCGTTGTGGGAAGACCACGCATGACCAGAATCAATGCTGGTTTAAGAACCAAGAGTGTAGGAAATGTGGCAAACTGGGTCACATCGCGAAGGTATGCCGGTCCGGGAAAAAGACCAATAATCAAAGGAAGCCACCACAAGAAAAGTACAACAAGGTACACAAGGTGGCTGAGAAGAGTTCAGACGAACAGAATTCAGACTCAGACCCAAACAACCAGGAGCTGGGTAGGCTGAGAATCCACAATGTGGGTAAAGAAACGTATCTACAGGCCATCTGGGTCATACTAAAAATAGCTGGAGTCCAAGTAAGAATGGAGCTGGACACTGGATCAGCTCTATCAGTCATCAACCGAAGGGACTACCACCGGCTATTCTCTCACATACCTTTAAGAAATACCAAGTTCGTATTACAGACATACACGGGGCATAACGTATACCCCGTGGGGAAAATAAGAGTCAAGGTGAGAGATAGGGGTAAAGAACACCCAAGAATGAACTTGTACGTATTACCTGAGGGAGGACCACCACTTCTAGGACGGGAGTGGATTAAGAAAATAGACACGGAATGGCATTACCTAAAAGCCATAATGAGGGAGGACTCGGTGCAAGCTATTAGCTCAGATTCTGAAATGGATGATGATAAGACCAAGTCGAATATGGAAGACAAGGCTAAAAGGGACTTGCCGACGATGGGAAAGAAAACGAAGACATGCAGAAGGACTTATGGTACCAAGAAGAATAAAGCTGCAGAGCAGAACTCCAGGTTGACAGAGAATTCTGAGCCTGTTCAAGCAAAGGATTCATCCATGACGGAAGAACACCGAGCTCGGACGCAAACTTATGTCAAAGTACGACAACAATTAGAACAGTTGAGTGACCGTCTCGTACAAGAGATGAAAAATATGGAAAGGTTCTGGGACACCGAATGGGAGAACCTGGAAAGACTACAGAGACAGCTAGCTCAAGCAGAGAGCGACCATAGAGCCATCGTGGTCAAATACCAATCACATTCCCCTGATGCTGTTCAGGAACTAGAATATTTACAGAATGAACCAAAGGAAGAGGAATCTTCAGGGAGCCAGGATTTTATTCCAGTTCTTCTCTACGACTCCTTACAAGCAGAGTGTGAGAAGTTGAAAGAACAGTATGAACAGGCCCAGGCTACAATTCTGGAGGGGGTGAACTCGGCAGCCTCCGAAAAGCTAGTTTCAGTAGAAGCATATGAACAACTAAAGGTTGAACATGAGCAAGAAGTCCAAAGGCTGCAGGAAATTCTTGATGAGCTCAAGGCCAAGACAGACTCATCGGTAGGAGATCCATCCATAGATGAGAAATTAGAGGTGAAAATCATGGCAGAGCATGAAAGACAGGATGTCCAAGAACTCATAAAAACATTGAAGGACACCCAAGACAAATATGAGGCGGCAATGACCGAGGTTCAACAACTTGAAGAACAGATTCAACTGGGAATCCTTTCAGTGGAAGAACAGGACACTGTAAGAATGGTCCCTGAACATGAACTAGAGAGCATCAGGGCGCAACTTTTCCGAGCGCTGAAAGCCAAAGTTCAAGAGGAACGTAAGGTGGAAGTATTGGAGAAAGAGGTGGAGGAAATGGAGAAAACTCTGATCCACCGTGTTCCCAGGGAAGAGTTAACGGTCAGCCAACTCCTTCATATGCTGAAGGACAAGACTCTGCAAGGGGAACAATCTGAACACGAGCTTCAATCTTCAGGGGGAACGAGTTCGGAGCTCTCAAAAGTCACGGAGATAGCTGAGGTGGCAACACAAATTTTACAAGGATGCCAAAAGTACGTTGAATCACGTCAAGGTGAACAGAAGAATGTGGAAACCATTACTTCAGTAGAAGGGTTAAATAGCCTGATAACGCAATTACCGATGGAAAGGGAGGTATTGAACTCACAAATGAGGTCCGTCGTGAAGGAATGGCAGATAACCCAGGAAGAGTGGGATGAATATGAATGCATGAAGAAGGCTTTTCAAGAAAGATGTTTAGGGAAGGAACCACCGTCAGCTAACGTCCAGACGGGTGAGGAGGAAGAAGAAGTCTCTCTCGCTGGCCTAACTCAGGACGAACCCGAATATTACCATGACCTGTTGAGTGACACTGAATATTACGAGGATGTGGTCTGCCCAGCTTGTGATGAAAACTCTCAAAGTGCTGAAATCCGGAGGAAGCACTTAAGGTCTAAGGAACATAGAGAGTTGGTGGCGCTACAGCTGGCAGCCGAGAAAGGAGCTCCGAGAGTTTCAAAAAGGCAGAAAAGAAAAAGAAGAAGCAGAAGATAATAACTGTCTAAAATATTAGCACTTCTACCATTCCAGGCGGGACATTACGAAAGGAGCTAAATTAGTTGAAAAACTGGAAAATGTCAAGACAGCCAGTTGGTTGTAAAAGTCCGCACTGCTGGTTCAACAGGACGAAGGTTCAAGCTGTTACGTCAAGAAAAAGGCTATGGAGGAGTCACGCTAGCCAGGTAATCCGGCTACACCAAAGAAATGCTGTTCGGAACGAGTCAAGATAAGAGACTGAATCTATGAACTGTTTCCGCAGAGACTGAACCTGTGAACTGTTTCCACCAAGATTATATTTGTAAATTGTTTTATATGACATTGACTCCACCGACATTATATCTGTAATTTGTTTTATAGCAAGTTGAAGATATGTATGTTTAACGGGGACTCTGTAACTAATAAGCTAAAAAGGGAGGATTGTAGTGTATGTACCCGTCTATCTTTAAGGGAACTATTGAATGTAACCGTTCAACTTTAAGGGAACTACTTTAGGTGTGGCACTATTTGTTTGGCTTCTGTATACTGTAATACCGATAGTGACCACACCAGTATATAAGTGTTGTGCCAGGAGTTATTGGGCAGATTCGCCCGGACCTTCGAATAGTAAAGACCTGTTTGTTTGTTTGTTACTTCTGAAGTCTGTGTATTTATTAACTGCACAACCCACAGACTTTACACACACTAAGGATGAACTCTCACTAAGGATGATCCCACGCTAAGGATGATCCCACGCTAAGGATGAACACTCGCTAAGGATGATCCCTCGCTAAGGGTGATCCCTCGCTAAGGATGATCCCTCGCTAAGGATGAACCCTCGCTAAGGATGAACCCATGCTAAGGATGATCCCACGCTAAGGATGATCCCACGCTAAGGATGATCCCACGCTAAGGATGATCCCACGCTAAGGATGATCCCACGCTAAGGATTAACTCTCGCTAAGGATGATCCCACGCTAAGGATGAACCCACGCTAAGGATGATCCCACGCTAAGGATGATCCCACGCTAAGGATGATCCCACGCTAAGGATGATCCCACGCTAAGGATGATCCCACGCTAAGGATGATCCCACGCTAAGGATGAACTCTCGCTAAGGATGATCACACGCTAAGGATGAACCCACGCTAAGGATGATCCCACGCTAAGGATGATCCCACGCTAAGGATGAACCCACGCTAAGGATGATCCCACGCTAAGGATGAACCCACGCTAAGGATGAACCCACGCTAAGGATGAACCCTCGCTAAGGATGATCCCACGCTAAGGATGAACCCACGCTAAGGATGATCCCACGCTAAGGATGAACCCACGCTAAGGATGATCCCACGCTAAGGATGAACTCTCGCTAAGGATGATCCCACGCTAAGGATGATCCCACGCTAAGGATGAACCCACGCTAAGGATGATCCCACGCTAAGGATGAACCCACGCTAAGGATGATCCCACGCTAAGGATGATCCCACGCTAAGGATGAACTCTCGCTAAGGATGATCCCACGCTAAGGATGAACCCACGCTAAGGATGATCCCACGCTAAGGATGATCCCACGCTAAGGATGAACTCTCGCTAAGGATGATCCCACGCTAAGGATGAACCCACGCTAAGGATGATCCCACGCTAAGGATGATCCCACGCTAAGGATGAACCCACGCTAAGGATGAACCCACGCTAAGGATGATCCCACGCTAAGGATGATCCCACGCTAAGGATGAACCCACGCTAAGGATGAACCCACGCTAAGGATGATCCCACGCTAAGGATGAACCCACGCTAAGGATGATCCCACGCTAAGGATGATCCCACGCTAAGGATGATCCCACGCTAAGGATGAACCCACGCTAAGGATGATCCCACGCTAAGGATGAACCCACGCTAAGGATGAACCCACGCTAAGGATGATCCCACGCTAAGGATGATCCCACGCTAAGGATGAACTCTCGCTAAGGATGATCCCACGCTAAGGATGAACCCACGCTAAGGATGATCCCACGCTAAGGATGAACCCACGCTAAGGATGATCCCACGCTAAGGATGAACCCTCGCTAAGGATGAACCCTCGCTAAGGATGATCCCACGCTAAGGATGAGCCCACGCTAAGGATGATCCCACGCTAAGGATGATCCCACGCTAAGGATGATCCCACGCTAAGGATGATCCCACGCTAAGGATGATCCCACGCTAAGGATGAACCCTCGCTAAGGATGAACCCTCGCTAAGGGTGATCCCACGCTAAGGATGAACCCACGCTAAGGATGAACCCACGCTAAGGATGATCCCACGCTAAGGATGATCCCACGCTAAGGATGAACCCACGCTAAGGATGAACCCACGCTAAGGATGATCCCACGCTAAGGATGATCCCACGTTAAGGATGAACCCTCGCTAAGGCCGAACCCTGGCTAAGGACGAACACTGGCTAAGGACGAACCCTGGCTAAGGACGAACCCTGGCTAAGGCCGAACCCTGGCTAAGTACGAACCCTGGCTAAGGCCGAACCCTGGCTAAGGCCGAACCCTGGCTAAGTACGAACACTCGCTAAGGCCGAACACTCGCTAAGGCCGAACCCTCGCTAAGGACGAACCCTCGCTAAGGACGAACCCTGGCTAAGGACGAACCCTGGCTAAGGACGAACCCTGGCTAAGGACGAACCCTGGCTAAGGCCGAACCCTGGCTAAGGCCGAACCCTGGCTAAGGCCGAACCCTGGCTAAGGACGAACCCTGGCTAAGGACGAACCCTGGCTAAGTACGAACCCTGGCTAAGGCCGAACCCTGGCTAAGGCCGAACCCTGGCTAAGGCCGAACCCTGGCTAAGGCCGAACACTCGCTAAGGCCGAACACTCGCTAAGGCCGAACACTCGCTAAGGCCGAAACCTCGCTAAGGACGAAACCTCGCTAAGGACGAACCCTCGCTAAGGTGAACTCTCGCTAAGGACGAACTCTCGCTAAGGACGAACTCTCGCTAAGGACGAACTCTCACTAAGGATGATCCCACACTAAGGATGAACCCACACTAAGGATGAACTCTCACTAAGGATGATCCCACACTATGGATGATCCCTCACTAAGGATGAACTCTCACAAAGGACGAACTCTCACTAAGGACGAACTCTCACTAAGGACGAACTCTCACTAAGGATGATCCCACACTAAGGATGAACCCACACTAAGGATGAACTCTCACTAAGGATGATCCCACACTATGGATGATCCCTCACTAAGGATGAACTCTCACTAAGGACGAACTCTCACTAAGGACGAACTCTCACTAAGGACGAACTCTCACTAAGGATGAACTCTCACTAAGGATGAACTCTCACTAAGGATGAACTTTCACTAAGGATGATCCCACACTAAGGATGAACTCTCAGTAAGGATGAACACTCACTAAGGATGAACTCTCACTAAGGATGATCCCACACTAAAGATGATCCCACACTAAGGATGAACTCTCACTAAGTATGATCCCACACTATGGATGATCCCTCACTAAGGATGAACTCTCACTAAGGATGATCCCTCACTAAGGATGATCCGTCACTAAGGATGAACTCTCACTAAGGATGATCCCACACTAAGGATGATCCCACACTAAGGATGAACTCTCACTAAGGATGAACTCTCACTAAGGATGAACTCTCACTAAGGAGGATCCCACACTAAGGATGAACTCTCATTAAGGATGATCCCACACTAAGGATGAACTCTCACTAAGGATGATCCCACACTAAGGATGATCTCTCACTAAGGATGATCCCTCACTAAGGATGAACTCTCACTAAGGATGATCCTAAACTAAGGATGATCCCACACTAAGAATGAAGCCATACTGAGGATGATCCCACACAAAGGATGAACTCTCACTAAGGATGATGCCATACTAAGGATGAACTCTCGCTGAGGATGAACTCTCGCTAAGGATGAACTCTCAATAAGGATGAACTCTCACTAAGGATAAACTATCACTAAGGATGATCCCTCACTAAGGATGATCCCTCACTAAAGGTGAACCCACGCTAAGGGTGATCCCACACTAAGGATGAACCCACACTAAGGATGATCCCACACTAAGGATGAACTCTCACTAAGGATGATCCCACACTAAGGATGAACTCTCACTAAGGATGATCCCACACTAAGAATGATCCCACACTAAGGATGAACTCTCACTAAGGATGATCCCACACTAAGATGAACCCACACTAAGGATGAACCCACACTAAGGATGATCTCTCACTAACGATGATCCCTCACTGAGGATGAACTCTCACTAAGGATGAACTCACTAAGGATGAACTCTCTCTAAGGATGAACTCTCACTATGGATGAACTCTCACTAAGGATGAACTCTCACTAAGGATGATCCCACACTAAGGAAGATCCCAAACTAAGGATGATCCCACACTAAGGATGATCCCTCACTAAGGATGAACTTTCACTAAGGATGAACTCTCACTAAGGATGATCCCACAATAAGAATGATCCCACACTAAGGATGAACTCTCACTAAGGATGAACTCTCACTAAGGATGATCCCACACTAAGGATGAACTCTCACTAAGGATGATCCCACACTAAGGATGATCCCACACTAAGCATGATCCCACACTAAGCATGATCCCTCACTAAGGATGAACTCTCACTAAGGATGAACTCTCACTAAGGTCGAACTCTCACTAAGGTCGAACTCTCACTAAGGTCGAACTCTCACTAAGGTCGAACTCTCACTAAGGTCGAACTCTCACTAAGGTTGAACTCTCACTAAGGATGATCCCACACTAAGGATGATCCCACACTAAGGATGAAATCTCACTAAGGATGAACTCTCACTAAGGATGATCCCACACTAAGGATGATCCCACACGAAGGATGATCCCACACTAAGGATGAACTCCCACTACGGATGATCCCACACTAAGGATGAACTCTCACTAATGATGAACTCTAACTAAGGATGATCCCTCACTAAGGATGAACTCTCACTAAGGATGATCCCACACTAAGGATGAACCCACACTAAGGATGATCCCACACTAAGGATGAACTCTCACCAAAGATGATCCCTCACGAAGGATGAACTCTCACTAAGGGTGATCCCACACTAAGGATGAACTCTCACTAAGGGTGAACTCTCACTAAGGATGATCCCTCACTAAGGATGATCCCTCACTAAGGATGATCCCTCGCTAAGGATGAACCCACGCTAACGATGATCCCACACTAAGGATGAACCCACACTAAGGATGATCCCACACAAAGGATGATCTCTCACTAAGGATGATCCCACACTAAGGATGAACTCTCACTAAGGATGATCCCACACAAAGGATGATCTCTCACTAAGGATGATCTCTCACTAAGGATGAACCCACACGAAGGATTAACTCTCACTAAGGATGATCCCACACTAAGGATGATCCCACATTAAGGATGAACTCTCACTAAGGATTATCCTACACTAAGGATGATCCCACACTAAGGATGAACCCACACTAAGGATGAACTCTCAGTGAGGACGAACTCTCACTAAGGATGAAATCTCTCTAAGGATGATCCCACACTAAGGATGAACTCTCACTAAGGATGAACTCTCACTAAGGATGATCCCACACTAAGGATGATCCCACACTAAGGATGATCCCACACTAAGCATGATCCCACACTAAGCATGATCCCACACTAAGGATGAACCCACACTAAGGATGAACCCACACTAAGGATGAACTCTCACTGAGGACGAACTCTCACTAAGGATGAACCCTCACTAAGGATGAACCCTCACTAAGGATGATCCCACACTAAGGATGAACTCTCACAAAGGATGATCCCACACTAAGGATGAACCCTCACTAAGGATGATCCCACACTAAGGATGAACTCTCACAAAGGATGATCCCACACTAAGGATGAACTCTCACTAAGGATGAGCTCTCACTAAGGATGATCCCACACTAAGGTTGAACCCACACTAAGGATGACCCCACACTAAGGATGAACTCTCACTAAGGGTGATCCCATACTAAGGATGAACTCTCACTAAGGATGAGCTCTCACTAAGGATGATCCCACACTAAGGATGATCCCACACTAAGGATGATCCCACACCAAAGATGGTCCCTCACTAAGGATGAACTCTCGCTAAGGGTGATCGCACACTAAGGATGAACTCCCACTAAGGATGATCCCACACCAAGGATGAACTCTCACTAAGGATGAACCCACACTAAGGTTGAACCCACACTAAGGATGATCCCACACTAAGGATGATCCCACACCAAAGATGATGCCTCACTAAGGATGAACTCTCACTAAGGGTGATCCCACACTAAGGTTGAACCCACACTAAGGTTGAACCCACACTAAGGATGATCCCACACTAAGGATGATCCCACACCAAAGATGATGCCTCACTAAGGATGAGCTCTCACTAAGGATGATCCCACACTAAGGTTGAACCCACACTAAGGATGATCCCACACTAAGGATGATCCCTCACTAAGGATGAACTCTCACTAAGGGTGATCGCACACTAAGGATGAACTCCCACTAAGGATGATCCCACACTAAGGATGAACTCTCACTAACGATGAACTCTCACTAAGGATGAACTCTCACTAAGGATGAACCCACATTAAGGATGAACTCTCACTAAGGATGATCCCACACTAAGGATGATCCCACACTAAGGATGAACCCACACTAAGGATGAACTCTCACTGAGGACGAACTCTCACTAAGGTCGAATTCTCACTAAGGATGATCCCACACTAAGGGTGAACTCTCACTAAGGATGATCCCACACTAAGGATGATCCCACACTAAGGATGAACCCACACTAAGGATGAACTCTCACTGAGGACGAACTCTCACTAAGGTCGAACTCTCACTAAGGATGAAATCTCACTAAGGATGAACCCTCACTAGGGATGATCACACACTAAGGATGATCCCACACTAAGGATGAACTCTCACTAAGAATGATCCCACACTAAGGATGAACTCCCACTAAGGATGAACTCTCACTAAAGATGATCCCACACTAAGGATGAACCCACACTAAGGATGATCCCACACTAAGGATGAACTCTCACCAAAGATGATCCCACACTAAGGATGAACTCCCACTAAGGATGAACTCTCACTAAAGATGATCCCACACTAAGGATGAAACCACACTAAGGATGATCCCACACTAAGGATGAACTCTCACCAAAGATGATCCCTCACTAAGGATGAACTCTCACTAAGGGTGATCCCACACTAAGGATGAACTCTCACTAAGGGTGATCCCACGCTAAGGATGAACTCTCACTAAGGGTGATCCCACGCTAAGGATGAACTCTCACTAAGGGTGATCCCACACTAAGGATGAACTCTCACTAAGGGTGATCCCACGCTAAGGATGAACTCTCGCTAAGGATGATCCCTCGCTAAGGATGATCCCTCGCTAAGGATGATCCCTCGCTAAGGATGAACCCACGCTAAGGATGAACCCACGCTAAGGATGAACCCACACTAAGGATGATCCCACACTAAGGATGATCCCACACTAAGGATGAACTCTCACTAAGGATGAACTCTCACTAAAGATGATCCCACACAAAGGATGATCCCACACTAAGGATGAACTCTCACTAAGGATGATCCCACGCTAAGGATGAACCCACGCGAAGGATGATCCCACGCTAAGGATGATCCCACGCTAAGGATGAACCCACGCTAAGGATGATCCCACGCTAAGGATGAACCCACGCTAAGGATGAACCCACGCTAAGGATGAACCCTCGCTAAGGATGATCCCACGCTAAGGATGAACCCACGCTAAGGATGATCCCACGCTAAGGATGATCCCACGCTAAGGATGATCCCACGCTAAGGATGATCCCACGCTAAGGATGATCCCACGCTAAGGATGAACCCACGCTAAGGATGAACCCACGCTAAGGATGAACCCACGCTAAGGATGATCCCACGCTAAGGATGAACCCACGCTAAGGATGATCCCACGCTAAGGATGAACCCACGCTAAGGATGATCCCACGCTAAGGATGAACTCTCGCTAAGGATGATCCCACGCTAAGGATGATCCCACGCTAAGGATGAACCCACGCTAAGGATGATCCCACGCTAAGGATGAACCCACGCTAAGGATGATCCCACGCTAAGGATGATCCCACGCTAAGGATGAACTCTCGCTAAGGATGATACCACGCTAAGGATGAACCCACGCTAAGGATGATCCCACGCTAAGGATGATCCCACGCTAAGGATGAACTCTCGCTAAGGATGATCCCACGCTAAGGATGAACCCACGCTAAGGATGATCCCACGCTAAGGATGATCCCACGCTAAGGATGAACCCACGCTAAGGATGATCCCACGCTAAGGATGATCCCACGCTAAGGATGAACCCACGCTAAGGATGAACCCACGCTAAGGATGATCCCACGCTAAGGATGAACCCACGCTAAGGATGAACCCACGCTAAGGATGATCCCACGCTAAGGATGATCCCACGCTAAGGATGATCCCACGCTAAGGATGAACCCACGCTAAGGATGAACCCACGCTAAGGATGATCCCACGCTAAGGATGATCCCACGCTAAGGATGAACCCACGCTAAGGATGAACCCATGCTTAGGATGATCCCACGCTAAGGATGATCCCACGCTAAGGATGAACTCTCGCTAAGGATGATCCCACGCTAAGGATGAACCCACGCTAAGGATGATCCCACGCTAAGGATGAACCCACGCTAAGGATGATCCCACGCTAAGGATGAACCCTCGCTAAGGATGAACCCTCGCTAAGGATGAACCCTCGCTAAGGATGATCCCACGCTAAGGATGAGCCCACGCTAAGGATGATCCCACGCTAAGGATGATCCCACGCTAAGGATGATCCCACGCTAAGGATGATCCCACGCTAAGGATGATCCCACGCTAAGGATGAACCCTCGCTAAGGATGAACCCTCGCTAAGGATGATCCCACGCTAAGGATGAACCCACGCTAAGGATGAACCCACGCTAAGAATGATCCCACGCTAAGGATGATCCCACGCTAAGGATGAACCCACGCTAAGGATGAACCCACGCTAAGGATGATCCCACGCTAAGGATGATCCCACGCTAAGGATGAACCCTCGCTAAGGCCGAACCCTGGCTAAGGACGAACACTGGCTAAGGACGAACCCTGGCTAAGGACGAACCCTGGCTAAGGACGAACCCTGGCTAAGGACGAACCCTGGCTAAGTACGAACCCTGGCTAAGGCCGAACCCTGGCTAAGGCCGAACCCTGGCTAAGGCCGAACACTCGCTAAGGCCGAACCCTCGCTAAGGACGAACCCTCGCTAAGGACGAACCCTCGCTAAGGACGAACCCTGGCTAAGGACGAACCCTGGCTAAGGACGAACCCTGGCTAAGGACGAACCCTGGCTAAGTACGAACCCTGGCTAAGGCCGAACCCTGGCTAAGGCCGAACCCTGGCTAAGGCCGAACACTCGCTAAGGCCGAACACTCGCTAAGGACGAACCCTCGCTAAGGACGAACCCTCGCTAAGGACGAACTCTCGCTAAGGACGAACTCTCGCTAAGGACGAACTCTCGCTAAGGATGATCCCACACTAAGGATGAACCCACACTAAGGATGAACTCTCACTAAGGATGATCCCACACTATGGATGATCCCTCACTAAGGATGAACTCTCACTAAGGACGAACTCTCACTAAGGACGAACTCTCACTAAGGACGAACTCTCACTAAGGACGAACTCTCACTAAGGATGAACTCTCACTAAGGATGAACTCTCACTAAGGATGAACTTTCACTAAGGATGATCCCACACTAAGGATGAACTCTCAGTAAGGATGAACACTCACTAAGGATGAACTCTCACTAAGGATGATCCCACACTAAAGATGATCCCACACTAAGGATGAACTCTCACTAAGTATGATCCCACACTATGGATGATCCCTCACTAAGGATGAACTCTCACTAAGGATGATCCCTCACTAAGGATGATCCGTCACTAAGGATGAACTCTCACTAAGGATGATCCCACACTAAGGATGATCCCACACTAAGGATGAACTCTCACTAAGGATGAACTCTCACTAAGGATGAACTCTCACTAAGGATGAACTCTCACTAAGGAGGATCCCACACTAAGGAAGAACTCTCATTAAGGATGATCCCACACTAAGGATGAACTCTCACTAAGGATGATCCCACACTAAGGAAGATCTCTCACTAAGGATGATCTCTCACTAAGGATGATCCCTCACTAAGGATGAACTCTCACTAAGGATGATCCTAAACTAAGGATGATCCCACACTAAGAATGAAGCCATACTGAGGATGATCCCACACAAAGGATGAACTCTCACTAAGGATGATGCCATACTAAGGATGAACTCTCGCTGAGGATGAACTCTCGCTAAGGATGAACTCTCAATAAGGATGAACTCTCACTAAGGATAAACTATCACTAAGGATGATCCCTCACTAAGGATGATCCCTCACTAAAGGTGAACCCACGCTAAGGGTGATCCCACACTAAGGATGAACCCACACTAAGGATGATCCCACACTAAGGATGAACTCTCACTAAGGATGATCCCACACTAAGGATGAACTCTCACTAAGGATGATCCCACACTAAGAATGATCCCACACTAAGGATGAACTCTCACTAAGGATGATCCCACACTAAGATGAACCCACACTAAGGATGAACCCACACTAAGGATGATCTCTCACTAACGATGATCCCTCACTGAGGATGAACTCTCACTAAGGATGAACTCACTAAGGATGAACTCTCTCTAAGGATGAACTCTCACTATGGATGAACTCTCACTAAGGATGATCCCACACTAAGGAAGATCCCAAACTAAGGATGATCCCACACTAAGGATGATCCCTCACTAAGGATGAACTTTCACTAAGGATGAACTCTCACTAAGGATGATCCCACAATAAGAATGATCCCACACTAAGGATGAACTCTCACTAAGGATGAACTCTCACTACGGATGATCCCACACTAAGGATGATCCCACACTAAGGATGAACTCTCACTAAGGATGATCCCACACTAAGGATGAACTCTCACTAAGGATGATCCCACACTAAGCATGATCCCACACTAAGCATGATCCCTCACTAAGGATGAACTCTCACTAAGGATGAACTCTCACTAAGGATGAACTCTCACTAAGGTCGAACTCTCACTAAGGTCGAACTCTCACTAAGGTCGAACTCTCACTAAGGTCGAACTCTCACTAAGGTCGAACTCTCACTAAGGTCGAACTCTCACTAAGGTCGAACTCTCACTAAGGTCGAACTCTCACTAAGGTTGAACTCTCACTAAGGATGATCCCACACTAAGGATGATCCCACACTAAGGATGAAATCTCACTAAGGATGAACTCTCACTAAGGATGATCCCACACTAAGGATGATCCCACACTAAGGATGAACTCCCACTACGGATGATCCCACACTAAGGATGAACTCTCACTAATGATGAACTCTAACTAAGGATGATCCCTCACTAAGGATGAACTCTCACTAAGGATGATCCCACACTAAGGATGAACCCACACTAAGGATGATCCCACACTAAGGATGAACTCTCACCAAAGATGATCCCTCACTAAGGATGAACTCTCACTAAGGGTGATCCCACACTAAGGATGAACTCTCACTAAGGGTGAACTCTCACTAAGGATGATCCCTCACTAAGGATGATCCCTCGCTAAGGATGAACCCACGCTAACGATGATCCCACGCTAAGGATGAACCCACACTAAGGATGATCCCACACAAAGGATGATCTCTCACTAAGGATGATCCCACACTAAGGATGAACTCTCACTAAGGATGATCCCACACAAAGGATGATCTCTCACTAAGGATGATCTCTCACTAAGGATGAACCCACACTAAGGATTAACTCTCACTAAGGATGATCCCACACTAAGGATGATCCCACATTAAGGATGAACTCTCACTAAGGATTATCCTACACTAAGGATGATCCCACACTAAGGATGAACCCACACTAAGGATGAACTCTCAGTGAGGACGAACTCTCACTAAGGATGAAATCTCTCTAAGGATGATCCCACACTAAGGATGAACTCTCACTAAGGATGAACTCTCACTAAGGATGATCCCACACTAAGGATGATCCCACACTAAGGATGATCCCACACTAAGCATGATCCCACACTAAGCATGATCCCACACTAAGGATGAACCCACACTAAGGATGAACCCACACTAAGGATGAACTCTCACTGAGGACGAACTCTCACTAAGGTCGAACTCTCACTAAGGATGAAATCTCACTAAGGATGAACCCTCACTAAGGATGAACCCTCACTAAGGATGATCCCACACTAAGGATGAACTCTCACAAAGGATGATCCCACACTAAGGATGAACCCTCACTAAGGATGATCCCACACTAAGGATGAACTCTCACAAAGGATGATCCCACACTAAGGATGAACTCTCACTAAGGATGAGCTCTCACTAAGGATGATCCCACACTAAGGTTGAACCCACACTAAGGATGACCCCACACTAAGGATGAACTCTCACTAAGGGTGATCCCATACTAAGGATGAACTCTCACTAAGCATGAGCTCTCACTAAGGATGATCCCACACTAAGGATGATCCCACACTAAGGATGATCCCACACCAAAGATGGTCCCTCACTAAGGATGAACTCTCGCTAAGGGTGATCGCACACTAAGGATGAACTCCCACTAAGGATGATCCCACACTAAGGATGAACTCTCACTAAGGATGAACCCACACTAAGGTTGAACCCACACTAAGGATGATCCCACACTAAGGATGATCCCACACCAAAGATGATGCCTCACTAAGGATGAACTCTCACTAAGGGTGATCCCACACTAAGGGTGATCCCACACTAAGGATGAGCTCTCACTAAGGATGATCCCACACTAAGGTTGAACCCACACTAAGGATGATCCCACACTAAGGATGATCCCTCACTAAGGATGAACTCTCACTAAGGGTGATCGCACACTAAGGATGAACTCCCACTAAGGATGATCCCACACTAAGGATGAACTCTCACTAACGATGAACTCTCACTAAGGATGAACTCTCACTAAGGATGAACCCACATTAAGGATGAACTCTCACTAAGGATGATCCCACACTAAGGATGATCCCACACTAAGGATGAACCCACACTAAGGATGAACTCTCACTGAGGACGAACTCTCACTAAGGTCGAATTCTCACTAAGGATGATCCCACACTAAGGGTGAACTCTCACTAAGGATGATCCCACACTAAGGATGATCCCACACTAAGGATGAACCCACACTAAGGATGAACTCTCACTGAGGACGAACTCTCACTAAGGTCGAACTCTCACTAAGGATGAAATCTCACTAAGGATGAACCCTCACTAAAGATGATCACACACTAAGGATGATCCCACACTAAGGATGAACTCTCACTAAGAATGATCCCACACTAAGGATGAACTCCCACTAAGGATGAACTCTCACTAAAGATGATCCCACACTAAGGATGAACCCACACTAAGGATGATCCCACACTAAGGATGAACTCTCACCAAAGATGATCCCTCACTAAGGATGAACTCTCACTAAGGGTGATCCCACACTAAGGATGAACTCCCACTAAGGATGAACTCTCACTAAAGATGATCCCACACTAAGGATGAAACCACACTAAGGATGATCCCACACTAAGGATGAACTCTCACCAAAGATGATCCCTCACTAAGGATGAACTCTCACGAAGGGTGATCCCACACTAAGGATGAACTCTCACTAAGGGTGATCCCACGCTAAGGATGAACTCTCGCTAAGGATGATCCCTCGCTAAGGATGATCCCTCGCTAAGGATGATCCCTCGCTAAGGATGAACCCACGCTAAGGATGAACCCACGCTAAGGATGAACCCACACTAAGGATGATCCCACACTAAGGATGATCCCACACTAAGGATGAACTCTCACTAAGGATGAACTCTCACTAAGGATGATCCCACACTAAGGATGATCCCACACTAAGGATGAACTCTCACTAAGGATGATCCCACACTAAGGATGAACCCACACTAAGGATGATCCCACACTAAGGAAGATCCCAAACTAAGGATGATCCCTCACTGAGGATGAACTTTCACTGAGGATGAACTCTCACTAAGGACGAACCCTCACTAAGGACGAACCCTCACTAAGGACGAGCCCTCACTAAGGACGAACCCTCACTAAGGACGAACCCTCACTAAGGATGATCCCACACTAAGGTTGAACCCACACTAAGGATGACCCCACACTAAGGATGATCCCACACCAAAGATGATCCCTCACTAAGGATGAACTCTCACTAAGGGTGATCCCATACTAAGGATGAACTCTCACTAAGGATGAGCTCTCACTAAGGATGATCCCACACTAAGGATGATCCCACACTAAGGATGATCCCACACCAAAGATGGTCCCTCACTAAGGATGAACTCTCACGAAGGATGATCCCACACTAAGGATGATCCCACACTAAGGATGAACTCTCACTAAGGATGAGCTCTCACTAAGGATGATCCCACACTAAGGTTGAACCCACACTAAGGATGATCCCACACTAAGGATGATCCCACACCAAAGATGATCCCTCACTAAGGATGAACTCTCACTAAGGGTGATCCCACACTAAGGGTGATCCCACACTAAGGATGAGCTCTCACGAAGGATGATCCCACACTAAGGTTGAACCCACACTAAGGATGATCCCACACCAAAGATGATCCCTCACTAAGGATGAACTCTCACTAAGGGTGATCGCACACTAAGGATGAACTCCCACTAAGGATGATCCCACACTAAGGATGAACTCTCACTAACGATGAACTCTCACTGAGGATGAACTCTCACTAAGGATGAACCCACATTAAGGATGAACTCTCACTAAGGATGAACCCACATTAAGGATGAACTCTCACTAAGGATGAACCCACATTAAGGATGAACTCTCACTAAGGATGAACCCACATTAAGGATGAACTCTCACTAAGGATGATCCTACACTAAGGATGATCCCACACTAAGGGTGAACTCTCACTAAGGATGATCCTACACTAAGGATGATCCCACACTAAGGATGATCCAACACTAAGGATGAACCCACACTAAGGTTGAACCCACACTAAGAATGAACTCTCACTGAGGACGAACTCTCACTAAGGTCGAACTCTCACTAAGGATGAAATCTCACTAAGGATGAACCCTCACTAAGGATGATCACACACTAAGGATGATCCCACACTAAGGATGAACTCTCACTAAGGATGATCCCACACTAAGGATGAGCTCTCACTAAGAATGATCCCACACTAAGGATGAACTCCCACTAAGGATGAACTCTCACTAAAGATGATCCCACACTAAGGATGAACCCACACTAAGGATGATCCCACACTAAGGATGAACTCTCACCAAAGATGATCCCTCACTAAGGATGAACTCTCACTAAGGGTGATCCCACACTAAGGATGAACTCCCACTAAGGATGAACTCTCACTAAAGATGATCCCACACTAAGGATGAACCCACACTAAGGATGAACCCACACTAAGGATGATCCCACACTAAGGATGAACTCTCACCAAAGATGATCCCTCACTAAGGATGAACTCTCACTAAGGGTGATCCCACACTAAGGATGAACTCTCACTAAGGGTGATCCCACACTAATGATGAACTCTCACTGAGGGTGATCCCACGCTAAGGATGAACTCTCGCTAAGGATGATCCCTCGCTAAGGATGATCCCTCGCTAAGGATGATCCCTCGCTAAGGATGAACCCACGCTAAGGATGATCCCACGCTAAGGATGAACCCACACTAAGGATGATCCCACACTAAGGATGATCCCACACTAAGGATGAACTCTCACTAAGGATGAACTCTCACTAAGGATGATCCCACACTAAGGATGAACCCACACTAAGGATGAACTCTCACTAAGGATGAAATCTCACTAAGGATGAAATCTCACTAAGGATGAACCCTCACTAAGGATGATCACACACTAAGGGTGAACCCACACTAAGGATGAACTCTCACTAAGGACGAACTCTCACTAAGGATGAACTCTCACTAAGGATGAACCCACACTAAGGATGAACTCTCACTAAGGATGAAATCTCACTAAGGATGAAATCTCACTAATATGATCCCACACTAAGGATGATTCCTCACTAAGGATGAGCTCTCACTAACTCAGCTGGCGTCACTCGCTGTTTGCTGCTAATTAGATTTGATTCAGAAAATAATATTTTGGGATACAGTATATTTATGACATGTTGTAAGTGTAGCATTCCTTGGGAGGAGAAAGGGTGACTTTGGACCTATGGTTCCCAATGCTGTCCACCAGTGTGGGTTTTTCTTTTGTCATGTCTGGGTCCATTGTAGACTAATTGATAAAGATTGATTGTCACGATTAGTCAACAAAACCATTATCATTGTATCGTGCAACTACCGGGATGGTAGAAGATGAATTAGATGGACCTTGGTCTTTTTCCATCTCGTAATTCCTATTTTCCTATGGAATTACAGTAAAGGTGTGGGAAACGAGTATTTAGTGTTCAGTAGGGGGTTCCAGATGCTAAGTGATAAAGGAGGATTCAGATAGCCTCAGTCACGTAGCGGTTCTTCTGCCTTTATCAGCCGGCCTAATGATGATGTCAGGGTTGTAGCTGGCAGAACACAGTGCTACAAGTTCAGAGGGAGGCCGATTTTGGTAAGTGGAATAGAAGTTCAGGAAGTGAGTTGACCAATATCGTGAGTGGCAATACTCAATGCAAGCATCAATAAAAGGCAAGAGGTCAGAGAGAGGGGTCCAGGAGCATTGGGAAGACAGCAAAGAGAAGTAGGGATCAGATTCACAGTGGCAGGGGGAGCAACCTGCCGGTAAAGAAGAGATAATCATGCCGATCTTGTGATTCATTGGGGCGTGGTGGAATGAAGATTAATCCTTTGCTGAGGATGGACCACATTATTAAAACCATACCTGACAGTCTATCAATAATCGTAGAATCATAGAATTTTGCAGCACATTCAGTCCATTGTGCCTGCGACCTGCACTTTGAACGAGCCGTCCAATTTAGTCCCACAACCCAGCACTTTCCCCATAACTCTGCAAAGTTGTCCTCTTCAAGTACATGTCCAATTGCCTGTTGAAAGTTTCCATTGAGTCTGATTCACCACCCTTTCAGGCAATGCATCTTAACAACCTTCTGTGTGAAAACATTTCTCCTCTTTTCTCTCTATTTCTTTTGCCAATTATTTTAAATCGATCTGTGGTTACCGACCCACTTGCCAGAGGGAACAGTTTCTCCCTACTTGCTCTATGAAAACCCCTCTTGATTTTGAGCACCTCTATTAGGCCTCCCCTTAACCTTCTCTGCTCCAAGGAGAACAACCCCAGCTCTTCCAATCTCTCCACATAACGAAAATCCCTTATCCCTGGTATCGTCTTGGTAAAACTCCTCTGTACCCTCTCCAAGACCTTGACATCCTTTCTAATGCGTAATGTGGAGAATGGGACACAATACTCCAGCTGAGGCCTAACCAGTGATTTGAAAAGCTTTCGCATGACTTCCTTGTTTTTGTATTCAATGCACCTATTTAAAAAGCCAAGTATCCCGTATGCTTTCTTAGCCGCTGTCATAAATCGCAACTTCTACAAGAAGTAACTCAGGAAGTACTACTGGACGGCCAGCTGAGGGCGCCATCTGAGGAGTATAAATACTCGGGCGTGGGCCCAACTTGGCCAGAGACAATCTGGAAACAGGAAGCTAGTGACTACTAACTAGACCTCCATGTTTTGTTACAAGTCGATTAAAGCCTTGCTTTATGTTCAACCAAGTGCGTCGTTGTTAAGTCTGTGGGTTGTATTATAAATAATCACAGACTCCACTGTTAACAAAATAAAACACGTCTTTACTATTCAGAGGCTCGGGCGATTCTGCCCTAGTTAACGTATCACAACCCTTATATACTGGTGTGGTCACTATCGGTATTACAGTATACATGAGCCAATAGATAGTGCCACCCTAAAGTAGTGCTCTTAAAGGCGAACGGTTACATTCTATAGTTCCCTTAAAGGTAAACGGTTACATACACAACACTCCTCCCTTCCTAGCTTATCACTTACAGAATCCCGTTAAACATACAATCTTCAACTTTATATAAACAGTTTGCAGATATACTCTCGATGGAGTCAACGTCATATAACAATTTACAGATATACTCTCAATGGAGTCAACGTCATATAACAGTTTACAAACATACTCTCAGTGGAATCAGTTTACAGGTTCAGTCTCTGTGGGAACAGTTCATAAATTCAGTCTCTGGTATTAATTCGTTCCAGACAGCATCCTCCATAGCCTTTTTTTTTTTTTTTTTTTTTTTTTTTTTTAACAGCTTGTACTTTCGTCCTGTTGAACCAGCAGTGCGGACTTATACAACCCACTGGCTGTCTTGATAATGTCCCTGGATTTTTTTTACAAATTTAGCACCTTTCGTAGTGTTCGGACTGAGGTAGTAGAAGTAATAATATTTTAAACAGTTATTATTTTCTGCTTCTTCTTTTTCTTTTCTGCCTTTTTGAAACTCTCCGAGCTCTTTTCCCGGCTGCCATCTGTAGCGCCACCAACTCTCTATGTTCCTTAGACCTTAAGTGCTTCCTCAGGATTTCAGCACTTTGGGAGTTCCCATCACAATTTGGGCAGACCACATCCTCATAACATTCGGTGTCACTCAACAGGTCAAAACCCTTCTTCAAGCAATCATATTCATCCTGCTCTTCCTCGGATGTCTGCCCTTCCTTCCCTCCTGGCCTCATTTGTGCGTTCAATCCTTTCCCTTCCTTCAGGGATTTCGTTATCAGGCTATTTAATCCTTCTACTGAAGTAGCTGTTTCCCCATTCTCCTGTTCCCCTGGACGTAATTCAGCGTACTCCTCCATTTCATCCATCATTTTCTCCAATGCTTTCATCTTCTCTTCCTCTTGTACTTTGGCTTCCAGTGCTTGGAGAAGTTGCGCCTCGATGCTCTCTAGCTCATGTTCAGGGCCCATTCCCAGTTGAAACTGTTCTTCCAGTCGGTCAACCTCGGTAATTGCCGCCTCATATTTGTCTTGGGCTTCCTTCCATATTTTTATGAGTTCTGCCATGTCTTTCACCTCTACATCCTCATCTATGTATGGAACTTCTACCGATGAGTCTGTCTTGGCCCTGAGCTCCTCAAGAATTTCCTGCAGCCTTTGGACTTCTTGCTCATGTTCAACCTTTAGTTGCTCATATACTTCCAACGAAACTAGCTTTTCGGAGGTTGCTGAGTTAACCCCCTCCAGAATTGTAGTCTGGGCCTGTTCATACTGTTTTTTCAACTTCTCGCACTCTGCTTGTAAGGAGTCGTAGAGAAGAACTGGAATAAAATCCTGGCTTCCTGAAGATTCCTCTTCATTTGTTTCTTTCGCAATTTCCTGTTGGAGTTCAGCCAAGGCTGCTATGCTATCTGCCTCTCGAAGTCTCACTGCCATCAACTCTTCTTTATTCTTGCAGTCCATCTCAGCCATTTCCCGTTTACTTTCATTTAACTGAGTGAGTAGTCCCTTATTTTGGGCTGAGAGATATTGCACCTTCTCATGTAGACCCTTGCACTCCTTCTCTGCTTGACATAGCTGATTACCGCTGATTTGGTTCTGCGTTTCAAGTTCCAACATCCTTTGCTTAGCTTCTTTCAGTTTCGCCCCTATAAGCTCCTCTTGCAACATGGCCACATTATTCTCATCAGGTAAAGAAGCGTTTCTCTTTTCCATGTCCAAGATTTGTTTCTGCATCTCCTTAAGAGCACCCTGTGATTCAACTTCTCTTAACTTTGCCTGCACTAGCTCCGTCTCTAATTGCAGAACAAAATCCTCAGTGCAGCGTGATTTGCCCTTCTGCCGTATCTCTAGATCATGCAAATATTCTAACCCCTGAACATCATCAGGGAGATGTGATCGGTAATTGGTCACGATGGCTCTATGGTCGCTCTCTGCTTGAGCCAGTAGGTTCTGTTGTCTTTCCAGACTCTCCCATTCGGTGTCATAGAACTTTTTCATTGTTTTCATCTCTTGTACGAGGCGGTAACTTAATTGTTCTAATTGTTGTTGTACTTTGAAATAGCGTTGAGTTCGAGCCCGGTGTTCCTCCGTAATGCATATGTCTGTAGCTTGAACAGACTCAGAATTCTCTGTCTTTATGCACGCCATCGATTTTCCAACCTTAGTCTGTGAGTTAATGTTAACCTTGTTTTTCATACATAAGCTGGACTTATCGTCTTCCGGCTCAGAGTCTGAGCTGCTTGTCTGCACCGAGTCCTCACTCGTCATTGCTTGTCGGTAGTGCCATTCCATGTCTATTTTCTTGATCCACTCCCGTCCTAGAAGTGGTGGTCCTCCCTCAGGTAGTACGTACAAATTCATTCTTGGGTGTACTTTACCCCTATCTCTCACCTTGACTCTTATTTTCCCCATGGGGTATACGCGATGCCCCGTGTATGTCTGTAATACGAACTTGGTATTTCTTAAGGGTATGTGAGAGAATAGTCGGTGGTAGTCCTTTTGGTTGATGACTGATACAGCTGATCCCGTGTCCAGCTCCATTCGTACTTGGACTCCAGCTATTTTTAGTGTGACCCAGATCGTCTGTAGATCAGTTACTTTACCCACATTGTGGATTCTCAGACTATCCAACTCCTGGCTGTTTGGGTCTGAGTCTGAATTTTGTTCGTCTGAACTCTTTTCAGCCACCTGATGCACCTTGTTGTACTTTTCTTGTGGTGGTGGCTTCCTTTGTTTGTTGGTCTTCTTTCTGGACCTGCATACCTTCGCGATGTGACCCAGTTTGCCACATTTCCTGCACTCTTGATTCTTAAACCAGCACTGATTCTGGTCGTGCGTTGTCTTTCCACAACGGTAGCATTTGGAAATGCTTGCAGTCATTTGGTCCACCCCGAGTGCCGCCGCCTTTAGCTGCATTTCCGCCGTTCCTTTCACTGCGGCTTCGTGCGATGAAGCTATGAGGACAGCCCTGTCCAGTGTGAGGTCGTTTTCCTCCAGGAGTCGCTTCTGCGTTCCTTCTTTGGCCAAGCCGCATACGAACTTGTCCCGCAGCGCCTCTGTCAAATTCCCTCCAAGCTGGCAGTATTTCGCTAGCTTACGCAGTTCGACTAAGTATTCCGCATTGCTTTCATCTTGCCTCTGGGTTCTGGCGTAAAATTTAAATCGTTCAGCCAGTATCAACGGTGTGGGGTTCAAGTGATCCTTCAGCACTGCTACGATCTCTTCGAAGGTCTGGTCCACTGGTTTAACTGGTGCTATTAGATGTTTCAAAAGCCCGTATGTTTTTGCTCCCATCGAATTTAACAAAGTTATTGCCTTGTCGTATATGGCTACGCAATATATTCCTATGCGTTCCCCATACGTGGCCCTGTCTTCTATTTCAGCATTAAAATCATTAATATTTCCTCGCTTAGGCATCTTCTTCTCTTTTCGAGTACAGTACAAGTATTACTTTACTTATTATTAATTTTCTTCTCTCTTCTTGAGAACACCACAAGTATTGCTGTACTTATACTTATTTTCCCTCTCTTCTTGAGAACACACCAGCCTTTCTGAAAAATCTTATTACTTTCCTGAAATTCTTAATAATTTCCAAGATGGCGGTTTCCCGCTTCTTCCTTCTTCTTCAGCGGTTTTCCCGCGCTTCTCGCTCTCCCCGCCCACTTCGATGGTGGTTTTCCCGCGCTTCTCGGCGCTCTCCGCCCACTTCAATGGCGGTTATCACCCGTTCCCCGACGCTGACTTTCAGGCCGAGTGCGGGCCTTATCAGCGGATGCGATCGATGGCCCGGCTGCGCCTCGCACTTGAAAGCGGCCCCCGGCCTCTGGCTCACCCGCTCGCGCGGCTCTTGCTCGCTCCCTCCCGGGCTCTGACTTACCCGCTCGCGCGTTTCACCGCGGCTCTTATCAGGGATTGCGATCGCCCTGTCTTTGCAGCCAATGCTGCGGCTTACCCACGAGGTTATGGAGGCTTCAGGGTCCTAATGCCTGTCGCTTCCAGCCTGTCGGTTCCAGACTGGTGAGGATTGAAACCTCTCTTCAACGTCCTGTCTTCGGACGAAGCCGCCGTGGAACAACTGCCGCAGGGTTCGAATCCTGACTCGTCGCCAATGTTAAGTCTGTGGGTTGTATTATAAATAATCACAGACTCCACTGTTAACAAAATAAAACACGTCTTTACTATTCAGAGGTTCGGGCGATTCTGCCCTAGTTAACGTATCACAACCCTTATATACTGGTGTGGTCACTATCGGTATTACAGTATACATGAGCCAATAGATAGTGCCACCCTAAAGTAGTGCTCTTAAAGGCGAACGGTTACATTCTATAGTTCCCTTAAAGGTAAACGGTTACATACACAACAGTAGTGAGTCTTTATTACGTCAGCCGCCTTATCAGCTTACCCCACCACCTTCAAAGATTTGTGAATATGCATCCCCAGGGCCCTTGCACCCCTCTTAAAATAGTATCATTTAGATTTTACTGCCTCCCCATGTTGTTCCTCCTAATAGAGCCAAGCTACTTTACTGGCTGGAAACCTAGCCTTTCAGGATAGAGCCTAAGAACCAAATCTTTGCGATGTTAGTGAGCAAATGCTTTATCCGTTTGTATGACATTCCTCTCTCAAAACCCCTCATAATTTGTGGGGTTGTGGGTTCAAGTCCCACTCCAGGGACTTGAGCACATAAAGCTAGGCTGACACTCCAGTGCAGTGCTGAGGGAGCGATGCACTGTCGGAGGTGCCGTCTTTCGGATGAGACGTTAAACCGAGGCCCCGTCTGCTCTCTCAGGTGGACGTAAAAGATCCCATGGCACTATTTTGAAGAAGAGCAGGGGAGTTATTCCCGGTGTCCTGGCCAATATTTATCCCTCAATCAACAGAACAGAAAACAGATTATCGGGTCATTATCACATTGCTGCTTGTGGGAGCTTGCTGTGCGCAAATTGGCTGCCGCATTTCCCACATTACAACAGTGACTACACTTCAAAAATGTACTTCATTGACTGTAAAGCGCTTTGAGATGTCTGGTGATCGTGAAAGGTGCTATAGAAATGTAAGTCTTTCATTTTCTTTTCTCTGTCTGATATTTTAGCAGAGACAATAAACCCATTTAAAATAAATGGAAAAATCTCTTTACACAGAGGGCGGTTGGAGTGTGGAATGCTTTTCTGCAGAGTGTGATTGAGGCTGGGAGCATTGCATCTTTTAAGGGACACGTGGCTAAATGTTTGAAGCAGAGGAATATACAAGTCTATGGGGAGAGAGTTGGGCAGTAGGATTAGTTCTGGATTGCTCTAGCATAGAGCCAACACTTGATTTTTTTTTTATTCGTTCCTGGGATGTGGGCATCGCTGGCAAGGCCAGCATTTTATTGCCCTAATTGTCCTTGAAAAGGTGGTGTTCAGCCGCCATTTCAGAGGGCAGTAAGAGTCAACCACATTGCTGTGGGTCTGGAGTCACATATAGGCCAGACCAAGTAAAGACAGCAGATTTCCTTCCCTAAAGGAATTAGCAGCCCACTTGATTGGCACCCCATCCGCCACCTTAAACATTCACTCCCTCCACCCCCGGCGTACCGTGGCTGCAGTGTGTACCATCTACAAGATACACTGCAGCAACTCGCCAAGTCTTCTTCGGCAGCACCTCCCAAACCCGCGACCTCTTCCACCTAAAAGAACAAGGGCAGCAGGCGCATGGGAACACTGCCACCACCATGTTCCCCACCATGTCACACCCCAACCTGACTTGGAAATATATCGTCGATCCTTCATCGTCGCTGGGTCAAAATCCTGGAACTCCCTCCCTAACAGCACTGTGGGAGTACCTTCACCACACGGACTGCAGCGGTTCAAGAAGGCGGCTCACCACCACCTTCTCAAGGGCAATTAGGGATGGCCAATAAATGCTGGCCTTGCCAGCGACGCCCACATCCCATAAACAAATTTTTAAAAAGATGTTTCTTTACGACAATCCGATAATTTCATGGTCACCATTACTGACACTAGCTTTTTATTCCAGATTTATTTAATTAACTGAATTTAAATTCCCCAGCTGCCGTGATGGGATTTGAACTCGCTTCTCTTGGATTACTAGTCCAGTAACATAACCACTATGCTTCTGTACCCCTAAAATGATGCAGCATATACTGTGTGACTCCATGGGTTAATCCCTGCATTAAAATAGCAGAAAGTCATTCAAACATATTAGGTATTCGTCCACTAGATATTAACCCATAGAACCACAAAAGCTTACAATATAGAAGGAGGCCATTCAGTTGATTGTGTCTGTGCCAAAACTAATCCCACCAACACTGATCTCTAAACTTATATTCTGTAACACAGTAATGGGTACAATTTGTAGTAAAACCGCTTAACATTTTCTAAAAGTGGCAGACATCATCCCACGTGTTGCTACAATGGAGTGACCAGGGCAAGTTGCCTGTATAGTACTGTGTACTAAAGCTCATTACATTGATATTTCCCATTTTGTCAGTCCAAAAAATGGAGGAAGATATCTTGTGTGCGTCTCATACGTAACGGAAACAGATATTTGATTTCAAAACTTGAAACAAGCAAAACATTTTTTTTTAAACTTGTTCTTGGGAGTGGGCAATGCTGGCAAGGCTGCATTTTCTCACTCAACCACTGGAGGAGGCCCTGTCAGTGACCCTGCCCCAGAACTCTGGAACGCCCTCCTAAAACCCTTACCTCCTTCCTCCCTGTAATGATCAGTAACCTGTCATTCTGGAATGGTACACTAGGTGGTGCTGTATGTATATAAGAGTGGGCCACCCAGGATGCACTAGGCTACCCACAAGGCAGCAGTCAAGATGGATGCCTCTACAGATACTGTACCTAGTCCACATGTGCTCAATAAAAGTGTCTAGCAAAAGCTAGCTGTGTTCATAATAAGAATGTCTATTTACATACAGCACCACCTAGTGTACCATTCCAGAATGACAGGTTACTGATCATTACACTCCCTCCTTTCAAAATCCGACTAGAGCCTTTTCTCTTCAGTTGTTCTTCCCAACTCGCTGCTTAACAACTGTGAGGCACCTTGGGATGTTTTGCTACGTTAAAGGCACTACATGAATGCAAGTTGTTGTTTTTGGTATTCCATTCTGTCTATTCTTTTCCCCTCCTGCTCGATATCCATTCTACTACCCAATCTGTAACGCCATGTGGGACGTCTTTGCAACAGGACACGTGCTGTATACCTGCAAGTTGTTATATTTTAAAAATACAAGCACCGATTAAAAAGTATGAATGCAACACTTCAAAGGTTAATATTCCATTCCCAAACTGTTGATGCTAGACTATAAGCACCTCGTAAACCAACAAGATCTTTCTCTTCATCAAGACACGGATGAAAGCTGAAAAATAAATCCCTTGTACACAAGGGAGCCTGGAAAATATTTTTCAGATGATATTTCGCTTTGCTGTAAAATATACATAAGACTGAGCACAGTAAAATGCTACTCGAGTTGACACCACTTAGAATAGAGCACGGGTAAAATATTATGGAAATATACAGAAAAAACACCAATGCTGGAAATCCAAAATGAAGCAGAACATGTTGGAAATAGCCAGCATCCGACAGAAAAATAAACAGCTTAAAGATTCGAGAGGGAGCCGTCATGAAAAATACTAACCTGAAGGATATCTCCAATCATTTCTGGTTTTCTACATTATTGTGGGCCTAGTCTAGATAGTGTCAGGCCGTATCAGTTGGTAGCATTCTCAGCTCTGGGTCACACTCCTGGGAATACAAGCTCATAATCTAGCCTGACACTCTAGTGTACTGCTGAGGGAGTGTTGCATTGCTGTTCGAATGAAGCATACCACCGAAGATTGCACAAAATGGCAGCTTCCTTTGCCTTTGCCACGATTAAAAAAAGCTAATGGAACGTTAGCCTTTATCTCAAGGGAGCTGGAACACAAAGGGATGGAAGTTATGCTATGGTCGTATTAAGCTCTGGTTAGACCCCATCTGGAGCACTGCGGTCAGTTCTGGGCACCGGACCTCAGGAAGGATAGATTGGCCTTGGAGGGGCTGCAGCGCAGATTCACCAGAATGATACTGGGGCTAAAAGGGTTCAATTACGAGGACAGGTTGCTTTGACTAGGCTCGTATTCTCTTGAGTATAGAAGATTAAAGGGTGATTAGGAAAGATAGATTGGCCTTGGAGGGGGTACAGCGCAGATTCACCAGAATGAGACTAGGGATGAATGGATTAAATTTTGAGGCCATGTTGTAAAAACTTGGTTTGTATTCTTTTGAGTTTAGAAGATTGAAAGGTGATCTAATCAAAGTGTTTAAAGTGATAAAGGGTTTTGATAAGATAGATGCAGAGAAACTGTTCCCTATCATGGTGGGATCCAGAACAATGGGGCATAACCTTTAAAATTAGAGCTAGGCCAATTAGGGGTGAAATCAGGAAGCATTTTCTCACACAAAGGGTCGGGGAAATCTGGAACTGTCGCCACCAAAAGGCTGTGGATGCTGGGACAAATTCTCATCTCAAGACTGAGATCAATAGATTATTGTTCGGTAAGGGTATTAAGGGATGTGGAGCAAAAGCAAATCAATGGAGTTGAGGTGCAGATCAGGCATGATCTAATAAAATGGCAGAGGGACCCGGGTTCGAATCCGGCCTCGGGTGACTGTCTGTGTGGAGTTTGCACATTCTCCCCGTGTTTGCGTGGGTTTCCTCCGGGTGCTCCGGTTTCCTCCCACAGTCCAAAGATGTGCGGGTTAGGTTGATTGGCTATGATAAATTGACCCTTAGTGTTAGGGGGATTAAATACGTGGGGTTACGGGATAGGGTGGGATATGTGTTGGTGTAGGGGTTACGGGGATCGGGTGGGATATGTGTCGGTGCAGGCTCGATGGGCCGAAATGGCCTCTATCTGCACTGTGGGGTTTCTGTGATTCTGTGAACAAGCCGGAGGGGCTGAATGGCCTGCTGCAGTTCCTACATTCCTAAGAGGGCTCCATTCTCTGGCTCGAGGCTTTTGTGCATCTCCCCCCCCCCTCAATTCACCACACCGTTGACACCTGTGCTTTCAGCTGCCCAGGCCCCATGCTCTGGAATTCCCTCCCTAAGCCCCTCTGTCTCTCCAGCTCCCTCTCCTCCTTTAAACCCCTCCTTAAAACTCACCTCTTTGACCCAATTCTTGGTCATTTCTCCTAAAGTCTCCTTCTTTGGCTTGGTGTTTTGTTTTCCTTACGCCTCAGTGAAGTCCCTAATGGTTGCTATACCAATATAAGTAATGGTTCTTGTTGTAAATTAGTTGAATTTTTAAGCTGTTCATTTGTGCTGTTGTCAAGAGTTTTTCTTTTGAAAAATGGCTGGCATTTTAAGGGAGGACAGAAGTCAAGACTATAAAGGGGATGAGCTATGAGGAAAGATTAAAGGAGCTTAAGCTCAAACAGTCTAGTGAGAAGGAGGTTAAGGGAGAATCACACTAAGGTATATGAAGTATTAAATGGTACTGATAAGGCAAATCCAGAAATTGCTTCAGTGAGTCACGCTCATGGGACCAGAGAACGGAAATTTAAATTAGTGAAGGGTAAAATTTGAACAGATATTCAGAAAAACATCTTTACTGAAAGGCCAATAAATGTTTAATATAATATACCTGGCTAAATTGTAGTGAGAAAGAAAGGCCCCGATTTTAACTCTCCCTGTCTGACAGAAACCGGGAGGGGTGGCAGGTGGTGGGTAGTTAAAATAAGGACTGCAACTTACCCCTTCTGATCCAGTTGCCATCCCGCTGGGTCCCAATCTCAACCTGCTATTTTGAGCAGGCGAGCAGGACACCCGCAGGAAGGCAGCGGGGTCCTTCTTCAAATATGCAGATCGGGGCCCAGTGATACGATCGGGACCAGGCCTGCAATTTTAGTTGGACGCCTGAGCGTGGGAGCGGTGACAGCTTCTCCGTCAGGCCAGGCCAGCCAGGAGCTGGCTCGTGGACCTGAAGAGGCCCAGGCATGTGCGTTTTAAATTTGTCTTAGGTTTCATGGTGGGGCAGGAGTGCTCCTCCGGGACTTCCCTTTGACCTGGGCTCCACCCCGCCATTCCCCGCCCCACCCCCCGATCGTGATCGTACCCCACTTCGCCATTTACCAAACTGCTGGAGATGGTTCCCATAGGTGCCTGGCTGCAGCCGCCAATTTACAGGCTCCCGCCCAGACTTGGCACTTAGATCAAGTTCTTTCTTTCTTCTTCCTAAAGGGTTGATAAGGCTGTAAAATAAAAGCTAATAGAATTCAGGGTTTTACCTCATGAGATGTAGCATATAGAAGCTGATGTGATGATAACAACAACAACTTATATTTATATAACGCCTTTAACGTAATAAAACATCCCAAGGCGCTTCACAGAAGCGATTATAGTGTGGCGTACCGATCACAGAAAGGACACAATCCGCTTTTTGGTCCGTAGACTATAAATCAGGCGTCATGTCTTTAAGAAGGATCACACCTTTAAGAAACTCGATCTGCAACATAGTTAAGCCCAGAGCGGGGGAGGGGCAGTGGAAGCTGTGGACTGATGAAAAGCAGTCAGACTTGGTGTAAGCTCTGACGCCATTTTTGTGTGCAACATGTGGTCTCAACAATTAAACCTTTTCTGTTGAACCTCTCCGAGTTCAGTATATTTTGTTAGGAGTACGTAGACTCCTACATTGGTGACCCCGACGCTCAGGACGACTCCTAAGCGTAACCATGGCTGACACAAACACAGTTTCTGTGAAGCTGCCGGAGTTCTGGGAGAGCCTGGCCACCGCCTGGTTCCTTCAAGCCGAATCGCAATTCCGACTCCACGGCATCACCGCCGACGCAATGATGTACGACTACCTCCTCACCTCCCTGGGCAGCTCCACAATCACGAAAGTCTGGACAACACTACAAAACCCTTTGGAGGAAGGCAAGTACGCACATCTTAAGGCCGCGCTCCTTAAAAAATTCACATCCTCCCAATTCGTGCGCAACTGCCACCTCCTCGACCTCCCGGGCCTCGGTGACTCCACGCCGTCAGACTTGCTCTCACACATGCTTGCTCTGACCGACGAGAAACCGCCCGGCTCCCTCTTCCGCACGCTCTTTATCCGCCAACTACCCCCCAGCATCCGCCCGGCGATCGTGGCGTCCAGCCTCACGGACCTCGAGGACCTGGCCGACGAAGCCGATAAGCTCCTGTCCGCCGGCTCCAACCACGCCGTCACCCCCGACCTGGCCTCCGCAGCATCAGCGCGCGCTCCACCCTCTATCGCGCGGCCACACAGCTCAGCCACGAGGCCCCCCAGGCCCCCACATCCCCAAAGCCCTCCGACCTAGGGCTACTGCTACTTCCATACCCGGTTCGGCGCACGGGCACGTCGCTGCAGCCATCCCTGCACGTTTCCAACCGCCTCCACACCGGCCTACACGATGGCCGTGGGGCAAGCAGGCGCGCTGCTGAACGTTACGGACAGCGCCTCCGGACGCCGTTTCCTATGCTACACGGGCGCGCAGCGCAGCATCATCCCCGCGTCTGCCCTCGAGATCCAGCGAGGCGGCCGCGGCCCTGCGCTGGCTGCCACCAACGGCACCGACATCCGGACGTACGGCACCCGCACCATCACCATCGACCTCGCAGGCCGCCGCTACCACTGGGAGTTTATCACCGCCAAGGTGCTCTCCCCGCTCCTTGGTGCGGATTTCCTGTGCGCCCATGGCCTGTTGGTCGACATGCCTCGGCGCCGCCTCGTGGACATGAACACCATGTCACCTATCCCGGGCGCCATGGCCCCCCCCAACCCGCCGAAATGGCGTGGCAGTGCCGCGCCCGCTCAACGGACAACTACTCAGCACTCCTGGCTGAGTTCCCAGCCCTCACCAAACATCCTTCCTGCATCTAGTTTTGTTATAAAACAAAATTTGACCACATAAGGAGGTATTAGGGCAGATGACCAAAAGCTTGGTCAAAAAGATAGGTTTTAAGGAGCGTCTTAAAGGAGGAGTGAGGTAGAGAATAGGAGTGGTTTAGGGAGGGAATTCCAGAGCTTAAGGCCCAGGCAGCTGAAGGCACGGCCACCAATGGTGCAGCGATTAAAATCTGGCATTCTCAAGAGGCCAGAATTAGAGGAGCGCAGACATCTCAGGTAGTTGTGGGGCTGGAGGAGATTACAGAGATAGGGAGGGGGGAGGCCATGGAGGAATTTGAAAACAAGGATGAGAATTTTGGAGTCGAGGTGTTGCTTAACTGGGAACCAGTGTAGGTCAGCGAGCACAGGGGTGATGGGTGAACGGGACTTGGTGCAAGTTAGGACACGGGCAGCCCAGTTTTGGATGAGCTCAAGTTTACGTAGGGTGGAATGTGGGAGGCCGGCCAGGAGTGCGTTGGAATAGTCAAGTCTTGAGGTAACAAAGGCATTGATGAGGGTTTCAGCAGCAGATGAGCTGAGGCAAGGGCAGAGACGGGCGATGTTACGGAGGTGGAAATAGGTGGGCATTCTTAGTTAGGGCTTAATAAAACCTCTGCCTGCAGTATAAGAGATTAGCATGCAAAGTTAAATCACACGGGATTGGGGGTAAGGTACTGACTTGGATAGAGAACTGGTTGGCAGACAGGAATCAAAGAGTTGGAATAAACGGGTCTTTTTCCAAGTGGCAGGAAGTGACTAGTGGGGTACCATAGGGATCGGTGCTAGGACCCCAGCTATTCACAATATATATTAATGATCTAGACAAGGGAACTCCAAGTTTGCAGACGACACAAAGCTGGGTGGGCGTGTGTGCAGGAGGATGCAGAGAAACTTCAGTATGATTTGGACAGGTTGGGTGATTGGGCAGATGCATGGCAGATGCAGTATAATGTGGATAAATGCGAGGTTATCCACTTCAGTGGCAAAAACAAGAAGACAGATTATTATCTGAACGGCAATAGATTGGGAAAAGGGGAAGTTCAACGAGACCTGGGTATCCTTGTGCACCAGTTGCTGAAGGTAAGCATGCAGATGCAGCAGGCAGTTAAGAAGGCAAATGGTATGTTGGCCTTCATAGCGAGAGGGTTTGAGTACAGGAGCAAGGATGTCTTGCTGCAGTTGTACAGGGACTTGGTGAGACCACACCTTGAGTAGTGTGTGCAGTTTTGGTCACCTTATCTGAGGAAGGATGTTCTTGCCATGGAGAGAGTGCAGCGAAGATTCACCAGACTGATACCTGGGATGGCAGGAATGATGTATGAGGATAGATTGGTTCGATTAGGCTTATATTCACTAGAGTTTAGAAGAATGAGAGGGGATCTCACTGAAACTTATAAAATTCTAACAGGACTAGACAGACTAGATGCAGAAAGGATGTTCCCAATGGTGGGGGAGTCCAGAACCAGGGGTCACAGGGACAGGGTACTGAATTTGGATGATCAGCCATGATCTCATTAAATGGCGGAACAAGCTCGAGGGGCTGAATGGCCTACTCCTGCTCCTATCTTCTATGTTTCTATGTTAGTATTGGGCTCCGCACTATAGGCAGGATGTTACGGCTTTAGCGAGCGTACAATGCAGAGTCACTAGGACTGGTATGAGGAAATACAAAGAAGAAAGACTTGAGAAGTTGAGTCTCTTTTCATTAGAACAAAACAGATTACTGTTGAGTTTGTGTGTCCCAGTTATGTTTAGGATCAATCACTGGACACAGACAACAAGAATAACTTTTAACAGGTCTTTACTATTCGGAGGTCAGGGCTGAACTGCCCAGCAAATCCTTACACAACACTTATATACCGGTGTGGTCACCACCGGTATTACAGTATACAGCAGCCAAGAGAAAGTAGTACATCTCTTAAAGTAGTTCTCTTAAGGTGGAACAGGTTACATACACCACAATCCTCCCTTTTTAGCTTAACAGTTATATCCCCATTTAACATACATAATAACATATATACAACTTCATGCAAAACAGTTCAAAGATTCAGTCTCTGAGGAGGCCTCCTGATTCGAGTTGGATAACACCTTTCAGGGGTCTCTGATTCTCGTTGTTGGGGTGACTCATCTAGTTGGTCTCTTATGGATTGGACATCATCATCAGGTACATTCACTTCTGAGGTAGATGCTTCAGGTTCACTAACTTCTTCCACGGTTGTCTCTGCCGTAACCATGGGTTCGACCCTTGTTTTCGATTCTACCAGTTGGTCAGCATGACGCCGTATTACATTTTCACCAACATCTACCGTGTACATCAGGGGTCCTTGTCTGGCCCGAATTGTTCCAGATTGCCATTTCTCGTTTTTATAATCCCGGGCTAACACTGGTTGTCCTATTTCGAAACTCCGAGTGGTCTTGTTATTTATATGCTGGAACTGTTTGTTTTCAACTTCCCTCCGCACATTTGGTTTTAACAAGTCCAACCTGGACCGCAACCTCCTGTTATAGAACATCATGGCAGGACTTTGGTTTGTTACTGCATGGGTGGCGTTTCGATATGCCAGTAGGAATTTGTCCACCTTGTGTTGTAGTGGAATCTGATCTTCGCTCATGGCCTTTATCGCTTTTTTGAACGTTTGTACAAATCTCTCGGCCAACCCGTTTGTAGCCGGATGATATGGGGCAGAGGTATAATGTTTCACCCCATTCTTCTTCATGAATCTCTGGAATTCTTCTGACACGAACTGCGGTCCGTTGTCTGAACATATTTGTTCTGGCAATCCATTTCTTGCAAATATCGTTCTTAACACCGCGATCGTCTTTTCCGAGGTAGTGGTAGTCATCTTAATCACTTCTGGCCATTTAGAATGTGCGTCCACCGCAATTAAAAACATGGAGTCCATGAAAGGACCAGCAAAGTCAATATGTACACGTTGCCATGGGGTTGAAGGCCATTCCCATGGATGCAGCGGTGCAATCGGAGGTGCATTTTGCACTTTTTGGCACCCTGAGCAGCTTTTCGTCAGCTCCTCTATCTGTTGGTCGATACCCGGCCACCACACATAAGCCCTAGCAAGGCTTTTCATCTTGACTCCCCCCAGATGACCTTCATGCAGTTCCTTTAGAACTCTCTCTCTTAACTTAGGAGGAATAATCACCCTTGTTCCATACATCAACGTTCCTTGACAGACGGACAGCTGTTCTCGTCTTGCTGAGAATGCCGGTTACAGTGGATCACCATGTGCTGGCCATCCCTTCACTGTCACTTCGTAGACCCTGGACAGTGTCGGGTCGTTCCTGGTTTCTCTTTCAATACTTGCATTGGTGACTGGTAAACATTCGATGATGGTCGAGTGAAATAACTCAACAGGGTCAACCGTCGGTGCCTCCTCCTCTGTAGGTAGTGGCAGGCGCGACAGCCCATGAGCATTACCATGCTGCTTTGTACCTTTCAATTCTATCTGATATTGATGTGCCCCTAGGAAAAGGGACCATCTCTGGAGTCTCTGTGCTGTCATCACCGAAACACCCTTCTTAGGGTTAAAAATGGATACCAACGGCTGGTGGTCTGTCAGAAGCGTAAACTTTTGGCCCTGCAGGTAATGATTAAACTTCTTTACTCCCCACACAAGGCTGAGAGCCTCCCTATCTATCTGAGCATAGTTGCGCTCAGCGGAGGTCAATGATCTGGAACGCAACTGGCCTCTCCTGGCTATTTGGCAACTTGTGTGAGAGTACTGCCCCAATACCATATGGAGAAGCATCACAAGCCAAACGAATAGGCAGCATTGGGTTGAAGTGAGCCAACACTTCCTCTGAGGTGATCAATGCCTTGCTTTCACGAAAGGCCCTCTTACAGTCCTCGCTCCACTCCCATGGTACTCCCTTCTGCAAAAGAGCATTCAGCGGGTACAGCACCGTGGATAAATTTGGCAGAAACTTATGGTAATAGTTAATCAACCCTAGAAACGACCTCAATTGGGATACATTATCCGGAGCGGGAGCCTTCACAACAGCTTCGATCTTATCAGGAGACTTATGAAGCCCCTCCTGGTCAATGACATGACCACAGTACGAGATCCGCTTCTGAAAGAATTCACATTTCTGGCGATTAACTCGAAGACCATATTCTTTCAATCTGGTGAGCACCAGTTCCAAGTTTGCAAGGTGTTCCTCGTCATCATCTCCTGTAAGCAGAATATCGTCCAGGTAACATTGTGTACCTGGAATTCCCTGTAATACCTGCTCCATGGCGCTCTGCCAAATTGCTGGAGCCGATGCCACTCCAAAAACCAGTCTATTATACCGGTACAAGCCTCTATGCGTGTTGATCGTGAGATACTGGCATGACTCTTCCTCAACTTCCATCTGTAAGTACGCCTGCGCCAGGTCTATCTTGGTGAAGTGTTTCCCGCCAGACAACGAAGCGAAGATATCCTCAATCCGCGGAAGCGGATACTGCACCGTGTGAAGCACCGGATTAACAGTGATCTTGAAATCTCCACAGATGCGAACCTTCCCCGGTTCCCCCGGCTTGTTGCTCGATGAACGCTTCATGACGGGGACAATGGGCGTGGCCCACTCACTCCAGTCTACCTTCGACAGTACTCCTGAACGTTCTAGCCCTTCCAGCTCAGCTTCCACAGCAGATCGTATTGCATAAGGTACCGGTCTGGCTTTGAAAAATTTCGGGTTTGCATGTTCTTCAACCTTGATGTTTGCCGTAATTCCTCTCAGTGTTCCCAGTCCCTGTTGGAACACCTCTTTAGCATCGTCCAATATTCTGGACAATCGTTTAGGTTTGACATCTTTTGTACCGGAATCTACCGTTAGTGCTTTTAAGGAATGCCAGTCCATATTTATTTTCCTAATCCACTCCCGTCCCAGTAGTGGTGGACCTCCCTCAGGTAGCACATATAAGTCCATTCCTCGGCTTTCTTTGCCCTTGTGGACCACCTTTACCTCTATCTTCCCGATGGGGTATACTCTTTGCCCCGTGTATGTTTTCAATACAATCTCCGTATCCCGTAGGGGAATATGTGGGAATAACCTTTTGTAATCTTGCTTATTCATGACCGTCAATGCCGATCCAGTGTCCAATTCCATCTTCACTTGGACTCCTGCTATCTGAAGTGTGACCCAAATTGTTTGGAGGTCTGCTTCCTTACCAACATTGTGTACTCTTAGACTACCCAGTTCATCACTGCTGGAGTCTGAATCTGACTTCTGTTCGTTCGAACTGTTCTCTGTCACCTTGTGTACCTTTCTGTACTTTTCCTGCGGTGACTTTTTGTTGCTGGTCTTCTTTCCTGACCGGCATACTTTAGCTATGTGACCAAGCCTGCCACATTTTCTGCATTCCTGCTTTTTGAACCAGCACTGGTTCTGATCGTGCGTTGTCTTTCCACAACGATAACATTTTACTGTACCCAAGACCATTTGATTGGTGCAGAGTTCCGGTGACCGTAGCTGCATTTCCACAGTGCCTCTCGCTGCGGCTTCTTGCGATGCTGCAATAGTGACAGCTTTATTAAGCGCAAGATCATTCTCCTCAAGCAGTCGCTTTTATGTTCCTTCTTTTAACAATCCACACACAAATTTATCTCTCAGCGCATCTGCTAGTCCTGTTCCAAACTGACAGTACTTCGATAGCTTACGTAGTTCAATTAAAAATTCAGCGTTGCTTTCGTCTTTCAACTGCGTTCTTCTGTAAAATTTAAATCGTTCCGCTATCATCAGCGGCGTGGGGTTTAAATGATTTTTCAGGACAGTAACAATATTCGTGAAAGTCTGATCCGCCGGTTTATTTGGTGATAGAAGGTGCTTCAATAGCCCGTATGTCTTCGCACCCATTGAGCTTAATAAGGTTAGTGCTTTCTCATCATCTGGTACCTTATTTGCTTTACAATAAACTTCCATGCATTCTACATACGTGGTCCAATCTTCGATATCACTATCAAAGGTATTAATGCTCCCATGTTTAGGCATCCTTGCAAGTTTTTAAATTTTTCTTTTTCTCAAAATGGCGGCTTCCCGCGCTTGTCTTCTTCCCCCGCCTACTAAAATGGTGGCTTCCCGCGCTTGGCCGTCTTTCCCGCGCTCGTCTTCTTCCCCCGCCGACTACAATGGCGGATTCCCGCGTTTGCCTTCTTCCCCCGCTGGCTGCAATGGCGATTGCCTTGCTGCTGCCGTTCTCGCCTCCCCAGCGGTTCTCACTTCCCAACGCTGCTTTGCCTCGCAGCCCCGCTTGCAGCCCGGTCCTTTACACCGGCTGCGTTTGAATTCTCCGCGGCTCTCGTGCCTTAAGCTTCTCAACTCCCCGACGCTGCTTTGCCTCGCAGCCCCGCTTGCAGCCCGGTCCTGTACACCGGCTGCGTTCGAGTTCTCCGTGGCTCTCGAGCCTTAAGCTGCCCCAGTTGCTGCGCCTCTCGGCCTCGATTGCAGCCCAGCCCTTTCTACCGGTCGTGGTCGAGCTCTCCGCCCTTATTCCTCCGTTTTCCCTCCCCTACTCCACAGTCAACGCGGCCGACTTTCTGCTCGTGTCGCTGATCGGCTTACCCACCACCGTGGTAGAAGGGATGATCACTGCCTGTCACTGATGGAGGGCTTCGTGGTCAGAATTCTTTTTCTTTTTAACCCGGGTTCTCGATGCCTCCCGTGCAATGGTGCTCAGCAGAATGATGAGGGCGGATGCCTCTTCTCGACGCCCGTTTTGAGGACGAAGCTGCCTTGGATGTAAAATTGCCGCAGGGTAAGATCGGACTCGTCGCCACTGTTGAGTTTGTGTGTCCCAGTTATGTTTAGGATCAATCACTGGACACAGACAACAAGAATAACTTTTAACAGGTCTTTACTATTCGGAGGTCAGGGCTGAACTGCCCAGCAAATCCTTACACAACACTTATATACCGGTGTGGTCACCACCGGTATTACAGTATACAGCAGCCAAGAGAAAGTAGTACATCTCTTAAAGTAGTTCTCTTAAGGTGGAACAGGTTACATACACCACAATTACAGGGCGATATATTGTATTTGAAGTTTTTTAAATGATGAAAGGAAGGGACAGGGTAGATAGACACTGTTTCCAGTAGTTGAGGGATCAAGAATGAGGGGCCAAGATTAAACAAGAGAGATTTAGAACTGAGCGTTGTGAGGCTGTGGAATTCACTTCCAGGGTTAGTGGTTGCGGCAGAAACAATGTCAACATTGAAGAATAGATTGGACAGGTGCATGAAGGAAAAGGGGCTGTAGGAATATGGGAACAGGTTGGGGAGACGTGATTAGAACTATTTCAACGCGCGGAGGGTCCACACTGACACGGGCAGGTTGAAACAAATGGCCTGTTTCCAGGTTGTGACTTCTATGTATTTCGATGCGCTTCTACGTGACTTTAGAGAGAGGTGTGAATGTTCCATTTGAGTTGGAACCAAAAATTCCACAGGACCCATTTTTTGGCCAGACATCTTTCTGACGCCCGTGAACACCCATGTTTGAATCCCCAACCACTGAGGATTTCACATAAATAGTATGCGTATGCCTGCTCCAGGGTGCACACACTCCGTACGTGAGGACACTTCCCCCCCCCCGACCCCCTGCCCACTTATCTTCTCCACATCACCTGTCTCTGCCCAATACTGAAGGTGCGAAAAGTGCAAGTTGGCAAGAAGCAAGGCTTAGGGTTTTCTACACGCATGTGAAAAAAGAAAGACTTGCATTTCTATAGTGGCTTTCACGGCCTCAGGACGTCCCAAACTACTGTACGACCAAGTACTTAAGTACTTTTTGAGGTGTAGTCACTGCCATAATGTAGGAAATGCCGCCAAATCACGCACACCAAGATCCCACAAACAGCAATGTGATAATGACCAGCTAATCAGTTTTACTGATGTTGATTGAGGGATCAGTATTGGCCAGGACACCGGGGAGAACACCCCTGCTCTTCTTCGAAATAGTGGCTGCGGGATCTTTTACGTCCACCTGAGAGGGAAGACGGGGCCTCGGTTTAACAAAAGATAGTGCCTCCGACAGTGCAGCACTCCCTCTGTACTGCCCTGGAGTGTCAGCCTAGATTTTGTGCTCAAGTTGTGCTCAAGTTTCTGGAGCGGGATTTGAACCCACAACCTTCTGGGGCGAGAGTGCTACCACTGAGCCACAGCTGACACCTGTAGGGACCCTGTTGAAATTTAACCAGATTATCTGCATAGAGCGCAGACACCTTTTGCCTTAGATTAGCAGATCTGCTATTAGTATCGATAAAGGGGATGCCACGTTGCACAATATTATCATGCCCCTCCCTTCAGACACAGTAATCATTGAAGAACAGGCTGTAGTGTGACTTCCAGATTGTTCCAGGAGAATTGCAAAATTGATGCATTTGCGAATTGTTGATGATTTTGGGTGTGCTGTAATAAATATGTATTTATGTCTTGGTTTTTTTTTTTTTTTTTTTAAAAGAGCAATGAAGCATTCAGATTCCCTCACTCACAATAAGTGAAAAACAGCATGCAATATTTATCTGAAGTTTTAGTATTTTTAGCAGAGTTAGGAAGTAAAAGGCTTGGGCATTCATCAAAAGCATGATTTTACATAGTGACACATAAGAACAGTCAAGGACGGGAAGAACTTTGTCCCTCTCATTAAAACCTAGCTCCTTGACCAAGTTTTTGGTCCACCTTGCAATTTCTCCTGCCATGGTAGGATTTGAACTCACGTTCTACTGGATTACTCCATTCTTTGGTTTGATAGCCATCCTTTACCTGGCCCCCATGCTAGCTGATATTATAAACGGTTCCCTCTCCTCAGGTACAGTCTCTCTTCCCTTACACCTCTGTGAAGGGACTTTTCTTTGACGTTGAAGTTACTCTATAAATGCAAGTTGTTGTTGTGCTCAATACTTATTGCGATAGAGAAAGTCAACCTACAGCAATACTCTCAGATACACCCAGACAAAAAGACATAGGTTCGGGGCTGTGAACAGCAAGTTTAGGAGAGACATCGGGACGTGACTCAGAGGGTGATGAACAGCTGGAACAGGTTAACTGGAAGGGGGTTGAGGCCAGAGAAAGGGATTCATGCAAGAAACTATAATGGGAAGTTGGCAGACTTGACATTGATTAGGATACAGTAGTGACTCCCAACAGTCTAGCCTTTGCCCCTCCATTTGCCACAATACTTCTGCAGCTATCAATCTGCTCAAAAGCTCTGCCCTTTATGCCCTTGTTTCCGGTAAAACCCTTGGGGGGCAAAATTGGGTCCCGCCCCCTTTTGGGGTGCTAACTTCATCGGGCGCTACTTTTAGAGCCCCGAAAAAATTAGCGCCCCCATGCCCAAAATTCATTGGTAGCACCCCAAGAGGGAAGCGGGGCACTATGAGAAATGCCCCGCCTCCCTCTTGGAGCGCTGCGAGTGAATATTGCGGCGCTACGTTCGGCAGCGCCATGCTCTGCGACACATTGCGCCGCGGTACTGCAGGCCTACCTCCACTTATTAAAGGTGAGGGGCCTAGCGCAGTGCGACACAGGGCCCAGCTGGGCCACCAGGGATCGGGAGTGCCGGCAAAAGAGCTTGGCACTCAAGAGGAGTGCCGGGCTCACGGAGCACAGCCAGCACCCCGCGGGGGAGTTTCACATTAGTTAAATATACTAAAACAATGACAGACTGAAGCAAACCATTGGTGCTTCTGAAAGGTCTATGGTTTGCAACGAACACAATGAGAAGACCCAGTTTAAAGTGTGAAGAGCTAACACGTTGGAACAGAAACACAAACATTAAAAGAGGCATGTGCCTTTGAAAACATGACATCAAGTAAAAGAAACAACTGCTGGTCAAATAGTTTTATGTTAAACTTGGAAAACAGGAACCATACGATTAAATATGCAGCCAATTGAGATAGCTAGAAAACAAGTAAACACACAGTTAAAGTGGTTTTGATTTACATATTGTAAATATAATACCAACAAGGCGGCTTTGAAAATATGACTTCAATAGAGACACCAAGCAATTACATTGTGTTTGTATTAAACTTGGATCACCACGGAGTCAAAATGTCTGCTAAAAACCAATAAAGCCAATATTAAGAATTAAATGGAAAGCATTTTGTAAGAAAGGCATCAAACAGAAACCATAGCTGTCATTGTTTTTATGATGGTTTTTGGAACACCTAAAGGTAGAGAAATAATTATGCATGCAATGGTTGAATTGACAGTAAGAATAGAAAGCATTCGAAAGAGGTATCAATAAAGACAATTAGCTAACATCAGCAGAGAACATCAAAGGAGAAACCACTGCCAAAAGGGTATAAAAATAAGACCTTTTTAACAGTAGATCAGAACATGCTGAACGGGCAGGGCATTTCTCAACTTTCCAGAGGCACCTCTGTAAGGCCTAGAAATTCAGTTGCTTGCGCCAGCCGGTAGCGCCTTAGGAGGAGGAGATGTTGGGCACTAGGCGGCTAGCGGCCGGGCGCGGCGCGATCTGCGCCTCTCCCCAACTTCACTCAAGATTTAGTGGCGGAGCAAAGTCTATGCGCGCGCTCAGCTGCGCGCGCAGATCCTGACGTCATTTCCTCGTGCAACGCCCTTTGTGCGCCCCAAACCAGAAATTCAGTGGCGACGCCCTATTGTGCGCCTGGCGCCTCTAGCGACTGGTAGAGGGGAACAGTTCTCAGTCGATGCGGGGCGCGGGGGGCGCAAATTAAAGGGCACTCCTCCTGCAGTAGAAAAGGCAGCCATTTTGCAGCACTCCTTCTTTCTGAGAGACGGATCTTTGCAGAGAGACAAAGGTAGAGAGCTTTCTGCTTTGGCTCAACACTCGGACAGGTACTTGTGGCTTCAGGCCACAGCTTTCCACTTGTCTTTGCCTTCAGTGTCATATCATTGTTTGCAAACATATAATGGGGGCTGCAATGGGTGCAAACGCTGGCCTACTCCATTGCATTCAAAGGACTCACAGACGCCGTGAGAGAGTGGCAGTCCTGGCCAGACGGAGAGGGGGCAACAGGCGTCGGCAAAGGAGGCCTTACCCACCCAGGGTATACCGCCAGCAGTTCTCCTATCTGAACATGTCTGACGAGCAGTGTGTTCAGAGGCTGCGATTCCGAAGGGCGGTGGTCACTGAGATCTGCCACCTGCTTGGCGGTGATCTGCAGCCACATCTGAGGAGCAGGACGTCTCTGTCGGTGGCAGTGAAGGTGACGGTGGCTCTCAACTTCTATGCCACCGGCTCCTTCCAATCCGCTACTGGGGACATTTCCAACATTTTCCAGTTCACCGTGCATTGCTGCATCCGCCAGGTGACCAATGCCCTTTTCAGAAGGAGACGTCAGTTCATCTCCTTCTCCATGGCCCTTGTCAAGCAGCAACAGCGTGCAATGGGCTTTGCAGCATTCGCGGGCTTCCCCATGGTGCAGGGCTCCATTGACTGCACGCATGTGGCTTTGCGGGCACCTCTGGAGAATGCCGAGGATTACCGCAACCGGAAGGGCTACCATTCGCTCAACGTTCAGCTGGTGTGTGACCACAGGCAGCTCATCCTAGCTGTCAATGCCCGCTTTCCAGGCAGCAGCCACGATGCCTTCATCCTGCGCCAGACTTCTGTGGCAGACATGTTCCAGGCCCAGCCTCACCCACGAGGATGGCTTCTCGGGGACAAAGGCTATCCTTTGTGTACCTGGCTGATGACCCCGCTCCGTGCGCCCAACACCCCTGCTGAAGAGGGATACAACGATAGCCATCAAGCAACCAGGAACATCATTGAGCAAACAATCGGCGTCCTGAAGCAACGGTTCCGCTGTCTGGATCGTTCCGGTGGAGCCCTACAATATTCGCCGGAGCGAGTCTCCCATTTCGTGGTCGTGTGCTGCATGCTGCACAACCTGGCTATCCGCAGGACTCAGCCACTGCCACCAGAGATTGGAGGACCACCTGAGGAGGAGGAGGAGGAGGAGGAGGACCAGCACAGGAGGGAGGCAGAAAGTGCAAGGGCCGCCCGTCGGCGGCTTATTGAACGTCGGTTCTAGGCCCCCTCTCAGGGAATGGCTTGTGCCAATGTCAACAGATGAATGCAGCCGCTCCACAAGCCCTCAGCCAAGCAGGGCAACCAGGACTTGCAAAATAAAGCATGGGCAGTGCGATTTAAGAACATTTATTACTTGGAAACCTCTGCCCTTCCCACATTACAAACTAATGGAGAGAAGCCCCCTCCAAAAACACAAAACGAACAGTCTCGGCCTTACAAAAAAAAGAAATACACCAGTCTCGGCCTTACAAAACAAAGAAAGACACCAGTCTCGGCCTTACAAAAACACAACTACACCAGTCTCGGCCTTTCAACAAACACAAAGCATTTGGCCAGACCTTCTACTTTTTGCCCTGTGAGGGCGATGCCTTTCGCATCCGTGACTGGCCCCTGCCCGCCCTGCAGCTCCTCCTCAATGGGACCCCAGTGGCTGCAGCAAGGCTGGGGGAAGGCTGCTGAGGGTCAGATGGCGAGACGGCAGATGCCCTTGGGGGTCGGCCTGCACCAGCTCTGGCCCTGGAGGGGCCGGCTGCTGACTGCTCCAACTCTGCTTGGGCGGCAGCAGTCTGTCCAGCGGCTCATGGCAGCTGCAATGGCGGAGTGGCAGTGTCGGCTGCAGGAATGGTGCCAACCTGACAGATCGCAGGTACTCCCTGGTCGCCTGAGACATTGGCACTCGCACGGGCCGGCACTGCAGCATACGCAGCAAACAGCTGAAGAACAGATTGCTGGGCTGCTGCTGCGCGGCGAGTGCCCTGGCGATGCCTGGCCGATCCAGCGAGGGTGGCAGCAGTTAGTGCCCGTGTGGCCCTGGTCTGTGTCCGCATGACACCAGCCAGTGAATGAACGGCACAACTGAGCACTTGGCTAGAAGCCGCCTGTGCTGCCGCGAAGTCCTGCAGACTCCTGGCCTGTGCTGCACTGAATTGTTCCAGACTCCTGGCCTGTGCTGCACTGAATTGTTGCAGACTCCTGGCCTGTGCTGCTCCGAATTCCTGCACACTCCTTGACAGAGACTCAATGGAGTCAGGCATCCTTGCCACTGCAGCCATGAGCTCAGTGTGCCTGCGCTCAGCCTGGACGGCCATTTCCTCCAGGAGCCGCACCTCCTCTGCGCTCACCGTCGCAGGACTGGAGGCCGCACTCACCCTCTGGGGAGAAGTCCGCCGAGCTTCCCCACCCCTCCCGCGTTGCTGCAGGCCGCTGGGCCCCGGAGCTTCACTCTCCTCCGACCCTTCCCCCCCGGCTCCCCTCCAGGGAAGACGTGTCCCCTTCATCGCCATGGGCTGGCGCGGCTGAGGGTGGCACTGATGGGCCGGCTTCCTCTTCCTCCTCCTCGAATTCTGAATCGCTGACAGTGGCAGCTTGAGGGCCCGCCTCCTCACCTGGCGATTCGCCATCTGAAAGCAGGGAGGCACAAGAGTTGCTTTAGAGTGAGGACAGGGCGGCAGCGAGGGAGGCATGAGTGCTGCCATGCACTGCATTGGTCGGACAGTGGCAAAGGATGCTGATCTGAGGCGCAAGTGGAAAGAGAGAGGTCAAAAAGATGATGCCCTTACCATTGGTGCCCAGAACAGGGTCGGCATCTCCACTGGCGACGGGGCCAATCAGCCGTCCTGCCATAATGCGCTCCACATGCTGGTCGAGGTCGGAGAGCTCTTTGACGTCAGGACGGCCTCCCCCGGTCTCACGTTGCTTCCTACGGTTGTGTGCCACTTTGGCCTGCAAGAGTAAGGACGGCCTCTAAGTACAGTGTGAAGCCCTGATCTTGGCTGCACTGCCTCCCATGGTGGACTGGCCCTGACAGTGTGAAGCCCTGATCTTGGCTGCACTGCCTCCCATGGTGGACTGGCCCTGACAGTGTGAAGCCCTGATCTTGGCTGCACTACCTCCCATGGTCGAATAGCTTGTACAGTGTGTAAAGTGCTGAATGCGCAAGTGATTTTCATGACAGTCCCATAGCTGCTGGATGAGGGCTGGCCATTAGGGCTTTCAGGTCCCTTTGCCCATAAACTGAGGTGCACATGCAGGGATGAGGAGGACACTGGAAAGGGTACTCACCCTGACAACCCGAGTGAGGTCGTTGAACTTCTTCCGGCATTGCACAGGAGTCCTGGCAACCACGCTGTTGGAAGTCACCCTGTTTGAGACCTCCCTCCAGGCTTTCCGGTAGGCGCTGGGCAGCGGCCTCTTGCCACCTTCTGGGAACAGAACATGGCGCCTGCGCTCCACTCCGCCAACCAGCACCCTCAGGTCGCCCTCGCTGAAGCGCTGCGCTCTCTCCCTGGCCTTCTCCATAGCCCTGGGCGTTGCACAGATGAAGCAGAAGTGGTCAGGCCTAGCTTGAGGGCTGCAGTGTGCAGGGCGTGGCAGGCAAACAAATCCACCCTCCCCCTTTAAGAGCTGACCAGCGCCAGAGTGTTTGCCGTCAATCAGCAACTCGCTGCACCTGCGCTGCGCCCGCCCTCGGGGGTATCGCCCCGGACCGCCGACTTAGCGTCTAATGATAGTCGTGCATCGCCTGTTTTAGCGCAGCAGCAACCTCTTGGGGCGATGCGACTGAATATTGGCGAAGGTGGCGCGAACTTGCGCCGGGCGCAAACTTTAGCGGCCGCCCGACTTTAGCGCCCCGAACGTGGCTATACTGAATTTCTAGGCCTAAGTCTTTAACTATGAGTTTCGGGAAGTCAGATTGATTTTGGTGGATGTTCTGGATTTAGAAATAAGTAAGAAATAAGAAATGTAACGAAATAAAGATTTGAGAATAAGGATCTCTGAGAAATAAGAAATGTAAGCTACTTGTATTTTGAATTGTTAATGATGCGACTGATTCAACAGACGTTAACTGAATATCAGCTCTTAAATAAAACTACATGGGGGAGAAATTGAGTATAGCCCCATTTGGGGCGCCAGGGCGCTAAAAGTAGCGCCCCGGAAACATTCGCACCCCCGCACCGGAAATTGAGTGGTAGCGCCCCAAAGGGAAGCGCGGCGCTACTGGAGGCTCCCCGCATCCCTCTTGGGGCGCTGCGAGTGAATATCGTGGCGCAACGTGCCGCAGCGCCACACGCTGCGGCACGTCACGCTGCGGTATTGCAGGCTTTCCTCCCCTTCTTAAAGGGGAGGGGTCTTGTGCAGCGCGATCTGGGGCCCAGATGGGCCCCCGAGGATCGGGAGTGCAGGCAAAAGAGCCCGGCACCAAGGAGATGTGCCAGGCTCTTGGAGCGCAGCCGGCACTCCGCGGGGGGGGTGGGGCGGGGGTGTTCAGGAAGCCAGGGACGGGAGCGCAGGCAGGTGCTGGCAGGCGGCCAACAACAAAAATGGCCGCCTCAGCACCTCGCCTTTAATTTGCGCCTCCCCGGCCGCAGGTACGCCACCCTGACCCTGTCAGACATAGCGTCCGGTGGTAAATCAGGGGGCGCTGCCGCATATCGCGGCCGGGGCGTCAGCGGGGCGCTGCGCACACCGATGACGTCATCGGCAGCGGCGCAGCGCTAACGGTTAGCGCCACCACTAATGTCCCGCGGAATTTAGCGGGAGGCGTGGGCAGTGCCGCGCCCAGGTGCGAGTTGGCTTGCGACCCACTTAGCGCCCTCTTAAGGCGCTAACAGGTGGCGCAGCCAACTGAATTTCTCCCCCTATATTTTTAGAATTGTCTCAAAGAGTAATTCTGTATAGACTCATGAACCCACAAATTCTGTACACTCTTTTGTGAGGAGTTGCAGAATTCTGGCAGGTATTCCGGACCCTCATAATATCCGAAGGTTGCAGTCTAGTTCAACTTATTAAAAGTACTATCTGGAGGATGGTAACATCTTTAGTTGTTCCTTTCCTTTCGGGAGAGATAGCCTGAACCTTTAGACCCATTTAAGCGTCTTATGGAATTCGGCTATCTCTAACTTAAGTTGAGGGTGAACGTCTGGAGAATATGCCGGATCTGGGGTAGCCCAAAAGGGCTAGGACTGTAATGATCCCTTCAGAGGCGACATCATCTGAAAACGCAATGCCAGGTTCCACATGTACGCTGACGACACCCAGCTCTACCTCAGCACCGCCTCTCTCGGCCCCTTCACTGCCTCTGTGTTGTGAGACTGCTTGTTCAACGTCGCACCGCAATTTCCTCTAAGTAAACATTGGGAAGGCGAAAGCCATTGTCTTCGGTCCCCACCACAAAGTCCATTCCCTCGCCACCGATTCAATTCCCCTTCCTGCCTACTGTCTCAAGTTGTACGCAACCTCAGTGTCCTATTTGACCTTGAGCTGTGCTTTTGACCCCATATCAGCTCCATCACCAAGTCCGGCTACTTCCACCTCCATAATATCACCAGTCTCCACCCCCGTCTCAGCTACTGAAACCCTCATCAATGTGTTCATTAATACCAGACCTGACTATTCCACTGCTCTCCTGACCAGCCTTCCATCTTCCACCCTCCATAAACTGGAGTTCATCCAAAACTCTGCTGCCCATATTCTAATCCGTAACAAGTCCCGTTCACCCATCACCCCTGTGCTCGCTGTCCTATATTGGCTCCCGGTCCGGCAACAACTCAACTTTAAAACTCTCATCCTCATGTTCACTCTCTGGCCTCGCTCCTCCCTTCTCGGTAACCTCCTCCAGCCCTACAACCCTCTGAGAACTTGGAGTTCCTCTAACTCTGGCACGTTGAGCAACCCCCACACCCCACCATTGACGGCTGTGCCTTCAGCTGCCTAGGCCCTAAGCTCTGGTATTCCCTCCCTAAACATTTCCGCCTGTCCACCTCTCACTTTCCTCCTTTAAGACGCTGCTTAAAACCTACCTCTTTGACCAAGCTTTTGGTCGCCTGTCCTTCTGTGGCTCGGTCAGTTTTTGCCTGACTACGCTCCTGTGTAGTGCTTTGGGAAGTTTCCCTATGTGAAAAGAACTAAATAAATGCAAGTTATTGTTGTTATGGCACTGGACTAGGGATTCAGTTTAATTCCCATTTGGTCTGGTCTCCATTCCCTGACTACTTGGTTGTCTTTTAATACTGTAAGATCTTAATGATCTCTGAGTTCTTGGACAAGACACCAATAGGCAGCAGCCAGTATGGTTGAGCAATAGATCAAGATTTATTAAGCATGCAGCGTAATATACTTAATAATAGGCGATAGTTTTAACGAGTAGCTCACAGCCCTTGGTCTCTGGAACCTATCGGACACAGATGATGTCGTCTTCAGTCTGTTCCTTTGTTCTCGCAGTACGTCTGTGTGAAGTTGTTCTTTGAGTATCGAGGTTTTAACCCTTTTCTTATCAAAAGTTGGTTTGGCCAGTGTCCATATATGGTCTTTAACAAAATCACCTTTTTTAATTGGTTCTAATGGTCAAAATACCATTGTCACTCAGACTAAGTTAGCATCCCGCCTTTCCAGTATTTTTCCACCAACTTTGCCATGTTCAGTGTTATCTTGTTTATAGTTTTTCACCCCATTGGAATTTACTTTATCTCTTTCATTTCTAGCTTCCCTGTAGGGCCCATATCATCCTGCTGTCTCTCTTGTCTTGAGGTATCCAAACTATCTCACTTTAATCTACCAGATTAACTTCCATGATCGCTCTCATTTTATGTCCTTGTACTAATTATTTTTTAAATATCGTTGCAATTAGTTTTGGTAAGTGAATTCTAATTTCTACTTAGCATCATAATATGTTTTTTTTAGCAATTTAACCTTCACTCACAGCCTGTGGCTGTTTGTTATCAAAACTTAGTCAAACCTGTTTTTGACTGTCCTTCGCAGCTGCATTTTGAACAAGTCTTAGCTTTTTAGTTACCCAGGAGTAATTATGGGTAATATTATTTGGTCAATGGCTACACTTGAAGTTATACATATATGATTCTCATCCACTAAATATCTTTAAATATCAGCCTTTCGTACAATACCCTATGAAGCGATTCTAACAAGCCACTCAATTGTCTGTTAGGAATGGGCAGTAAATACATTTTTGCCTACGCTACCCACAACCTGAAAACAAATATATTCTAAGGATGAACCAAATGGACTCAAGAGCCGTCTCCATCCAAACCAATCTTGTGAAACAGCAACAAAGGTCATTACATTAACATTAGCCATAAATAAAATATTATCTGCACGGGACGAAATTCTGTGCCCACCCTTACAAGGAAATTATTAGTGGTGACAGTTGAAGGGTGCGCTGGGACATCGTGCTGCTTTAACATTGCACAGCGTGATCACATTGTTTGAGCTGTGGAGTTTGTTGCAGGTTTGACTCATAGAATGATACAGCACACAAGGAGGCCATTTGGCCCATTATGCCTGTGCCAGTTCTTTGAAAGAGCAATCCAATTTGTCTCACTCCCCTGCTTTTCCCCATAGACCTGCAAAAAAGGAAAATGGCCTCCTTCTGTGCTGTATCGTTCTATGATTCTATGTTTTCTTTTGTTCATTCTGGGAATGTGGGCGTCACTGGCAAGGCCGGCATTTATTGCCCATCCCTAGTTGCCCTTGAGAAGGTGGCGGTGAGCCGCCTTCTACATGAACCGCTGCAGTCCGTGTGGTGAAGGTACTCCCATGGTGCTGTTAGGCAGGGAGTTCCAGGATTTTGACCCAGTGATGATAAAGGAACGGCCGATATGTCCAAGTCGGAAGGTGTGTGCCTTGGAGGGGAACTTGGAAGTGATGGTGTTCCCATGCACCTGCTACCATTGTCCTTTTAGGTGGTGGAGGTCACGGGTTTGGAAGATGCTGCCGAAGTTAATCCATAAATTAACAACACAAACACCTTGAAATTCTGTGGTGGGATAATGGACATTTAATTGAGGTGTATAAAATTATGAGGGGCCTAGATAGAGTTGATAGGAAGGACCTATTTCCCTTAGCAGAAGGGTCAATATCCAGGGGGCAGAGATTTAAATTAATTGATAGAAGGATTAGAGGGGAGTTGAGGAGAAATTTTTTCACCCAGAGGGTGGTGGGGGTCTGGAACTCACTGCCTGAAAGGGTGGTAGAGGCAGAAACCCTCATCACTCAAGAGAAGAACTGGGCTCTTGCAGCACAGCTGGCACTCTGTGGAGGGGGGGGGCGGGCAAGGAGGCCGGGGACAGGAGCGCAGGCAGCTGCTGGCAGGCGGCCAGCAACAAAAATGGCCACCCCGCACCTCGCCTTTAAATAGCGCCGCCCCGGCCGCAGGTAGGCCCCCCTGACCCCGTCGTACATAGCGTTCGGCGGTATGTCAGGGGGCGCTCCCGAAGATCGCGGCTGGGGCGCTGCGCATGGTGATGACGTCATCGCTGGCGGCGCAGCGCCACGGGGCGCTACTGGTTAGTGCCGCCGCTAACCACCCGCTGAATTTCGCGGGAGACGTGTGCCGCACCACGCCCGGGCGCTAATTGCTTTGCGCCCTCTTAGGGCGCTAACGGGAGGCGCAAAGCAACCGAATTTTTACCCCTTTATGTTTAGCTTATTACAGTTCTATTTGCTTACAACCAATGTCCCCAATTCTCTTTGGTCACCACAAAAGAGCTTCTTCCCGTTCTACAGTAAATCCCCTTCATAACTTTAGAAACTCAGACTGAGGAGAGGTTGAGGAGCCTGGGATTGTTACAGTGGAGACGGGAAGGGTCCTCAAGACCCTCACGAGAAGAGATAAACCGAGCCCTGATAATATGTTTGACATCGCCACAAACTCTAGCTCCATAGAACACGGCTCAAGCTGAGAAGAGCAAACATGCAGATTCAACAACAACAACTTGCATTTATATAGCGCCTTTAACAGACTGAAACGTCCTATTTGATGTATATTATATATCATGGACATGGGCATACAGGACATCATTTCAAAGTTTGAGCATGACACAAAACTCGGAAATGGAGTAAACAGTGATCAGGATAGCAGCAGACCTCAGACTGGTGAAATGGGCAGACACCTGGCAGATGAAATTTAATGCAGAGAAGTGTGAAGTGATGCATTTTGGAAGGAAAAATGAGGAGGGACAATATAGACTGAATGTTACAGTGGTCAAAATTATGTGGGGTAGAGTAAACAGAGAGAAATTATTTCCACTGGCAGGAGGGTCGGTAACCAGAGGACACAGATTTAAGATTATTGGCAAAAGAACCAGAGGTGAGATGAGCAGATTTTTTTTTTTTTAACACGGCGAGTTGTTGTGATCTGGAACGCGCTGCCTGAAAGGACGGTGGAAGCAGATTCAATAGTAACTTTCAAAAGAGCACTGGATAAATACTTGAAGGGGAGAAAATTTACAGGGCTATGGGGGAAGGAGCAGGGCAGCGAGACTAATTAGAGAGCTCTCTCAAAGAGCCGGCATGGGCCCGATAGTGAAGGAAGAATTCTTCTGATCACCATGCATAGCAACATTGTAAATGCATTCCTGCGCCCCCAGCACCATCCCCCCCCCCGCAACTCCCACCATTTTAAGTACCACGATTGCAGCCTCCTGCCTCATTCTCGAGGCAGAAACAACTAATCAGCATCTTCAAATTGGGGAAAACTCCTGCTGTTAAAATTGCCACTCCATCAAAAAGAAACAGCAGTCGTTCCCCCCACCCCCCCTTAGAAACTCTAAACGTAACACAATATCAACTGTTCCGAGCCCAGCTTATTCCAGTCGGACAACTGAAGGGACTGTCAATGTGCTGATCACGCCGAGCGTCAGACCCTCAGGAGAGTTTCAGTTAGCAATTAAGGAATGGCCCCCTACCTTATTATCCGATGTCTCCATCCATTAAACTGCGGCTAATCTCCTCAGCCTCTGGCTTTCTCATCTCGAAATGGCAGGTTCACTTTTATAGCCCATTTGAAGAGCATCGCCTTATTAATGCTGTAGCTTTTGTTTATCTTGTTCATCATTCTACATTTTATTTGTTACGTCTAACATTCAAAAGACATTGTACAATTCGCAATGGGTTTAGATTGAAACCATTTATCCGCATTTATCCACCAAGCAGGCTGCCTTTTTTCTATTTGTGGTTAGTGAAATAAAATGGCATTCAGACACATTTCTCATAGAATCACAGAATGATACAGCACAGAAGGAGGCCCTTCGGCCCATCGTGCCTGTGCTGGCTCTTTGGAGAAGCTGTCCAATTAGTCCCACTCCCCCCTGCTCTTTCCCCATAGCCCTGCAAATCTTTCCCCTTTCAGGAGATATCCAAATTCCCTTTTGAAAGTTAATGTTGAACCTGCTTCCTCCGCCCTTTAAGGCAGCGCATTCCAGATCATAATAACTCGCCGCATTTAAAAAATTCTCCTCATCTCACCGCTGGTTCTTTTGCCAATTACTTTAAATCTGTGTCCTCTGGCTAACGACCCTTCCGCCAGTGGAAACAGTTCTCATTATTTATTCTATCTAAACCCCTTATAGTTTTGAACGCCTCTATTAAATCTACCCTACACCTTCTCTGCTCTAAGGAAAACAACCCCAGCTTCTCCAGTCTCTTCAGATAACTGAATTCCCTCATCCCTGGTACCATTCCAGTAAATCTCTTCCGCATCCTCACGAAGGCCTTGATATCGTTGACATTCTTGTTATTTTCTTTTTTATTTGTGGTCCTGATTGCATTCTCAGCTAAGGTAGGAGTTCATTGTCCTTTGCTTGAACCTGTCTCAGTGATCATTAGAACTTAAAGCCCCGATTTCATCTCGGAGCCAGCGGTGCTCATGGGGCCACTGTAGCGAGCATCAAGCTCGCACCCACTCGCCAATGTGAGGCCCAGGCCATTTTAACTCCCAGGCCTCATTTGAATAGACCAGGCCCAACTCCCGCCCGAAGTTGGCGCCAATGATGTCAGGCCAGCAGGCGAAAGCCAGGTGAATGTGGCAGGAGACCGCAGCCAGGGACCCGTGGGAACCTGAGGGGGAGGGGGTTTCCCTGGGGATTGAGGGAAGCCGGGGCAGGGGAAGCATAAACATTCCTTGTAGGCCAGACAATGACTATCTCCAACAAGCGAGAGTCTAATCACTGCCCTTTGACATTCAACGACATTACCATTGCCGAATCCCCCTCCATCAATGTCCTGGGGGTAACCGTTGACCAGAAACTTAACTGGACCAGCCACGTAAATACAGTGGCAACAAGAGCAAATCAGAGGCTGGGTATTCTGCGGCGAGTGTCTCACATCCTTACTCTCCAAAGACTTTCCACCATCTACAAGGCACAAGTCAGGAGTGCGATGGAATACTCTTCCCTTGCCTGGATCAGTGCAGCTCCAACAACACTCAACAGCACTGTGGGAGCACCTTCACCACATGGACTGCAGCGGCTCAAGAAGGCAGCTCATCACCACCTTCTCAAGGGCAATTAGGGACGGGCAATAAATGCTGGCTTTGCCAGCGACGCCCACATCCCATAAACAAATTTTAAAAATTAACTAATCCAGAGGAAGTGAGTTCAAATCTCACCATGGCAGTTTGAAAATTTGACGTCATTGTGAAGTGACTATAAAGCTGTCGGATTGTAAAAATCTAACTGGCTCACTGATATCCTTTAGAGAAAGAAATCTGCCATCCTTACCTGAACTGACCAGTCCCACATCAATGTGGTTGCCTCATACTGCCCTCTGAAGTGGCCCAGCAAGCCACGCAGTTGTATCAAGCTGCTACAAAGAATAGCAGTTCAAGATGAAAACCCACCACCACCCAGGGCAACTCGGGATGGGCCATGAATGCTGGCCTTGCCAGTGATGCTCATGTCCCAAGAATGAATTTTTTTTTAACTTCTAAATTTGTCCTAAATTCACTGGTTTGAACCTGTGTGCCCTGTCCTACTCAGTTCACTTACGTTAAAGTAATTTTCTGGGTTTCTGTCCATTTGAGGCTGGCAAAGCATGCATCGCGAGCACAGTGTCACGAAATTTGTTTCCGCATCTCACTTCTTACAGGACTGAATTATGTCCATCATTGCCTTCTGTTTCTATGACGATGGTGCACAATACATATGACTGGCTGTACAACCAAATAGTAGCAATGGGAAATAGCTGTCTTGGATGCATCTTTTAAAACCTCTGTTCAGCAACTCAAGGTTCAGGATCCCACCACGGCAAGTTGTACAATTGAATGCAATTTATGTATTGGTTGGCACCAGGAACAGAAGATCATAAAAGCTTTTGAATTGTTGTAAAAACCCAACTGGTTCACTGATGTCCTTCAGGGAAGAAAACATGCCAACACCTGCAAATGTAACAGCACTATTCAAGAAAGGAGGGAAACAGAAAGCAGGAAACTATAGGCCAGTTAGCCTAACATCTGTCATCGGGAAAATGATGGAATCCATTATTAAGGAGATAAAAGCAGGACATTTAGAAAATCATAAGACAATCAAGCAGAGTCAACATGGTTGTATGAAAGGGAAATTGTGTTTGACAAATTTGCTGGAGTTCTTTGAGGATGTAACAAACAGGGTGGATAAAGGGGAACCAGTAGATGTAGTGTATTTAGATTTCCAGAAGGCATTCGATAAGGTGCCACATAAAAGGTTACTGCACAAGATAAGAGCGTACGGGGTTGGGGGTAATATATTAGCACGGATAGAGGATTGGCTAACTAACAGAAAACAGAGAGTCGGGATAAATGGGTCATTTTCCGGTTGGCAATCAGTAACTAGTGGGGTGCCACAGGGATCAGTGCTGGGGCCTCAACTATTTACAGTCTATATTAATGACTTGGTTGAAGGGACCGCATATACTGTAGCCAAATTTGCTGATGATACAAAGATAGGTGGGTTAGCAAGTTGTGAGGAGGACACAGAGTCCGCAAAGGGATGTAGATAGGTTAAGTGAGTGGGCAAAAAAAATTGGAAGATGGAGTATAACGTGGAAAAATGTGAGGTTATCCACTTTGGAAGGAAGAATGAAAAAGCAAATGATTATTTAAGTGGAGTGAGACTGCAAAATGCTGCGGTACAAAGGGATCTGGGAGTCCTCGTACATGAAACACAAAAAGTTAGCATGCAGGTACAGCAAGTAATTAGGAAGGCTAATGGAATGTTGGCCTTTATTGCAAGGGGTATGGAGCATAAAAGTAGGGAAGTTTTGATGCAACTTTACAGGGCGCTGGTGAGACCGCACCTGGAGTACTGCGTACAGTTGTAGTCTCCATATTTAAGGAAGGATATACTTGCATTGGAGGCAGTTCAGAGAAGGTTCACTAGGTTGATTCCTGGGATGAAGGGGTTGACGTATGATGAAAGGTTGAGCAGGTTGGGCCTATACTCATTGGAGTTTAGAAGAATGAGAGGCGATCTTATTGAAACATGTAAGACTCTGAGGAGGCTTGACAGGGTAGATGCTGAGAGAATGTTTCCCCTAGTGGTGGAATCTAGAACTAGGAGGTATAGTTTCAGAATAAGGGGTCGCCCATTTAAGACGGAGATGAGGAGGAATTTCTTCTGTCAGCGGGTCGTGCATCTCTGGAATTCTCTACCCCAGAGAGCTGTGGAGGCGGAGTCATTGAATATATTCAAGGCGGAGATTGACAGACATTTGAACTACAAGGGAGTCCAGGGGTTTGGGGAGAGAGCGGGAAAGTGGTGTTGAGGCCAAGATTGGATCAGCCATGATCTTACTGAATGGCGGAGCAGGCTCGAGGGACTGATTGGCCAATTCCTGCTCCTGTTTCTTATGTTCTTAACACCACCTTCCCCTTCCTCCCCATTCCCCTGCTTGGCCTACACATGACTCCTAATCTCTTTAGGCAACGAGGGAAGGGCAATAAATACTGCTTTGCTAGCAGTGCATGCATCACACAAATGAACAACCAATCCAAAGATGTTCGACGGCTATTTGAAAAGTTACCATATGTGGGTGAAATAGTTGACTTCAATGACTCTGTTGTTGAAGCATCAAAGTGAGATGTTTCTACAAATACGACAGGTGGGACAGGCTGGTGGCACACACTGAGAACGTGGAAAATTAGCCCCATTGTGTAGAAGTGGGAGGTGATGCATTTTGGAAGGAAAAATGAGAAGGGGCAATATAAATTAAAATGGTACAATTTCAAAGGGGGTGCAGGAATAGAGATATGTGGGGGTTCACAGACACAAGTCTTTGAAGGTGGCAGGGCAAGTTGAGAAGGCTGTTAAAAAAGCATACGGAATGCTGGGCTTTATAAATAGAGGCATAGAGTACAAAAGCAAGGAAGTTATGTAAAACCTTTATAAATCACTGGTTAGGCCTCAGCTGGAGTATTGTGTCCAATTCTGGGCACCACACTTCAGGAAGAATGTGAGAGTGTGCAGGGGAGATGTATCAGAATGAGGGGCTTACATAGAAACAGAGAAGACAGGAGCAGGAGTAGGCCATTCGGCCCCTCATGCCTGCTCCGCCAATTAATGAGATCATGGCTCATCATCCAAACTCAGTACCCTGTCCCTGCTTTCTCCCCATATCCGTCGGTCCCTTTAACCTTAAGAAATATACCTAACTCCTTCTTGAATATATTTAATGAATTGGCCTCAACTGCCTTCTGTGGTAGAAAATTCCACAGATTCACCATTCTCTGGGTGAAGAAATTCCTCTTCATCTCTGTCCTAAATGGCTTACCTCTTATCTTTAGACTGTGACCCCTGGTTCTGGACTCCCCGACCATCGGGAACATCCTTCCTGCATCTAGTCTGTCTAGTCCTGTTAGAATTTTATAAGTTTCAATGAGATCCCCTCTCATTCTTCTAAACTCCAGTGAATATAAGCCCAATCGACCCAATCTCTCCTCATACGTCATTCCTGCCATCCCAGGTGTCAGTGTGGTGAATCTTTGCTGCACTCCCTCCATGGCAAGAACATCCTTCCTCAGATAAGGCGACCAAAACTGCACATAATACTCAAGGTGTGGTCTCACCAAGTCCCTGTACAACTGCAGCAAGACATCCTTGCTCCTGTACGCGAATCCTCTCGCTATGAAGGCCAACATACCATTTGGCTTCTTAACCGCCTGCTGCACCTGCATGCTTACCTTCAGCGACTGGTGCACAAGGACACCCAGGTCTCATTGCACTTCCCCTTCTCCCAATCTATTGCCGTTCAGATAATAATCTGCCTTCCTGTTTTTGCCACCAAAGTGGATAACCTTGCATTTATCCACATTATACTGCATCTGCCATGCTTCTGCCCAATCACCCAACCTGTCCAAATCATACTGGAGTTTCTCGGCATCCTCCTCACAGCACACACGCCCACCCAGCTTTGTATCGTCTGCAAACTTGGAGATATTACATCAAGCTCCCTCATCTAGATCATTAATATATATTGTGAATAGCTGGGGTCCTAGCACCGATCCCTGCGGTACCCCACTAGTCACTGCCGGCCACTCGGAAAAAGACCCGTTTATTCCAACTCTTTGCTTCCTGTCTGCCAACCAGTTCTCTATCCAAGACAGTACCTTGCCCCCAATCCCATGTGCTTTAACTTTACACGCTAATCTCTTATGCGGGACCTTATCGAAAGCCTTCTGAAAGTCCAAATACACCACACCCACTGGTTCTCCCTTATCTATTCTACCAGCTACTTCCTCAAAATCTTCCAGTAGATTAGTCAAGCACGATTTACCTTTTGTAAATCCATGTTGACTTTGTCCGATCCTGTCACGGTTTTCCAAGTGCTCTGCTATTACATCTTTTATAATGGACTCTAGCATTTTCCCCACTACCAATGTCAGGCTATAATTCCCTGTTTTCTCTCTACCACCTTTTTTAAATAGTGGGGTTACAATAGAGAGCATCCTGACGAACTGTATCACAGTATGGTATGGCAGCTGTAGCTACTATGACCGGAAAGCCCTGCAGCGGGTAGTCAAAACTGCCCAACGCATTACCGGCACCCGGCTACCGACCATAGAGCACATATACCAGAAACGCTGTTTACGGAGGTCACGGACCATCATCAAAGACCCTACCCACCCCAGCCACAGTCTGTTCGCCCTCCTGCCATCTGGGAGACGCTACAGATGCATTCGCACCCGAACGACCAGATTTAGGAACAGCTTCTTTCCCAGGGCTGTCATCCTACTGAACTCCACAAATAAACTCTAAAGCCTGCACATCTGCCAATGCACTTTATTATGGTTATGTTTATGTTAATGTATTACAAGCCAAATGTATGTTGAATGTTTAAATGTCTTAATCTAAATGTACACTCTCGGGAGCCGCAAGCCTACATTTCGTTGTACTGCACTTGTGCACTAACAATGACAATAAAGTTGATTATGATCATTAGCTATCCTCCAATCCATGGGAACTGTTCCAGAGTCTACAGAATTTTGGAAGATGACCAGCAATGCATCTACTATTTCTAGGGCCACTTCCTTAAGTACCCTAGGATGTAGATTATCAGGCTCTGGGGATTTATCAGCCTTCAATCCCATCAATTTCCCACCACCATTTCCCTACAAATACTGATTTCATTCAGTTCCTCCCTCTCCTTAGACCCTATGTACCTGACATCTCTGGGAGGTTATTTGTGTTAGAGACGTCAGCTATGTGGAGAGACTAGAGAAGCTGGGATTGTTCTCCTTAGAGCAGAGAAGGTTAAGGGGAAATTTAATAAAGATATTCAAAATTATGAGGGGAGGAGGGCAGGAGGGTTGGTAACCAGAAGACACAGATTAAAAAATATTGGCAAAAAATCCAGAGGGGAAATGAGGAGACTTTTTTTTTAATGCAGCAAGTTTGTTATGATCTAGAATTCACTACCTGAAAGGCTGGTGGAAGCAGATTCAATAGTAACTTTCAATGGGATATTTGATGAGAGTGGTGAGCCTGTGGAATTCCCTGCCACAGAGGGCTGTGAAGGCTAATTCAATAAATATTTTCAAGAGAGAATTGGATATATTTCTGAAGGCTAAGGGGATTAAGGGTTATGGAGAAAAGGCGGGGACGGGGTACTGAACTGGTAAGATCAGCTATGATCTCAGACGAGGATCAGCCATGATCTCATTGAATGGCGGAGCAGGCTCGAAGGGCCGAATGGCCTACTCCTGTTCCTATCTCTATGTTACTTGAAAGGGAGAAATTTGCAGGGCTATGGGGAAAGAGCAGGGGTGTGGGACTAATTGGATAGTTCTTTCCAAAAGCCAGCACAGGCACGAAGGGCCGAATGGCCTCCTTCTGTGGTGTATCATTCTATGTAAATACGAGGACGCCCGTTTACTTTCAAATATTTGGCCAATATCACAATAATATTGCTTCCAGCAAACCACAAGAGCTAGCAATCTGTAAATAGGCGCTTCTATTTTCCTAAAGTCCCGCTGTTAGACTCTTTGGAAGGGCAATGGGAATAGTGTTTGGTGTACATAACTTCCACCCACACACAGTGACAGCCCTATTTACATAAAAGCCACAGTGTGTTGAGCGAGCTCGTCATTAAACCATTTTTCTTGTGTGTGTGCGTGGGAGTGTGTGCGTGGGAGTGTGTGCGTGGGAGTGTGTGCGTGGGAGTGTGTGCGTGAGAGTGTGTGCGTGAGTGTGAGTGTGTGAGTGAGTGTGTGAGAGTGAGTGTGAGTGAGTGTGAGTATGTGTGAGTATGTGTATGAGTGTGTGTGAGAGTGTGTGTGAGAGTGTGTGTGTGGGAGTGTGTGTGAGTGTGTGTGAGTGTGTGAGTGTGTGAGTGTGTGTGAGTGTGTGAGTGTGTGAGTGTGTGAGTGTGTGAGTGTGTGTGAGTGTGTGTGAGTGTGTGTGAGTGAGTGTGAGTATGTGTATGAGTGTGCGTGAGAGTGTGTGCGTGAGAGTGTGTGCGTGAGAGTGTGTGCGTGAGAGTGTGTGCGTGAGAGTGTGTGCGTGAGAGTGTGTGCATGAGAGTGTGTGCGAGAGAGTGTGTGCGAGAGAGTGTGTGCGAGAGAGTGTGTGCGAGAGAGTGTGTGCGAGAGTGTGAGCGTGAGAGTGTGTGTGGGTGAGTGTGTGTGTGTGTGAGTGAGTGTGAGTGAGTGTGAGAGAGTGTGAGAGAGTGTGAGAGAGTGTGTGAGAGTGTGAGTGTGTGAGAGTGTGTGAGAGTGTGTGAGAGAGTGTGTGAGAGTGTGTGAGAGTGTGTGAGAGTGTGTGAGAGTGTGTGAGAGTGTGAGTGTGTGAGTGAGTGAGTGAGTGTGTGAGTATGTGTGTGAGTGTGCGTGAGAGTGTGTGTGGGAGTGTGTGTGAGAGTGTTGTTTGAGAGTGTGTGTGAGTGTGTGTGTGTGGGAGTGTGTGTGAGAGAGTGTGTGTGTGAGAGTGTGTGGGAATGTGAGAGTGTGAGAGAGTGAGTGAGTATGTGTGAGTGTGAGTGTGAGTGTGAGTGTGAGTGTGAGTGTGTGAGTGTGAGTGTGAGTGTGTGAGTGAGCATGTGAGTGTGAGCGTGTGAGTGTGAGCGTGAGCGTGTGAGTGTGAGCGTGTGAGTGTGAGAGAGTGTGAGTGTGTGTGTGAGTATATGAGTGTGAGTGTGAGTGTGTGTGAGTGTGTGAGTGTGTGAGAGAGTGTGTGAGTGTGTGAGTGTGTGAGAGAGTGTGAGTGTGTGAGTGTGTGAGTGTGAGAGAGTGTGAGTGTGTGAGTGTGAGTGTGTGTGTGAGTATATGAGTGTGTGTGTGAGTGTGTGAGTGTGTCTGGCTTATTTGTATCTTGGCTAAAATTTCTCACTGTAGCTTCCCTGATAGTCCCAGTGTGTAAATTCGCTGCTCAGTGTAACGCCAAGCTGTGTCGACCAGATACTCCCATGTTCGGTTCCAGAGGAGCAATTTTAACCTAATGCGCCCGTCGGGAAACTGAGCGGATCGGGTGCAACATCGGTTTTACACCCCCGCCCTATTTTACTCACTATTGAAGTCAACCTCCAACGGTTGCTGCTCCTTGTGTCAGCTGTGGCTCAGTTGGCAGAACTCTCGCCTCTGAGTCAGATGAGATGTTAAACTGAGGCCCCGTCTGCCCTCTTGGACTGATGTCAAAGATCCCACAACAATATTTTGACAAAGACCAGGGGAGTTCTCCCCAGTGTGCTAGCCAATATTTATCCCTGGACCAACATCACCAAAAATAACACAGATTACCTTGTGGGAGCTCGCTGTGATTGTCGTAAAAACCCAACCGGTCCACCAAGGTCCTTCAGGGAAGGGGACATAGAAACATAGAGATAGGAACAGGAGTAGGCCATTCGGCCCTTCGAGCCTGCTCCGCCATTCAATGAGATCATGGCTGATCTTCGTCTGAGATCATAGCTGATCTTACCAGTTCAGTACCCCGTCCCCGCCTTTTCTCCGTAACCCTTAATCCCCTTAGCCTTCAGAAATATATCCAATTCTCTCTTGAAAATATTTATTGAATTAGCCTTCACAGCCCTCTGTGGCAGGGAATTCCACAGGCTCACCACTCTTTGAGTGAAGAAATTCTTCCTCATCTCTGTTTTAAATGATTTGCCCGCTATTTTTAGACTGTGGCCCCTGGTTCTGTGCTCCCCGGCCATTGGAAACATTCTCTCTGAATTCAGCCTGTCCAGGCCTGCCATAATTTTATATGTTTCGATGAGATCCCCTCTCAATCTTCTAAACTCCAGTGAGTACAAGCCCAAACTATTTAATCTCTCTTCGTAGGTCATTCCCGCCATTCCAGGTATCAGCCTGGTGAATCGCCGTTGCACTCTTTCCATGGCAAGAACATCCTTCCGCAGATGGGGCGACCAAAACTGTACACAATACTCCAGATGCGGTCTCACCAGCACCTTGTACAGCTGTAGTAAGGTATCCCTATTCCTATACTCGAACCCCCTTGATATGAAGGCCAACATACCATTTGCCTTCTTAATCGCCTGTTGCACCTGCATGCTCTCCTTCAGTGACTGGTGCACAAGAACACCCAGATCCCTCTGCACTTCCCCATCTCCCAATCTATTGCCATTTAGATAATAATCTACCCTCCTGTTTTTACCCCCAAAGTGGATAACCTCGCATTTATCCACATTATAGTGCATCTGCCACGTATCCGCCCATTCCCCCAACCTGTCCAAATCGCACTGTAGCCTCCTGACATCCTCATCAGAGCCCACCCCTCCTCCTAGTTTAGTGTCGTCAGCGAATTTGGAAATATTGCATCCAATTCCCTGATCCAGATCATTTATATATATTGTGAACAGCTGGGGTCCCAGGACAGATCCTTGCGGCACCCCGCTGGTCACTGCCTGCCACTCCGAAAACGAGCCGTTTATTCCAACTCTCTGTTTTCTATCCGCCAGCCAGTTCTCTATCCACGTTAATACTTTGCCCCCAATTCCATGAGCCTTAATTTTGCATGATAATCTTTTGTGTGGAACCTTATCGAAGGCTTTCTGGAAGTCAAGGTACACCACATCCACTGGCTCTCCCCCATCTATTTTACCAGTTACTTCCTCAAAAAATTCCAGCAGATTAGTCAAACACGATTTACCCTTTGTAAATCCATGTTGACTCTGTCTGATCCTTTCCCCATTTGTCAAGTGCTCCGCTATTTTATCCTTAATAATGGACTCTAGCATTTTGCCCACAACCGATGTAAGGCTTACTGGTCTATAATTCCCTGCTTTCTCTCTACCCCCCTTTTTAAATATTGGGGTAACATTAGCTACCCTCCAATCCACGGGTACTGTTCCCGAGTCAATGGAGTTCCGGAAGATGATCCTTAGAGCATCTGCTATCTCCAGGGCCACCTCCTTAAGTACCCTAGGATGTAGTTTATCAGGCCCCGGGGATTTGTCGGCCTTCAGTCCCCTCAACTTACCCAACACCATATCCCTAGAGATACTAATTTCTGTCAGCTCCTCCCTCTCATTAGTCCCTATGTTTGCCGATATTCCTGGGAGGTTATTTGTGTCCTCCTTTGTGAATACAGAACCAAAGTATGAGTTTAATTGGTCTTCCATTTCCTTATTCTCCATTATATATTCTCCCGAATCAGACTGCAAGGGACCGACTTGGGATTTTACCAGTCTTTTCCTCCTGATATACCGATAAAAGCTTTTGCAGTCTGTCTTTATGTTTGCTGCAAGTTTACTTTCGTATTCTATTTTCCCCTTCCTGATTAATCCCTTTGTCCTCTTTTGCTGTATCCTGTACTGCCCCCAATCTTCCGGTCTGGTGCTTTTTTTTGCCAGTTGATATGCCCTTTTTTTTGATTTTATGCTGTCCCTAATTTCCCTCGTTATCCACGGTTGAGTCACCCTTTTAGGTTTATTTTTATGCCAAACCGGTATAAACATGTTCTGGAATTCTTCCATTCTATCTTTGAATGCTTGCCATTGTCTATCCACTGTCAATCCCCCCAGAAACACCACCCAATCAATCTTACCCAATTCCCGTCTCATACCCTCGTAATTCCCTTTATTTAAGTTCTGGACCTTAGTCTCTGATTCAATTTCCTCACTCTCCATCTCGACTGAGAGCTCGATCATATTATGATCGCTCTGACCCAAGGGGCCTCGTACAAGAAGATTGCTGATAAGTCCCTTCTCATTGCACAATACCCAGTCTAAAATGGCCTGATCTCGAGTCGGCTCCTCGACATATTGGTCCAGATAACCGTCCCGAAAACATTCCAGGAATTCCTCCTCCTCAGAATTTTTACTAATTTGGGTAGTCCAATCAATATGTAAATTAAAGTCACCCATGATGACAGCTGTGCTCTTATCGCACGCTTCTCTAATTTCCCTTTTTATGCCTTCCCTCACCTCCATATTACTATTTGGAGGCCTATATATCACACCCACTAACGTTTTCCTCCCCTTGCTATTTCTCATTTCTACCCATACAGATTCCGTTTCATCCGAGTTAATATCCTTCCTTTCCATTGCATTAATCCCCTCCTTTACCAGCAATGCTACCCCACCTCCCCTACCTTTTTGCCGATCCTTCCTAAATATTGTATATCCCTGGATGTTAAGTTCCCAGCCTTGCCCACCCTGCAGCCACGTTTCTGTAATCCCAATCAAATCATACTTGTTTACCTCTATTTCCACAACTAATTCATCCACCTTGTTCCTAATGCTTCTAGCATTAAGATACAAAGCCTTCAGGCTTGCTTTTTTCACACTCTCATTATGAATTAGTTTGGCCCTTTGTGTTTCTCTCCTTTGCTTATTGCTTCTCACCTTTCTACCATCTATTTCTGACTTCATATGACTTCCCTCTTTTCCACTACCTAGGTTCCCATCCCCCTGCCAAATTAGTTTAAATCCTCCCGAACCGCCCTAGAAAATATTACCCCGAGGACATCGGCTCCCTCACAGTTCAGGTGTAGACCGTCCCCTTGGTACAGGTCACTCCTCCCCAAGAACTGGTTCCAATGCCTCAAGAATTTAAATCCCTCTCCCTTGCACCACTGCTCAAGCCACGTATTTAGCTTATCTATCTTACTCTCTCTAAACTTATTAGCTCGTGGCACTGGTAGCAATCCAGAGATTACTACCTTTGAGGTCCTACTTTTCAATTTAGCTCCTAACTCCCTAAATTCAGCTTGTAGGACCTCCTCCCTCTTTTTACCTACATCGTTGGTACCTACATGTACCACGACAACTGGCTGATCCCCCTCCCCCTTCAGAATGCTCTGCACCCGCTCCGAGACATCCTTGACCCTTGCACCAGGGAGGCAACATACCATCTTGGAGTCTCGGTCTCGGCCACAGAAACTCCTATCTATCCCCCTTACAATTGAATCCCCTATCACTATAGCCCTATCCCTCTTTTTCCCGCCCTTCTGTGCAGCAGAGCCAGTCATGGTGCCCTGAACCTGGCTGCTGGTGCCTTCCCCTGATAAGTCATCTCCCCCAACAGTACCCAAAACGGTAAACCTGTTTTGGAGGGAGATGACCGCAGGTGACTCCTGCACTACCTTCCTGCCTTTACCCTGCCTTTTGGTCACCCATTTACTGTCTGAGCTAGCCTTTACCTGCGGCGTGACCAACTCACTGAATGTGCTATCCACCCCGACCCGGTCTGGCCTACATGTGACTCCAGTGCCACACTAAATGGTTAACTCTTAATGCTGTCAGAGCAACTAGGGATGGGCAATAAATATTGTCTTCCACGTACCAAGAGCAAATAAAAGGAAAAGAGAAAGGGATAAAATTTGGAAAACAACGTGAAAGGCTTTCTGATAATTCACACAAAGCTACCATGATTTCCAATTCAAATTCTGTCTGCAGCTGCATCGACATATCAATAAATTGTTGAACTTCTGACTCTCCTCCATACACAGAAAGCTAGTCTCCGTTGATAAAGTCTAATGTACTATTGACTGAGTAGAATTATGTTGGTAAATTTGTAAGCAACACCTGTTGCTCTCATATAAGGAAATTATTGAATTGACTATAAAAGGCAACATGTTTAAGGCATTTATCCAAACACAATAGCTTCTTGTAAAGAGTTGTCACTGTACAATAAAGAACTATCGGAGGAAAATAGGCAGTGAAATGGCAAAGATATTGGGGGGGAAATTGAGTTGTGCCCCCTTTGGGGCACTACTTTTAGCACCCCAAAAAAATTAGCGCCCCCGTGGCCAATTTTCCCATGTAGCGCCCCGAGAGGGAGGACAGGCGCTACTGGAAGCGCCCCACATCCCTCTTGGGGCACGGCGAGTCAATATCGTGGCGTTACGTGCCGTGGTACTGCAGGCCTTCCTCCCCTTCTTAAAGGGGAGGGGCTTTGCGCAACGCGACCCGGGGCCCAGCTGTTCAAGAGAAGTGCCGGGCTCAGGGAGCGCAGCCGGCACTCCGCGGGGGGGGGGGGGGGGCTTCTCAGAAGGCCAGGGACGGCAACGGGGGCAGGTGCTGGCAGGTGGCCAGCAACAAAAATGGCACCTCGCCTTTAATTAGCGCCGCCCCGGCCGCAGGTAGGCCGCCCAGACCCCGTCGGACATAGTGTCCGGCGGTAAGTCAGGGGGTGCTACCGAAGATCGCATCCAGGACGTGAGCGGGGTGCTGCGCATGGCGATTCCATCATCAGCGGCGCAGCACCACAGGGCGCTAACGGTTACCGCCGCCGCTAACCTCCCGCTGAATTCGCGGGAGGTGCTGGCGGCGCCGTGCCCAGGCGCTAGTTGCTTTGCACCCCTCTTAGGGCGCTAATGGGAGGTGCAAAGCAACCGAATTTTTCCCCCATTGAATAGTTACTTTGCCAAGTATTTACCAGGGATGCTAACAAGGTGGACACGACTTTTGAAGAAAAGATCAAAAAGGATATCAAGACATTTAAGATAGAAAGGAGGAAGATAATTGATAAACTAATCAAACTTAGAGCAGATTAAACCGCTGGTCTGGGTGGATTGCATCTACCCATACGGGAAAAGGTAGCAGAGGCACTATTACGTTTTTCTAAAAATTCATTAGAGAAGGGATTAGTGCCAGAGGACTGGGGGACAGCTAATGTTATTCCCAAATTTAAAAAGTGAGATAGAACAAATCCAGGGAAATATAGATCAGATAGCTTAGTCATAGAGTAATACAGCACAGAAAGAGGCCCTTCGGCCCATCGTGTCCGCGCCGGCCATCAAGCCCTTTCTAATCTAATCCCATTTTCCAGCATTTGGTCCGTAGCCTTGTATGCTATGGCATTTCAAGTGCTCATCTAAATGCTTCTTGAATGTTGTGAGGGTTCCTGCCTCTACCACCCTTTCCGGCAGTGAGTTCCAGATTCCAACCACCCTCCGGGTGAAAAAGTTTTTCCTCAAATCCCCTCTAAACCTCCTGCCCCTTACCTTGAAACTATGCCCCCTGGTTATTGATCCCTCTACTAAGGGGAAGTGTTCCTTTCTATCTACCCTATCTATGCCCCTCATAATTTTGTACACCTCAATCAGGTCCTTTTTCAGCCTTCGCTATTCTAAGGAAAACAACCCCAGCTTGTCCAGTCTCTCTTCATAGCTGAAGTTCAGTGGTAGGAAAGATATGTTTACTCAAAAATGTAATAGAAAAACATCTAGAAAATATAATAGTCATCAGCACAGATTTCAAAAGGGAAGGTCATGCTTGACCAACCTTACTGAATTATTTGAAGAAGTAACAAAAAGAATAAACAAGGGTAGAACATGTAATATATTTTGGATTTTCAAAAAGCCTTTGATTAGGTCCTGTATAGTAGGCTCATGACAGAGGTCAGAGCATGTGGAGTCAGGGGACAAGTAACAGAATGGACAGCTGGCTGGCTACAAAACAGAAACCAGAGAGTAGGGGTTAAAGGTAGTTACTCAGACTAACAAAAGGTGGGAAGTGGTGTTCCACAAGGATTGGCGTTGGAACCACTGTTGCTCACCGTTTACATAAATGATTTGGACTCGGGAATCGGAAGTACAATATCAAAATTTGTGGATGTCACCTAATTGAGGAGTGTAGTTAATACTGAGTAAGACTGTGACAAAATACAAGACGTTTAACAAACTTGCAGAATGGACGTGTAAAGGAACGATGGGAGGCCTTCAAAGAGAAGGTGGTTTGGGTACAGAGTAGACACATTCCTACGAGGGGGAAAGGAAGGGTATCCAGAGCTAGAGCTCCCTGGATGACTGAAGATATAGGGGGAGAAATTCATTATAGCCCAGGAATGGGCGGTAACTTCAGAGAAGTTAGAGAATTAGCGCCAAGCGCTAATGAATCACGCTGCACGCTAAATTAAGTCTCATCGCTCTAAGAAAGGATGGGAGTGCTAAATCAAGCGCTAATGGCCTAGCTCAGTGACGTTACACTCAAAGCGCTAACCAATTTCAGGTGCAATCTAATCGCAAGACATCATTGCCACTGGCTCTTTCCATTTCTTAAAGGGGAGGTTCATTGATGCTGCAGAAAACTCATTCTCATAATTGCTGGCAGTGAACCTGTTTCAGCAAGCAGGAGAGCACCAAGTCCAAGGAGCCAGACAATTCACCCAGCTCTCATGATGGCAGATCCATGCCCCAGGGAGAGAGCCTGCAGATTCTCGGACCAAGCATTAGAGGAGTTGGTGTCCGCTGTGGAGAGACGGAGGGCAGTCCTGTACCTGGCAAGTGACAGGAGGCCCTCATCACAAGTCGTCTGTGCCATGTGGAGGGAGGTTGCCCATCATATCTCGGGCAGCACTGTGGTCCCCAGGACCCGCACACAGTACAGGAAGAAATTTAACGACCTCAGTCGGGTGGTCAGGGTGAGTGAATGCTTCAACAGATGCTACATACCATCGTCTGAACCACAATCTGCACACACAGCCCAAAGCACCACACCCCCAGCACTCACCCACCAACAATCTCGACCTACCAACACTCACACCCATATCTCACACCGTGCACACAATGACAGCTATTCAACTATGGCAGGCACATCACCCAAACACATTGCTCCACACTCACTCACACACTTTCCTTTCTCTTGCAGGCCAAGGTGGCGCATAACAGGAGGGAGGAGCGCACAGGCGGGGGACAACCTGACCCCCAACCCCTGTCGGAGCTGGAAAACAGAGTGTTGGACATTATTAGGCACCAGATGGTGGGTGCTGTGGCCACTGGCGACATTGACCCCCTTGGGGACAACAACGGTATGTTCATTCCTACTCCTTCTCACATCCCACTTCCCCCTCACCCCACAAGCCTTTCGCACTTTCCAGCTAATCATGCTGTATGCGTGCTTTTCTCCCTTCCTGCCCCCCTCCCCTCACCTTAACCCATCCCTTGTGCCTTTATGCTTTCAGATAATGACCTGAACAGCCTGTCCCTGAGGGCACCGTAGAGAGCGAGGTGGGAGAAGATGAGCAGGAAGAACACACCGCATCACTGCATGTCTCACCCGCAGGCACCAGCTCAGATACGGGCACTACGTGTTCTTTAGAGGCCAGTATAGTAGTGGGATCTGCACAGGGTGAGGCACTGGGGACAAGTGGGCAGCAGCAAGGCCAGGGGGAAAGGGTAACTCGGGAGTCAGCTCCCCGGAGGGCGAGTTCGCGCCCAAGTTCTGCTGCACAGGACTCAGATGAGGATCTCGATGTGGAGGCCTTTAGAAGAAGGGTGATGGGCATGCACACGGAGATGATAGGTGCACTGGCAAGGGTGCCCAAGAGCCTGTCGGCAATGGTAAGGAGCATGGAGGAGTCCGCCACCAACATTGCACAGAGCTCTGCGCACACCATGGAGCCCATCATTTTTTAAAATTCGTTCATGGGATGTGGGAGTCGCTGGAAAGGCCAGCATTTATTGCCCTTCAGAAGGTAGTGGTGAGCCGCCTTCTTTCCAGCCTGGAAAGGATGGTTGACTCCCAGAGGGACCGTGGTGACCCAGACCTGATGCCACGTGCGATGGGTGACCTGGCAGTTTCCATTGCAGCACAGGCGGAGGCAACGCAACGTCTTAGTGCTGTCATGCAGTCTATGGTTGGTGCCATTCAATCTCAGACTGCTCCCATGCAGACTCAGTTTGAAGCCACGCAAGCTCTGACTGCTGCCATCGTGGCTGGGTCTACCATGGTATTGTAGCAGGCTAGCAATCTGTGCTGAACAGACTGCTAGGGGTGCTGAGGTGCTGTCCCAGGGGAGTGGCAGTGGGTCTAATGGCAGGGGAGATGGGGGGGGTGGGGGAGTGCTGTCCGATCAAGGTGAGGTCCAATCACAGGTGAGTCCAACGGTGGGGAGGATCGATCACAGGGGTGTACGATCGCCGGAGGGGGCCGATCACGGGGGTTCAGATTGCGGGGGGGTCCGATCACAGGGGGTCCTAACGCGGGGGGGGGGCCGATCACGGGGGTTCAGATCGCGGGGGGGGGGGTCCGATCACAGGGGGTCCTAACGCGGGGGGGGGGCCGATCACGGGGGTTCAGATCGCGGGGGGGGGGGTCCGATCACAGGGGGTCCTAACGCGGGGGGGGCCGATCGCGGGGGGTCCAATCACCGGGGGGGCCGATCAAGGGGGTTCGGATCGCGGGGGGGTCCGATCACAGGGGGTCCTAACGCGGGGGGGCCGATCACGGGGGGTCCAATTGCCGGGGGGGCCGATCACGGGGGTTCGGATCGCGGGGGGGTCCGATCACAGGGGGGTCCAAACGCGGGGGGGGGGATCGCGGGGGGGGCTCCAAACGTGGGGGGGCCGATCACAGGGAGGGACGATCGCGGGGGGTCCGATCGCTGGGGGTCCGATTGTGGGGAGTCCGATCGCTGGGGGTCCGATTGTGGGGGGTCCGCTCTTTGGGGGTCTGATCACTGGGGATCAGATTGCAGGGGGGGTTCCGATCGTCGGGGGGGGGCGCGATCGCGTGGGTTCAGATTGTGAGTGGTGCTCCGATCACGGGGGGTCTGATCGCGGGGGGGGGGGGGGCGATCGTGGGGGAATCTGACTGCGGGGGTTCAGATCGCGGGGGGGGGGGGTCCGATCGCAGGGGGGGCGATCGCGGGGGGGGGGGGTTCTGATCGCGGGGTTTCAGATCGTGAGGGGTGGTTCGATCGCGGGGGGTCCAATCGCGGAGGGCGTTTGTTCGCGAGGGTTCAGATCGCGGGGCGGGTCCAGTCGTGGGGGGGGGGGGGGCGATCGCAGGGATTCAGATCGTGGGGGATCCGATCGCAGGGGGGGGGGCGATCGCGGGGGGGGGGGATCATGGGGGGGTCCAATCGCGGGGGTTCAGGTCATGGGGGTCGATCAGTGGGGGGGTCCGATCGTGGGGGGGGCGATCGCGGGGGTTCAGATCGCAGTGGGGGTCCGATTGTGGGGGGGGGGCAATCGCGGGGGTTCAGATCGTGAGGGGTGGTCCGATCGCAGGGCGTCCAATCACAGGGGGCGTTTGTTCACGGGGGTTCAGATCGCGGGGGCAGGTCCGGTTGTGGGGGTGGCTATCGCGGCGGGCTCCGATCGCAGGGGTTCAGATCGCGGGGGGGGGGCAATCGCGGGGGTTCAGATCGCAGGGGGGTCCGATCGCGGGGGGGCAATCGTGGGGGGGGTCCGATCACGGGGGTGGGGGTCTGATTGCAGGGGTGTCTGATCTTGGGGTTTCAGATCGCGGGGCTTCAGATCTCGGGGGTTCAGATCACGGGAGTTCAGATCACAGGGGGGGCAATCGCGGCGGGGGCAATCGTGGGGGGTCAGATCGCGGGGGGCTCCGATCGCAGGATGGGTTATAACTATCAGGAAAGACTGAACAGGCTGGGGCTCTTTGCTCTAGAAAAGAGGCTGAGTATTGATCCGATAGAGGTCATTAAGATTATGAAGGGGTTCGATAGGGTAAACGTAGAGAAGATGTTTCCACTTGTGGGGAGACCAAAAATATAAGATACTCACCAATAAATCCAATAAGGAATTCAGGAAAAGCTTCTTTACTCAGAGGGTGGTGAGAATGTGGAACTCGCTGCCACATGCAATGGCTGAGGCGAATAGCATAGATGCATTTAAGGGGAAGCTCGATAAGGAGAAATGAATAGAAGGATATGTTGGCCGGGTGAGATAAAGTAGGGTGTGAGGAGGCTCGTGTGGAGCAGGCCAACCTGTATCTGAGAGAGAGAGAGAGAGAGAGAAAGAGAGAAAGAGATAGGGATTCTTTTTTGCTCGGGCCTGTTTCTGTGCTGTAAATTTTGTGTAATTCTAAGTAGCAGCTTGAAGGGGTTGTCAGAGAGGGTGTTTGAAGCCAGGGCCCTGGGACTCATTTAAGAAAGAGAGTGAGCTGCAATGGAGTGCCAACCGAGCACTTGAGCTCCAAGTTTTAGCTTGGGGTTTGAACCACATAACCTTCTGCCTGAGAGGCACAGACAGTGACAAGCTGGAAGCAAGGGAAGTACTTCGGCTGGCAGAGCTGAGCATGTGTACTATAACAAAACGGGGGAGCTGAAGAGACTACAGGTGTCAGGTAGTTGTCAATGCGAGTCACGGAACATGACGGCAATGATAAATAGCAGCTATCCACAATTGTACAAAGCACGCACGTCATAGGGGGCCCTTGCTGCCTTCTATCTTGAGCATTGAGTATCCATTATTAGTGAAACAGTTCCATATTAATAGTAAAGCATTCTCAATTACACAAGAATGCATCAACAAAAGCTGATTAAACCATTGAAGCTTGGCAATCACGTGCGTGCATCTGTCAGAATAAAATATCTTGTACAAAGCAGCTCCGGCCATTAAAGACTTGCTCCGAATTTTATTTATCGTACCTAAGTGCTGAACAAGTGCATGACATTTCCAATAAAAAATACAACGGAATTATGTTTTCATTTGATTGGAGACAGAAGGGAAACAGTGATTTACTGAAGACTGCGAAAGATTTCTTCCTGTGATGGGAAACAGAATCAATATTTCATAACAGTGAAAAGATCTCGGATTTGTCTATCTTCAGCCTAATGTTACCTAACAACAACTGCAACACCAATCAATAATCACCGAGGGAGAAGGAACACGACTGGTAAGGTTTGCGTCTGGGCCCGATTGCGGACCCAGAATTGGCGCTGCGGAGCCGGCATGCGCTCGAAGACGCAGGCCCGAGGATCAATAGATTTTTGGTCCTTGGGTCTCCCTCATCTACCTATTGGGGGAGAATTGCCGCTCGCTGCCTGTTGTGCCTCCACAGGCAGCTCGCCCTGAGGGAAGTCTTCGATTTTGGGTGGCCTACCTCGCCGGCAGTAGCCCTTAGGTAAGTTCCGAGAGATGGGCAGGGTGGGGTGGGGGTTGGGGTATTGAACAGCGGGAAGAGAGGACCGACCACGGCCAGCAGTGCCCAGTAGGAGTACTATGGAGCCAGGAGGCGCCACATTAAAAGTAAAGAAGAAAAAAAAAAATTTCTACCGACCTTTCCGATGGTGGTCGCTGGCTAGGCCGCATTCACGTTCAGGAAACCCGAGTGGAGCAGGCCACGAGGCCAAAAGAATCGCCCTCTCTCTCTCTCTGACACTAGTTGGCCTGCTGCTCAGTGTCCAACACATTGGGTAGAAATTGGTCCTCGTCGCGCACGTTTTATGCCTGTAAAAGGGCCAATGGGCCCGAGGTCTGCTTCGCTGAGGGCAGCCCAATTTCTGGAGGGGTCCTAAAAAAGGCGTTGGGCCCCAAATTAGCACGTGAAAGAGGGCCTAAGGCACTGGGAGCTTGCAGTCGCAGGATTTACCATCATGTCCAGCTCCCTCCTGCCCCTCAGTACAGTGAAGTTATCCATTTACCTTCATGAGCCACTGTGGCTCAGTTTGCGTGTGTGCCTTATATGTTGCCTGCACTTGGTGCTGGAATTTATAGGTAAAAGAACAACAACTTGTATTTATATAGTGCCTTTAATGTAGTAAAATATCCCAAGGTGCGTCACAAGAGCAGTAAAAGACAAAAATTGACACCGCACCGAGCCACATAAGGAAAAATTAGGGCGGGTGACCAAAAGCTTGGTCAAAGAGGTAGGTTTTAAGGAGCGTCTTAAAGGAGGAAAGAGAGGTAGTGAGGTGGAGAGGTTTAGGCAGGGAATTCCAGAGCTTAGGGCCCAGGCAACAGAAGGCACGGCCACCAATGGTTGAGCGAGTATAATTAGGGATGCTCAAGAGGGCAGAATTAGAGGAGCGCAGATATCTCGGGGGGTTGTGGGGCTGGAGGAGATTACAGAGATAGGGAGGGGCGAGGCCATGGAGGGATTTGAAAACAAGGATGAGAATTTTGAAATTGAGGTGTTGTTTAACCAGGAGCTAATGTAGGTTAGCGAGTACAAGGGTGCTGGGTGAACAGGACTTGGTGCAAGTTAGGACACTGGCAGCAGAATTTTGGATCACCTCAAGTTTATGTAGGGTGGAATGTGGGAGGCCAGCCAGGAGTGCGTTGGAATAGTCAAGTCTAGAGGTAACAAAAGCATGGATGAGGGTTTCAGCAGCGGATGAGCTGAGGCAAAGGTGGAGACGGGCGATGTTACGGAGGTGGAAGTAGGCGTTCTCAGTTATGCCGTGGATATGTGGTCAGAAGCTCATTTCAGGGTCAAATATGACACTAAGGTTGCGAACAGTGTGGTTCATCCTCAGACAGATGTTAGGGAGAGGGATGGAGTCAGTGGCTAGGAAACGGAGTTTGTGGCGGAGACCGAAAACAATGGCTTCGGTCTTCCCAATATTTAATTGGAGGAAATTTCTGCTCATCCAGAATTGGATGTCGGACAAGCAGTCTGACAATTTAGAGACCGTGGAGGGGTCGAGAGACATGGTAGTGAGGTTGAGCTGGGTGTCATCAGCGTACATGTGGAAACTGAGGCTGTGTTTTCAGATGATGCCGCCAAGGGGCAACATGTAGATGAGAAATAGGAGAGGGCCAAGGATAGATCCTTGGGGGACCCCAGAGGTAACGATGCGGGTGGAACATAGGAACAGGGGGTAGGCCATTGAGCCCCTCGAGCCTGTTCCGCCATTCAATTAGATCATGGCTGATCTGTATCTTATCTCCATCTACCTGCCTTGGTTCTGTAACCCTTATATAGTACCTTTAATGTAAAAATGCTCCTCAAATGGAAATAGGGACAGATAGCAGGTGTTGCTGTTTAAGGCTCTAGGAAAGCAGGGAGTTTGTGGAGCTAGGAACATACTGCTCCCATGCTTCCAATCTTGAAAATGGAAAAAAAATTGATTTAATTAAAAGAGAAAAATAATCGGGCACTGATTTACGCATTGGTGCAGCTGTTTCAGATCCTCTTAAAGTGATTATTAGGAGGATATATTAGTTACGTGCACTTAAAAGCTGTTTTTACCTTTTTACTGGTTGAAATCCATCTCCAACAGGCTGTGCTTTTAAATCAATCAAAAGTCAGAAGTGCAAAGTTTGACATGGTCACATCATAAAGCGACATGGTGGGAGAGTTTATGTACTGGAGAGCTGAATTATTTATGACGCACTTTTAAGTGTAACCAGTTGGAACTCTAATACATAAAATCCAGCCGTAAGAACATTAAATTGTCATGGCTGAGGAGAGGCCGTTTGGCCCATCAAAGCTCGGCCCTACAGCACATTAACTCTCCCATTATGCCACCCAATTATATTTTGCATCCCATGGTTTGGTCCCTATGACATTGCTGGGTAGGTTATCGCCATTTAGCACATGGAAGAGGGGCTAATACCTGCCTTAGGCACCAGACCCCTGAAAAAATAGCTGAACGGGCACAGGGCTTTGCGCCCGGAAATTGGTCCTTTGTGCGGCCACTACAGTATGGCTATGGCAATGTGATCATGGCACTGGACCAGCAACCCAGAGTGAGTGATCGTAAACCCTACCATGGCAAGTTGTGGAATCAAATTGAATAAATCCAGTAGTTTATCGTAAAAAAACTTCAGAGAAAGGAAGCTACCAGCCTGCACGTGACTCTAGTCCGCACTATGTGGTTGACCCGAATGGCCCCTGAAGTGCCTAGAAAACCACTCAGTTGTCAGGGCAACCAGAGATGGGCAATTAATATAGCCTTGCACATCTCTGTTCCTGCAACACCTTTAAAACTGAACCATTTAGTTTATATCGCTTCTCCTCACTCTTCCTACCAAAATGAATCACTTCACCTTTCAGCTGCCACGTGTCCGCCCATTTCACCAGCCTGTCTATGTCCCCATTGAAGTCTATCACTATCCTTCTCACTGTTTACTACATTTCCAAGTTTTGTGTCATCTGCAAACTTTGAAATGATGTCCTGTATACCGAAGTTCAGGTCATCAATATATATCAAAAAGAGCCGTGGTCCTAATACCGACCCCTGGGAGACACGACTGCACACTTCCCTCCAGTCTGGAAAAAAAAAATGTTCAACAACTATTCTCTGCTTTATGTCCCTAAGCCAATTTCGCATCCATGCTGCCACTGTCCCTTTAATCCCATGAGCTTCAACTTTGGTAACAAGTGTGTTATGTGAGCTTTGAATGTCCTTTTCCCGTTACATGCATCTTGCATGCTGTGCAGCACTGAGTGAGGGAGTGCTACACTGTCAGGGATGCCATCTTTTGGATGTTGCTCACAGTGCGCCAAATTGGCTGCCGGGTTTCCTAAATTACAACAGGGCCTACACTTCAAAAGTACTTCAATGGCTATAAAGTGATTTGGGGTGTTCCGAGGTCGTGAAAGGCGCTATATAAATGCAAGTCTTTCTTTCTTTAATGCTCTCAAAATTGATATAGCACCAAAACACTTTACTATTACCAACTTTGTGGTATCAACAGTCACAAGCTACTGAACACCGAATTTTTTCTCATCGTTTGCCTATATCTTCCATAACACTCATGCCACATTTCCTATGGCTTGCCTTCAGTTTCCCTCTATACTATAGAGCGAACTAGTTTTGAAGTCAGCTGAAATATGCACTTTTGTAGTCTAAATGGGGTAGAGGGGCAAAGGGAACGAGGGTCTTAGGAATTAGCGGTACCTAAAAATATATATGGTTATGCGGATGAAACTGTAATGTGAATAATACTGTGTTTAAATGACTGTATTAGTGCTCGAGACAAGAAAGGGGTTAATGTATAAGTTGTGTTTTACTGGAACTGTGTAAGTTTTGTTTTCCTGGAAAACTTGCATTAGAATTTGAGACAATCTTTTTAGTTAGTTAGATTAGAGCATGCATAACATCCCACATAGGGGCCCATAGCATGACCTTGTCGCAAGGCTTAGCTATCTGTTGTTTGTAGTTTAGGATTTTGACTCTTGTTGTGTCTTTAATTTGGCCAATGAAGGCCCAACCTATGTTTCTTCCATTATTACTAATAACCATATTATAATGCTAAGGTAGAATTTGGAGTTTGTTTAACAGAACTGCATGCAAAGATAATTAAAAGTTAAATAGTGTAAAGGACATAGAATAGAAGTAATTTATGGAAGTTACGGTACCATCTCAGGATGGAATAGTCTGTTAGATTGAGTGGAGATAGTTTGAATGGCGGCTGGTTGAGTAAGACAGCTCTGTCTTGGGCCTCTGATTTAATGGCCCAAAGCTGTGCCTGGTACACACACTGGCTGCACCGGGGGGACAAGACAGGATGAGATAAGAGACTGTAGCTTTGGAAGGAAAGGGGCCAGATGAGATAAGGGAAGACTGTCCTCAACATGCTGTAAGGCCATGAATGGTCAAGAACAGAAAGCATGTGTAATGGTTGTGAAGATCCCTTGAGGGAGGGTCTTCATCGGTAAGTTTAGACAAAGAACTCGACGTGCCATTGGGCACCTTGTTTTAAGGGGAACCTCTATAGGTTAAATGGTCTTGTCCATTATTCTACCTCAGGCTCACCCCTAAAAAAATAAAAGGAAGAGCTAAAGAACTCTTAGCTCAGACCGTGGACTGAGGGGCTCCCAAGAGTGGAAACAGTGGTCTAGCACTCTTCAGAGAGTGGACCCATGCAGACCCTAGTCTAACACTCTTGGGTAGTTCAGAGAAAGAGAGAGAGACACGTGAGACGAGAAGGAGAACAAATAAGAGTTGCCGCCAGCCGTCTGTCTGATCGGGTCCGGTACCAGCTGCATGTTATGGTCGTATGTTTTTGCTGTATTACTAGTGTGTTATATTCCATCCCGATTAAACACAATGGGCCAGAACTTCGGGTCCCCACGGGTGAGTACGCGCTGGGTACTCACGCGTAGGCCCAACGAAAGTGCCGGTTTCATGCATGCGCGGGAAACCGCAGCTTCCGTTCCCTTAAAGGAAGGGGTTCACAGGTCGAACGCGTGCGCCGGAGAGGCAGCGCGTACGCCTGGAACTTCTATTTTTATTGCAGGTTTCTCCAGGAGGGTAAGTCTCCAGGAGCTACGCTTTTAAAAAGCAGTCGCAAGGCCTGCTTTTAACAAGGTAAGTGGTGATTTAAGTAAAATTAAAACATTTTTTCCACAGGTTTATTATTTTTAAATACTTTAAAGAAAGGTAAGTTTATTTTTAGCCCCGTTAGAAACTGTAATTAATTTTTTCAAAAATTTTAATTACATAAGAACATAAGAAATAGGAGCAGGAGTAGGCCAATCGGCCCCTCGAGCCTGCTCCACCATTCAATAAGATCATGGCTGATCTGATCCTAACCTCAAATCTTCTATCACTCTCCATCCCACCCGAACCCATGTGATCTCCCGGGAGAGGCGAAAAACCAGATAAAGACCCAATGGCCAATTTGGGAGAAAAAAATCTGGGAAATTCCTCTCCGACCCATCTAGGCGATCGAAATTCTTCCAGGAGATCACTCTGTCCCTATATTTTCTACAGTACTTACCTTCTGTAAAGGCGATCTCCACCCCAGCCAGGAACAGGAATAAAACCATCTCCTGAAATCTAACAGAATTAGAACACAGTAGGAGCAGAACAAGGCTACATGGCCCCTGGGCCCGCTCCACTACCCACAGGGCCATGACCATTCCGAACCCAGACTCATGTCCAATTTCCTGCCCGCTCCCCGTAACCCTTTATTCCCTTTACTTCTAGGAAACTATCTATTTCTGTTTTAAATTGATTTAATGATGTAGCTTCCACAGCTTTCTGGGGCAGCAAATTCCACAAACCTACCACCCTCTGAGTGAAGAAGTTTCTCCTCATCTCAGTTTTGAATGAGCAGCCCCTTATTTTAAGATTATGCCCCCTAGTTCTAGTTTCACCCATCATTGGGAACATCCTCACCGCATCCACCCGATCAAGCCCCTTCACAATCTTATATGTTTCAATAAGATCGCCTCTCATTCTTCTGAACTCCAATGAGTAGAGTCCCAATCTACTCAACCTCTCCTCATATGACCACCCCCTCATCCCCGGGATTAACCGAGTGAACCTTCTTTGTACTGACTCGAGAGCAAGTATGTCTTTTCTTAAGTATGGACACCAAAACTGTATGCAGTATTCCAGGTGCGGCCTCACCAATACCTTGTACAACTGCAGCAATACCTCCCTGTTTTTATATTCCAACCCCCTAGCAATAAAAGCCAACATTCCATTGGCCTTCTTAATCACTTGCTGCACCTGCATACTAACTTTTTGAGTTTCGTGCACCAGGACCCCCAGATCCCTTTGTACTACAGTACTTTCCAGTTTCTTGCCATTAAGATAATAACTTGCTCTATGATTTTTCCTGCCAAAGTGCATAACCTCACACTTTCCAGTATTGTATTCCATCTGCCAAATCTCTGCCCACTTACTTAGCCTGTCTATGTCCCTTTGCAGGTTTTTTATGTCCTCCTCACTCACTACTTTCCGTCCCATCTTTGTATCATCTGCAAACTTTGATATGTTACACTCGGTCCCCTCCTCCAAATCGTTAATATAGATTGTAAAGAGTTGGGGACCCAGCACTGACCCCTGCGGAACACCACTAGTTACTGGTTGCCAATCTGAGAACGAACCATTTATCCCAACTCTCTGCTTTCTGTTAGAGAGCCAATCCTCCACCCACGCCAGAATATTACCCCCAATCCCGTGATTTTTTATCTTGAGCAATAATCTTTTGTGTGGCACCTTTGTGTTTAAAATAGTTATTTTATGTAATTTATAGTTATTTTAAAAATGTGATTTTTTAAAAATGTATTTGAAGTTTTAGTTATGTTTTGGGGCTGAATTGTATTCATAGATTTGACAGGTCTTCCTGTCAAATCTATGAATACAGATTCCCTGCTACCATTGGCTCTCCATGGCCCACGTGATCCATGGGGACGCTTCGAACTAACTGCTCCCCTGGGATACGCGAGCACTGCGCGCCGGCAGTTGGAGCAGGCCCAGGATCAGAATCCCATGCGGGCCCACAGCACAACGGCCGGCACGCTAGGTAAGTGCAGGTCGGAGGCTTGCACCTGTGGGAAGCCTCCAACCCGAATTTCTGGGCCATTATACCCACCATATTGGTTTGCACTCGATCATGTTTACCAGAGATACGTGAATCTCTACAAGGGGTACAGATTCATAAATCATTCGAAGTGACACCGGTTAACAAGGCTATTAAAAAAGTAAACAAAGCACTGGGGTTCATTTCTAGAGGAATAGAATTGAAAAGCAGCGAGGTTATGTTAAACTGGGATAGAACCTTGATTAGACCACACTTGGAGTGCTGCCTACAGTTCTGGTCTCCATATTACAAAAAGGATATAGTGGCATTGGGGTAGGTGCAAAAAAGATTAACAAGGATGATACCAGAACTCAGAGGTTATAACTATCAGGAAAGACGGAAATGTTGGGGGCTCTTTTCTCTAGAAAAGAGAAAAATTAGAAGTGATCTGCTAGAGATCTTTAATATTATGAAGCGGTTTGATAGAGATGTTTCTACTTGTGGGGAGTCGAAAACTTGGGGTCATAAATATAAGATAGTCACTAATAAATCCAATCAGGAATTCAGGAGAAATGTCTTTACCCAGAGAATGTGCAACCTATTACCACATGGAGCAGGTGAGGCAAATAGCATAGATACCTTTTTGGAGGAATCTAGATAAGTACATGATGGAGAAAGGAATAGAAGGATATGCTGATAGGGTTAGATGAAGTAGAGTGGGAGGAGACTTGTGTAGAGCTGCTATCTAATTCTATCTAATGTGCACAGTGAGAGGTGCTGATAATGAAATCTTGGGACGCAGTAAATAATCAGAGTTTCCGTCCCATAAGCATGCCAAAAGGGATGGTTAAGGATAAATCTCTGTGTATCTATACATGCCTGCTTCAATAAGACCTAAAGGAAAGAAAAAACAAACGTGGTAATATACTTCTTTCCGTGTTCTTCACTCCAGATTTGTTTCTTGTATTTTGTCAGCCATTGCTCAGTTAGTAGCACCTTCGCCTCTGAGTCAGAAGGTTGTGAGTTCGTACAACATATTTAGAAAAGATAGAGAGGGAAAAAGGGGTGGTGGAGTAGCTGTACTTATTCAGGATAACATAATGGCAGTAGAAAAAAGTGACGCAGCTATCAGCAAGACAAAAATAGAATCCATATGGATAGATATAAAAAATAATAAAGGATCAATCACACTAATAGGTGTAGTTTACAGACAACCTAATTGTGGTGGGGAGTTGGAGGAAGAAATATGCAGACAAATTAGGGAAATGAGTAAAAAACATAGAATAATAATCATGGGGGATTTCAACTATCCCGATATTAATTGGACAGAAGAGGTAGGTAAAGGGGATAAGGGAATAGAGTTCCTACATTATGTGCAGGACTCCTTGCTCACCCAATATGTAAAAAGCCCAACAATGGAGGATTCGCTATTGGATCTAGTAATGGGGAATGAACCAGAGCAGATAAGAGAAGTAAAAGTAGGGGAATATCTAGGCAATAGTGTCCATAATATAATACACTTTAAGATGATAATTGAGAAAGACATAAGTATGACGAAAACCAGGGTAATAGATTGGAGAAAAGCTGATTTTGAGGGGCTGAGAATAGAACTTCGGAAAATAAAATAGATAACAATATTGGCAAACAACGATGTAGAACAGCAATGGGAAACATTTAAAATGGTGTTCAACAGAGTGCAGGAACAATATATTCGCTAAAAGGAAAGAACAAACTAAACACTAATGAGACTCCATGGATGAAGAAAGATAGATAGCAGGAGAGTGCATGATAGGGGGAGAATATGAAGAGATTAGGAGAGAAGTTAAAAAAAATAATTAGGAAGGCAAAGAGGAACTATGAAATTTAATTATCAAGGAACATAAAACAAAATAGTAAAATATTTTACAGGCACATCAATAAAAAAAACAAAAGCTGGGATGGGAATAGGGCCATTAAGGGATAGACAGGATATTACCACAGGTAACAATAGAGAGATGGCAGAAATATTAAATAATTATGTTGCTTCAGTATTTACCGGGAAGATAGAACAGGTGGACATGACATTGGATGATGAGATTAGTAAAGTGATAAGTGCATTTAAAATAAAAAGAGGGGATATATTAAATAATCTAATCAAACTCAAAGAGGATAAAACCCCGTGGTCCGGATGGATTGCATCCACTCATTTTAAAAGAATCTAGGGAAGAGAAAGCAGAGGCATTACTACACATATTTAATAATTTGTTAGAAAAAGGTGTAGTGCCAGAGGACTGGCGGATAGCTAACGTAATACTGATATTTAAGAAGGGGGATAGAACATGTCCAGGGAATTATAGACCAGTCAGCTTAACATCAGTGGTAGGAACAATAATGGAATCCCTACTAAAGGAGAAAATAGAAGAACATCTAGAAACCAAAAACATGGTAATGAATAGTCAGCATGGATTTCAAAAGGGAACGTTTTGCTTGACCAACCTTATTGAATTTTTTGAAGAGGTAACAGAGAGAGTAGACAATGGTAATGCAGTAGATGTAATTTATCTAGATTTTCAAAAGGCCTTCGATAAGGTACCCCATAATAGACTGATGAACAAGGTCAGAGAATGCGGAGTCAGGGGACAAGTAGCAGAATGGATTGCTGGCTGGCTTCAAGACAGAAAGCAGAGAGTAGGAGTAAAGGGTAGCTATTCACAGTGGCAGAAGGTATGGAGTGGTGTTCCACAAGGATCAGTGCTGGGACCACTGTTGTTCACAATTTATATTAATGATTTAGACTTTGGAATCAAAAATACAATTTCTAAATTTGCAGATGACACCAAATTGGGGGGGATAGTCAATACTGAGGAGGACTGCAACAAATTACAGGAGGATATTAATAAACTTGCAGAATGGGCATATAATTGGCAAATGAGGTTCAACACAGATAAATGTGAGGTATTACATTTTGGTAGGAAGAATAGGGAGGTCACTTGTTACTTGGAGGGTGCGAGTCTAGGTGGGGTAGAGGAACAAAGGGATCTCGGAGTACAAATACACAAATCACTAAAGGTTGCGACACAGGTTAACAAAGCCATAAAAAAGCAAATCAAGCACTAGGGTTTATTTCTAGAGGTATAGAATCGAAAAGTAGGGAAGTTATGCTAAACCTCTATCAAACCTTGGTTAGACCACACTTGGAGTACTGCATACAGTTTTGGTCACCATATTATAAAAAGGATATGGAGGCACTGGAGAGGGTGCAGAGAAGATTTACAAGGATGATACCAGAAATGCGAGGGTATACATACCAGGAAAGGCTGGGTCTCTTTCCTCTTGAAAAAAGAAGGCTGAAGGGTGACCTAATAGAGGTACTTAAAATTGTGAAAAATTTTGATAGAGTGGATACAGAGAGAATGTTTCCACTTGTGGGGAAGACATAACTAGAGGCCATCAATATAAGATAGTCACCAAGGAATCCAATAGGGAATTCAGAAGAAACTTCTTTACCCAGAGAGTGGCGAGAATGTGGAACTCGCTACCACTTTAAGGGAGTGGTTGAGGTGAAAATTATCGATGCATTTAAGAGGAGGCTAGACAAGCATATGAGGGAGAAGGAAATAGAGGGTTATGCTGATAGATTTAGATGAGGAAAGATGGGAGGAGGCTCGAGTGTAGCATAAACGCCGGCATGGACTGGTTGGGCCGAATGGCCTGTTTCGGTGCCGTGTATCCTATGTAATCCTATGTACCACTCGAGACTTGAGCGCAAAAATCTAGGCTGACACTCCAGTGCAGTACTGAGGGAGCGCTGCACAGTCGGAGGTGCTGTCTTTCGGATAAGAAGTCAAACCAAGGCCCCGCCTGGGATGTTTTACTATGTTAAAGGTGCTATATAAATGCAAGTTGTTGTTGATGAGCACTAGTTGAACAAACAACAATTGAACTCTGAATGACCCGAACATCTGTTTACTTAATACCAACTAGACTTTGTCACCAAGAATGAACACAATCCCCTTAGCAGCAGAATAATACATTGGGAAAAACACCCCTGATCTATAAAAGTCTTGCGTCGAGCAAGTGTCGTATTACACTCCAGGATTAGAGAACAGTGAGGCACACGCAAGGCAACTATAAGCATTTGTTGCATTTGTAAGGGGCCCTTTAAATCAATGTATCTTTAATTATTCCCATGTACAGTCAAATCAGAAATAACAAGCCGCAACTTCTTTTTCCCCAGCTGGGTAACTTTGTTTCATGTGTGCGTTTTTTTAAATATAATGGAAACTCCGGAATAATTAAAGTGCAGTGACATTCACTTTTTAAACTTCTAATCAAGGACCCTTACAATGTGCATGAAATTGGAATCAATGTGCATGACAGGCGAAGCTTTACAGTGCTCTGTTCACAAACGTTTTAATTACACTGAAGCAGTAAACGAATGAACTGAAATTACTCAATGAGGCCCTCATCCCAGCAGTGAAAGCACAGCCTTATATAATTAACGCATGTCACGAGACTTTAATGGAGGACAAGAATTCAAATTTCAGTATTTTTCCATCTTTGTCCCTCCGACCTCATCAAAAAACAAGAATGAAAGAACTTGCATTTATATAGCGCCTTTCATGACTACCAGATGTCCCAAAGTGCTTTACAGCTAATGAACTACTTTTTGAAGTGGAGTCACTGTGTCAGCTGTGGCTCAGCTGGTAGCACACTCGCTTCTGAGTCAGTGAAGGTTGTGTGCACTCAAGTCCCGCTCCAGGGACTTGAGCACATAAAGCTAGGCTCACACTACAAGGGAGTGCTCTACTGTCGGAGGTACCGTCTTTCGGATGAGACGTTGAACCGAGGCCCCGTCTGCTCTCTTAGGTGGACGTGAAAGATCCCATGGTGCTATTTCGAAGAAGAGCAGGGGAGGTGTCCTGGTCAATATTTATCCCTCAAAAAACAGATTATCTGGTCATTGTCACATTGCTGTTTGTGGGAGCTTGCTGTGCGCAAATTGGCTGCTGCGTTTCCCACATCACAACAGTGACTCTACATCAGTGGCTGCATAGCACTTTGGTCGTGAAAGGCGCTATATAAATGCAAGTCTTTCTTTTCTTTTAGGAAGCACGGCAAGCTCCCACAAAAAGCAATGTGATAATCTGTTTTAGTGATGTTGATTGGGGGATAAATATTGGCCCCTACTGTTCCTCAAAATAGTGCCATGGGATCTTTTACATCCACCTGACAGGGCAGACAGGACCTTGGTTTAACGTCTCATCCGAAAGACAGCACCTCCACTGCACTCCCTCAGCATTGCACTGGAGTGTCAGCCTAGATTTTGTGCTCAAGTTTCTGGAGTGGGACTTGGACACTCAACCTACTGACTCAGAGGCAAGAGTGCTACCAACTGAGTCACTTATATGGGGATATCTGTCTATCTGGAAACTGATTATCATAGACGGGGATTATATCTGTGGTTATATGTAAACAATAATAAACGGAAGAAAAATTCAATTGGCTTTGTATTAGAATAGTTGGGGATCCATTAAACCTTAATTTCTGTAAATACTGTTAAAAATTGTATTATACATTGTAATAATTTGTTAGAAAATGGTGTAGTGCCAGAGGACTGGTGGATAGCTAACATAATATCTGTATTTAAGAAGGGAGATAGAACACGTCCAGGGAACGAGAGAACAGTCAGCTTAATATCAGTGGTAGGAAAAATAACGGAATCCTTAAATAAGGAGAAAAGAGAACATCTAGAAACTAAAAATATAATAATGAAGAGTCAGCATGGATTTCAAAGGGAAAGTCTTGCTTGACCAACCTCATTGAATTTTTTGAAGAAGTAATAGAGAAAATAGACACGGGTAATAGAAACATAGAAGATAGGAGCAGGAGTAGGCCATTCGGCCCTTCAAGCCTGCTCCGCCATTCAATAAGATCATGGCTGATCATCCAAATTCAGTACCCTGTCCCTGCCTTCTCCCCATATCCCTTGATCCCTTTAGCCTTAAGAAATATATCCAACTCCTTCTTGAATATATTTAATGAACTGGCCTCCACCGCCCTCTGTGGCAGAGAATTCCATAGGTTCACCACTCTCTGGGTGAAGAAATTCCTCCTCATTTCAGTACTAAATGGCTTAACCCTTATCCTTAGACTATGACCCCTGGTTCTGGACTCCCCGGCCATTGGAAACATCCTTCCTGCATCTAGTCTGTCCAGGCCTGACAGAATTTTATAGGTTTCGATGAGATCCCCTCTCAATCTTCTAAACTCCAGTGAGTATAAGCCCAATCGACACAATCTCTCCTCATATGTCATTCCTGCCATCCCAGGTATCAGCCTGGTGAATCTTCGCTGCACTCCTTCCATGCCAAGAACGTCCTTCCTCAGGTAAGGCGACCAAAATTGCACACAATACTCAAGGTGCGGTCTCACCAAGGCCCTGTACAACTGCAGCAAGACATCCTTGTTCCTGTACTCGAACCCTCTTGCTACGAAGGCCAACATACCATTTGCCTTCTTAACCGCCTGCTGCACCTGCATGCTTACCTTCAGCGACTGGTGCACAAGAACACCCAGGTCTCTTTGCACGTCCCCTTCTCCCAATCTATTGCCATTCAAATAATAATCTGCCTTCCTGTTTTTGCCACCAAAGTGGATAACCTCACATTTATCCACATTATAGTGCATTTGCCATGTTTCTGCCCAATCACCCAACCTGTCCAAATCATACTGGAGTTTCACGACATCCTCCTCACAGCATACCCTCCCACCCAGCTTTGTGTTGTCTGCAAATTTGGAGATATTACATCCAATTCCCTTGTCCAGATCATTAATATATATTGTGAACAGCTGGGGTCCTAGGACCGACCCTTGCGGTACCCTACTAGTCACTGCCTGCCACTCGGAAAATGACCCGTTTATTCCAACTCTTTGCTTTCTGTCCGCCAACCAGTTTTCTATCCAAGTCAATACCTTGCCCCCAATCCCATGTGCCTTAATTTTGCACGCTAATCTCTTATGCGGGACCTTATCGAAAGCCTTCTGAAAGTCCAAATACACCACATCCACTGGTTCTCCCTTATCTATTTTACCAGTTACATCCTCAAAAAATTCCAGTAGATTAGTCAAGCATGATTTACCTTTTGTAAATCCATGTTGACTTTGTCCGATCCTGTCACTGCTTTCCAAGTGCTCTACTATTACATCTTTTATAGTGGACTCTAGCATTTTCCCCACTACCGATGTCAGGCTTATTGGTCTATAATTCCCCGCTTTTTCTCTACCACCTTTTTTGAATAGTGGGGTAACATTAGCTACCCTCCAATCCATGGGTACTGTTCCAGAGTCTACCAAGTTCTGGAAGATGACCAGCAATGCATCTACTATTTCTACGGCCACTTCCTTAAGTACCCCAGGATGTAGATTATTAGGCCCTGGGGATTTATCGGCCTTCAGTTCCATCAATTTTCCTAACACCATTTCCTTACAATTACTGATTTCTTTCAGTTCCACCCTTTCATCAGACCTTATGTTCCCCGGCAGCTCTGGGAGGTTATTTGTGTCCTCCTTTGTGAAGACAGAACCAAAATATGTATTTAGTTGGTCAGCCATTTCTTTGTTCCCCATTATAAATTCTGCTGATTCTGACTGCAAGGGACCCACGCTTGACTTCACCAATCTTTTTCTCTTCACATATCTATAAAGGCTTTTACAGTCAGTTTTTATGTTCCCTGAAAGCTTACTCTCATATTCTATTTTCCCTTTCTTAATTAATCCCTTTGTCTTCCTTTGTTGAATCCTAAACTGCTCCCAATCCTCAGGATTATTGCTTTTTCTGGCCAATTTATATGTCCTGTCCTTGGATCTTATGCTATCCCTAATTTCCCTTGTTAGCCATGGTTGAGTCACCTTTTTGTTTTATTTTTATGCCAAACTGGGATGAACAAATTCTGTAGTTCATCCATTCAGTCTTTTAATGTTTGCCATTGCCTATCCACCGTCAACCCTTTGAGTGACATTCCCCAATCAATCCTACCCAACTCGCTCCTCAGACCATCGTAGTTTCCTTTATTTAAATTGAGGACCCTAGTCTCCGAGTCAATTACTTCATTCTCCATCTTAATGAAGAATTCGATCATATTATGATCGCTCCGACCCAAGGGGCCTCGTACAACAAGATTGCTAATTAATCCTTTCTCATTACATAATACCCAGTCTAAGATGGCCTGATCTCTGGTTGGTCCTCGACATATTGGTCCAGGAAACCATCCCGTAAACACTCCAGGAATTCCTCCTCCACAGTATTGTTACTAATTTGGTTAGCCCAATCTATATGTAGATTAAAGTCACCCATGATGACTGCTGTGCCCTTATTGCACGCTTCTTTAATTTCCCTTTTAATGCCATCCCCAACCTTCGCCTTACTGTTTGGAGGTCTATATACCACTCCCACTAACGTTTTCTGCCCCTTAGTATTTCTCAATTCTACCCTTACAGATTCCACATCATCAGAGCTAATGTCCTTCCTTACAATTGTGTTAATCCCTTCTTTAACCAGTAATGCTACCCCACCTCCCTTTCCTTTTTGCCTATCTTTCCTGAATATCGAATACCTCTGGATGTTGAGTTCCCAGCCTTGGCCATCCTTGAGCCACGTTTCCGTAATCCCAACCAAATCATATTCGTTTACCTCTATTTGCGCAGCCAATTCATCCACCTTATTACGAATGCTCCTCGCATTAAGACACAAAGCCTTCAGGCTTGTTTTTTTAACGCTCTTAGACCTATTAGAATTATTATTTACTGTGGCCATGTTTGATTTAAACCGTTGATTTCTCTGACTGCCACTTTTGCTTTTCTCCTTCCTATCTTTTGCTTTTATCCTTGTTTTCCTTTCCTCTGTATCCCTGCTCAGGTTCCCAACCCCCTGCCATTTTAGTTTAAACCCTCCCCCAGAGCACTAGCAAACACTCCCCCTAGGACATCGGTTCTAGCCCTGCCCAGGTACAAACCGTTCGGTTTGAACTGGTCCCACCTCCCCCAGAACCGGTTCCAATGTCCCAGGAACTTGAATCCCTCCCCTTGCACCATTCCTCTAGCCACGTATTCATCTGAAATATCCTTCTAATTCTACTCTGACTAGCACGTGGCACTGGTAGCAATCCTGAGCTTACTACCTTTGAGGTCTTATTTTTTAATTTACCTCCTAACTCCCTATATTCTGCTTTTAGGACCTCATCCAGCTTTTTACCTATATCGTTGGTGCCTATATGCACCACGACAACTGGCTGTTCACCCTCCCCTTCCAAGATGTTCTGCAGCTGCTCTGAGACATCCTTGACCCTTGCACCAGGGAGGCAACACACCATCCTGGAGTCTCGTTTGCGGCTGCAGAAATGCCTATCTATTCCCCTTACAATAGAATCCCCTATTACTATAGCTCTACCCCTCTTTTTCCTCCCGTGCTGTGCAGCAGAGCCACCCCTGGTGCCAGTTAGTTGGCTGCTGCTGCTTTCCTCTGATAAGCCTTCCCCCCCCAACAGCACTCAAAGTGGTGTATCTGTTTGAGAGGGGGATGTCCACAGGGGACCCCTACACTACCTGCCTGCGCCTAGCACTCCACCTGTTGGTCACCCATTCCCTTTCTTCCTGTCCAACCTCTACCTGCGGTGTGTCCAACTCCGTAAACATGCTATTCATGATGTCCTGAGCATCGCGAACGCTCCAGTATGCATCCAATCGCAGCTCCAGTGCCACAATGTGGTCTGTCAGTAGCTGCAGCTGGATGCACTTCCTGCACATGTAGTTGTCAGGGACACAGGAAGTGTCCCTGAGTTCCCACATATCGCAGGAGGAGCATACCACGTGGCCGGGCTGTCCTGCCATGACTTACCCTTTAATTAATTGAATTTAAATTAAATCAATCAATCCCACTAATTACATTACAGTTAAATGGTTTACCAACAGTCCCTGCTACACCAGAGAGACCTTAGAAACTATAAACCACGGAGTTAAAGTTTAAAAAGAGAGAAATACTCACCAACCAATCACTTACCTGCTTCCTGGTGACATCACACTTTGATTACTTTTTACCTCTCTCTCCCGCTGCTGAGTTGGTAAGCCTCGCTGATGCTGCTGCTTTTAAACTCACTGCGCTCGCTGCTCCACTCCCAGGTCCGCTCTGGTCGGGCCTCGCTGATGCCGTCGCTTTTAAACTCGCCGCGCTCGCTGCTCCACTCCCAGGTCCGCTCTGGTCTGGCCTCACTGATGCCGCCGTAATGCAGTAGATGTAAATTTTCTAGATTTTCAAAAGGCTTTTGATAAGGTATCACATAATAGACTAATGAATAAGGTCAGAGAATGCGGAGTTGGGACAAATAGCAGAATGATAGCTAGCTGGTTTAAAGACAGAAAGCAGACAGTAAAGGGTAGCTATTCAAAGTGGCAGAAAATGGGAAGTGGTGTTCCACAAGAATCAGTGCTGGGAAAACTGTTAACAACTTATATTAACGATTTAGACTTTAGAATTAAAGGGGAGAATTTTTTGGAGGTGTCAGTGGCGCATTTGGTGGTGGGTCAGGTGGGGGAAAAAAATTTCACGGTGGGTAGGGAACCCACTGTCAACCCACCACCACGCTAGTTTCCCAGATGTCGGGTCTGTCAGCGCTGAACAGACCCGACTCCAAGCGGCAGAGGAGGCAATTTAGCTGATTAAGAGCTTGTTAACAGCCATTTTACGAGGTCGCCCACAGGTTCCATGCTGCTCGGGGATCATGTCAGCTAAGGAGGTCGAGAGTTGTGTCACCATGAAATGATCTCTTTACTTGACAGCTGTAAATGTGCTATAAGAACATAAGACGTAGGAGCAGGAGTAGGTCATTTGGCCCCTCGAGCCTGCTCTGCCATTCAATAAGATCATGGCTGATCTGATTTTGGCCTCAACTCCATTTCCCTGCCCTTGACTCCCTTACCTTTCAAAAATCTGTCTATCGCCACCTTAAATATATTCAATGACCCAGCCTCCACAGCTCTCTGGGGAAGAGAATTCCAAAGATTCACGACCCTCAGAAGAAATTCCTCCTCATTTCCGATTTAAAAGGGTGCTCCCTTATTCTGAAATTATTCCCCCAGATCTAGATTACCCCACGAGGGTAGGAAAAATAAGAAAGCAAATTATTATTTAAATGGGGAGAGATTACAAAATGCTGAGGTACAGAGGGATCTGGGGGTCCTTGTACATGAATCACAAAAAGTTAGCATGCAGGTACAGCAAGTAATTAGGAAGGCAAATGGAATGTTGGCTTTTATTGCAAAGGGAATGGACTATAAAAGTAGGGAAGTCCTGTTACAACTGTACAGGGCGTTGGTGGGACCACACCTGGCGTACTGTTATAAAAGCACCCATCACACAGCTGTTCACTTTCCAAGCTCAGAATCCATTGCTTACTGCATCTGGAAGACAGATTGAGCTTTATGCAGGTTGCAAGTGTTTGGAGTAAACTCTCTATCCAGTGTCACCTCACTGGACTCTGGAATCTATTATAAAGGATGCAATAACTGGGCACTTAGAAACTAATAGTAAGAGTCAACATGGATTTATGAAAGGGAAATCCTGTTTGACAAACCTATTGGGAGTTCTTTGGGAATGTAACTAGTGGAGCAGACAAAGGGGAACCGGTAGATGTGGTGTATTTGGATTTTCAGAAGGCCTTCAATAAGGTCCCACACAAGAGGATGGTGAACAAAATTAGGACACATGGAATTGGGGGTAATATACTAGCATGGATTGAGAATTGGTTAACAGACAGAAAACAAAGAGTAGGGATAAACGGGTCCTTTTCAGGATGGCAGGCTGTGACTAGTGGTGTACCGCAAGGATCGGTGCTTGGGCCCCAGCTATTCACAATCTATATCAATGATTTGGATAAGGGGACTAAATGTAAATTTCCAAATTTGCTGATGATACAAAGCTAGGTGTCAGTGTCAGTTGTGAAGAGGATGTGAAGAGGCTTCATGGGGATCTCGACAGGCTCAGTGAGTGGGCGAGAACATGGCAGATGGAATATAACGTGGATAAATGTGAAGTTATCCACTTTGGTAGAAAAAACAGAAAGGCAGAATATTTCCTAAATGGTGAAAGATTGGGGAATGCAGATGCTCAAAGGGACCTGGATGTCCTTGTACATGAGTCACTGAAAGTGAATGTGCAGGTGCAGCAAGCCATTAGGAAGGCAAATGGTATGCTGGCCTTCATTACAAGAGGATTTGAGTACAGGAGTAAAGAAGTCTTACTCCAATTATATAGGGCCTTGGTGAGACCACACCTGGAGTACTGTGTACAATTTTGGTCTCCTTACCTAGGGAAGGATATACTTGCCATAGAGGGAGTGCAATGAAGATTCACGAGATTGATTCCTGAGATGGCGGGACTGTCGTATGAGAAGAGATCTCATTGAAACATACAAAATTATTACAGGGCTTGATAGGGTGGATGTTGGGAGAATGTTTCCCTTGGCTGGGGAGTCTAGAACCAGAGGCCACAGCCTCAGGATAAAGGGTAGGCCATTCAGGACTGAGATGAGAAGAAATTTCTTCACAGAGGGTGGTGAATCTTTGGAATTCTCTACCCCAGAGGGCTGTGGAGGCTGTCATTGGGTATATTCAAAACAAAAGTCGATAGATTTGACTAGTAAGGGGATCAAGGGATATGGCAATAGGGCCGGTGAATGGAGTTGAGGCGAGGCAGAAGATCAGCCATGATCTTATTGAATGGCGGACCAGGCTCGAAGGGCCGAATGGCCTACTCCTTCTCCTATTTCTTATGTTCTTATGGAACAACCTCTCTCACCATTGACAGATCGCTTCGGTCATCTCAACTTCAGTTGCCATCTATTACATCAGCATCGGTGTCCTTGAAACTATCTCACCTTGGTCCGCAGAATCCCACCACGATCAGCCCCAACCGGCAGCACCAACAACCTTCTCCGCAATCAACTGATGCTGCACCCAACCACATTGCTGCCCGGGATGGCCTCACCATTGCCACATTTACTTCACTTGATGCTGTACACCCTGGCTGCCACATGATGTGCCATGTTGGCACCACCCCACACCAACGCCAACACCATAAAGCATCCCTACAATGCCCACGCCATTCCTTTCACACTCATCACCATTGTGGGGGGTACCGTTATGTCTCAACATTCACTGCAACTCACTAAGACACTTCCAAAGGTGCACACAAATCTGTCCAAGAACGCATAGTATTGAAAATAAAGATTTCAATGTTTGACAGCACATTAACAGAAATTTCACATGAACATGGACTAAAACACCCAAGTGCCTACCCTTGTGTGTTGTTAGTTGGTATGATTGGACTAGGATGAGGGGGAGTGTGAGGGGTGCCTAGTGAGATGGGGAAGTGATAATGTAGGGATGGGTGGAGGTGCTAGGTAAGTTGGTGTGAGTAAAGATGTGCAGGAGTAGGGTAGGGAAGGCAGAGTGATGGGGATGTGATGAGTGGCACAGCAGGATGAGGTTGAGTATGGCTTTGCAGTAACATTTTGTGATCTATTGAGATCATTGAAAGGTTTGCGCCACTGCAGCCTGGTCCTCCTGATGACATCCCTGCTTGTGTCCTCCTATGCAATGTGCAACCAGGCTGTGTTGGTCTCCTGTGGGAGATCTCTTCTGCCCATTTGAAGGGAAGAGAACCTCCGTGTGTGCTGTGACTCCCTCCATAAGCATATGGAGGGAGTCATGGGAGAGCTTGGGTGAAGCTGTGCACCTCTGTGCAGTGCTCATCAGTGTTTGCAGCACCTCAATGCTGTAGAACACTGACAGAACTGTCAAAATCAATTTGCGCATGGTCCCTTTAAGGAAACCAGCTGATGACGCATCATCAAGTGACATCATCAGACCTGCTTCCTTCAATCGGCTGGGAAGCGTGTTAGGCAGGCTTAACGAGCCCAATCAACATAAAATCACTTTGGACAAGCGGGCTGGAGCCAGCAGCGGGGTCGCAACCCGCCACCGACCACACCAGACCCGCTGAGGTAGGGGAAATTGCGGCCAGAAACACAATTCATAAATTTGCGGATGACACCAAATTGGGGGGGGGGGGGGGGCGCGAATAGTCAATACTGAGGAGGACTGCAACAAATTACAGGAAGACATTAATAAACTTGCAGAATGGGCATATAATTGGCAACTGAATTTCAACACAGATAAATGTGAGGTATTACATTTTCAAAAATAGGGAAGTCACAAAGTAGTGATGAACAGGCTGGGTTTCATTTCTCTTGAAAAGAGAAGGCTGAGAGGTGACCGAAGAGAAGTCTTTAAATTTATGAAAGGTTTTGATAGAGTGGATAGAGTGTTTCCACTTGTGGGGAAGAGCATAACTAGAGGCCACCAATATAAGATAGTCACCAAGAAATCCAATAGGGAATTCAGAAGAAACATCTTTACCCAAAGAGTGGCGAGAATGTGGAACTCACTACCACGGAGTGGTTGAAGCGAATAGTATAGAGGCATTTAAGGGGCGGTTAGATAAGCATATGAGGGAGAAAGGAATAGAGGATTATGCTGATAGTTAGCTGAGGAAGGATGGGAGGAGGCTCGAGTGGAGCATAAACGCCGGCATGGACTGGTTGGGCCAAATGGCCTGTTTCGATGCTGTATATCCTATGTAATCCTATGGAAAATACTGTTGAACCCCATTGCATTCATAATGTAATGGGATCACTTTCCGCTTTCTGTATATTTATTAACCCTCATTTACTTTCTTACTGAACCTAAAGAGCCCTTTGACATAAACATTTGAGTTGCGCTCAGGTCACTATGATATAAAATTAACAGAATATTAATTGCTTAGTAGCCTCGAAAGTAGGATTATAAATTCACCTAAGTGCACTGTTAACTAATACAGGTGATCATCTGAATTACTTAGGTTTACAACAGTAATAAGGACACCAATCTGTGTGTCAGCATGTCTTGTCTTGATAGTCCACTAAAAGGCGGTGTTTGAGATTGATGCTTGTAATCTGCAGGGTGGATGTTTTTCACCTTGCTTAATTTCTGCATCAGACATCGTAAAGGAAGCACTCTGCACATCTTCAACCATAGTTAAGAGCCTGAAGTTCTGAGTCCCAAGAAATATCAACGCAAACAAGAGGCCAACAGCACACCAGGAGCCAAACTGGGAACGCTGAGTATCTCTGCTTTGAGCACTACGCTCCCACAACCAATCTACATATAAAGCTTAGAAGATAACCAGTGGGCTCTCCGACGCCATTCCTAGTTAGGGAAATGAGTTGAGCCGTCCAGCTCAGAAAGGTCCCAATTCTGATCAGCAATCAGTGCTATGGTAGCAAGTCTCAGCTAGGATGGGGGCTGGGGGGGGGGGGCGGGTGGGTGAGAAAGTGTCCCCACTCATCTCAGCCTTTACAATGAAGCCCTGCACATCTTGCATGAATTTCCACAGTACTATCCATTTAGTGTTGCAGGCTGCAGTTGGTTGCCTCCTGTTACACATCACCACGTGAACAACCAGTATGTTCAGCAGCCACCAGCCAGCATCTCCAGCTGAAAGTACACACAAGACATTAAGCTAGGACAGGACTCAGCTGTGATAGCCAGCACCATTCACACTTCATCTTGAGCCATCCTTTGTTCCTTTACCTGTTCCCATCACCACCTCCTCTGGTGCTCAATATCTCTTAATGTCTCTTTATCTCTCCTGCTTTCTATCCTATCACTGACCTTCCCTTTTGTTCTTTTATCCCCTCCCCCTTTTCCCAGCCCCCAACTTGCTTTAAAATCTGTTCCCTTTCCTGCTTTTTTCTAGTTCTGACAAAGGGTCATCGAGCTGAAACGTTAACTCTGTTTCTCTCTCCAGGGATGCTGCCCTTGCCTGCCGAGTTTTTCCAGCGTTTTCTGTTGTTATTTCGGAATTCCAGCATCCGCAGTATTTTGCTATCACTCAACTGTGATGCCCTGCATGGTCCCCACTTGACACTTACCATCCGTACTCACATAAGAAGTCACTGGGGCCATGTACTGAATGGTGATCAGATCCCAGGGAACTCGACCCTAGTAAGGTATCGACACCTTTGGTGGGGGAGGGACTGAAGGTAAGAAATTTGGCAGAAAGGAGGGAGTAAAAAAAAAGAGCAGCTAGCTGGGGGGCCAGCTGCGTAGTGAGAGGGGAGAACAGGTTTCTGACAAACTGCTTCTCATTCACCATGATTTCCACCAGCTTTAAGGAACCTGCTCAGTAGGTGGAAGGGTTTAACTTTAAGCTCGTGATAACAAAAGGGAACAGGGTTGTGGAACAAAGTACTGCAGAGGGTAACAACTGTCAATGTCAAATACATGCAATTCTGGAGAGAAGAGATTGGGGGATATGGCAAGGAGAGTTAGGGGATGAGGTGTGGTGAACAAGGAGTTAATCATAATTTCCTGTTCCTAAAAAAAGAGGTTTTTTTTAAGCACTCAAAAAAATTCTACTGCAACAAAAGATAAACACTTTTTTTTAACTATATTTATTTTCTGTGTGGGTGCTTCATCTAGTGTACAGATTCAGACAAAACATATGTATATGGCTCTGTTCTGTTTCAATATAGATTCAGTCATTTCATCCAGACGGCTGAAAGACAAGATGGACGATTGAGAGACAGGATTGTGCGAGAAGCTTTCTGGTGTTTTTTTTTCCTGTTAAGACGACCTTTTCTGTGAGATATTTACAGCAGCTTCCTCTTCTCAAACTCCTGGAAGAGAGAAAAAAAATTGCAAAGAGTGGATCAGTCTCATTTATCAAAACTAGATTCAAATTCCAAACTCCCTTTTGTTGTTAAAAGGGAGCATTCTTAATTCTAATAGAACTACAGCAACAGTGCTCCGTGATACCTCTTCTGTCTGTAGTGCATTATAAACCACGATAAAAGATTTCTGATTCGGCACAAGATAATTACACAGACAAGGAAGGCCGTTTGAGTTCATCCGAGCAGTATGACCTTAAAGTCCTCCCACTGCAGCATCCAACTGGTTTGGAAATGATTCAAGGGATCTTGCCTCCACTACTCTATCCATTCCTTGTATTGATTACTCTGTGCGAAGAAAAGCTTCCTGCTCAGTCCTAAATATACCTTTTATTAGTTTGAACATGTCGCCCGCCCCCCCCCACCCCCCCACCCTATTGAATTTGGGCTTAAAAGATTAATATTTCACCCACTGTGCCACCCAGTCTCTCAATATTATTTTCCCCAATCAAAAATTATTTCTCTTTTTAACATAAAAATTCAAAGATAGAGGAGTAATTGCATTCTGCAACTGGGCCCAGACGGAGCAGAATGTAGCAGCACATTTCTTAACCCCCTCACCTACCCCCAAGTCTACAACCTGACCCTGCAATTCTGGCCTCTTGCGTATCAATCATTTCCTTCGCCTCACCATTGGCCTCCATGCCTGCAGCTGCCCGAGCTCTGGAATTCCCTCCCACTCTCTCTTTTAAGACGCTCCTTAAAACCTACCTCTGACAAAGCTCTTGGTCACCTGCCCTAATGTCTCCTTACGCGGCCCGGTGTCAGATTTTATCCAATAACGCTCCCGTGAAGCACCTCGAGGCGTATTACTACGTTAAATATATTTCTTAAGGCTAAAGGGATCAAGAGATGTGGGGAGAAAGCAGGGACAGGGTACTGAATTTGGATGATCAGCCACGATCTCACTGAATGGCAGAGCAGGCTCAAGGGGCCGAATGGCCTACTCCTGCTCCTATCTTCTATGTTTCTAAAGGTGCTATATAAATGTAAGTGGTTTTTGATGACCCAGTTTGGCTGACAGTCCATAATGGTGAGACACACAATGGACTTGTTTCCATGGTTGCTGCTGCTAATTTAGAGGACGGCAGACCCAGCTTGGTCACAAGTGCATTACAGCAACTTCAACAGAAATTTTTTATTTGGGGGGGGGGGGGGGGGGGGGGGGAGCTGCGAGGGTACGATATAGAATATCATTTTTTTTTTTTAAATTTAAACACACGTACATCTCCTATACAGGACATTCAAAGTGATGAGACAGAATGCTAAGAAATACGTTGAGCATCTCATACGAATATATGCTACTGAGCAGGCTGGCAATGATAGGACATAATTCCAAGCAAGCCGGCATGATGCACGCTCGGCATTGGTTGAGCTGCTGCAGGAAAGTGCGGAGAAGGCTGGGCACTTCCCCACAGGGTGGGTGAGAAACAGGCAGGCAAAGTGGTACCTGAGCGGCTGGATGCATCGCAGCACCAGGCCCTTCAGCGGAGTGCCTGCTTGCTCAACCTTTCATGTGGAGAAGGGACACTCAAAGACAGATAAAATTATAATACAAGGTTGGAAGCACCAGTATAAATAAAAGATTAGATACACGTTGAGGTACAATCTTTATTCTATCCTTTGGAAAACATTGGTTGAAAGCATTACTCGTTTTATGGGAAACACAGGACGGAAACTTGTGTTAATTCCAGGGGTGATTTTGTTTTTAAAGTTGATGTTCAACATGCCAATGAAATAGTGAAACATTATTACCAACTACTCGCTTCTTAAAGTAAGTTAAAAACTATAAACCAATTAACGGAAGGGATCAGGAAGTTCCCTTGTCTGTTGAAAACTGGCTAATCGTAGTCAGGGCAATTGACATGAAACAAAAGAAAATGCTTTAATTTGCCGAAATACCACAACCCGACTTCTTTATAGATGCTGACTGACCTGCTGCATATTTCCAGCAGTTCCTGCTTTTATTTCAGATTTCCAGCAATTTGCGATTTTTCCTTTTAAATCTACAACTGGCATGTGTTCCTGGATTGGGGGAGGGAAGGATGTGCGAAGAGAAGAAAGTTGGCCAGCATCCCTGTTCCTGGTCACTATCTGACCACCTTTCCTGGGATGTGCTCGTGTGCGGATGTCGAGTGGGGATGGAACTGGACTTGGTTGCGATGCTCCACGGTCGAATAGCTCCCTGGCAACTCCGTGTCTGGGCTCACAAGTGAAAAATGGGCACTTGGGGTGAGGCAGTGAAAGGCTCCGACAACAACTGTGGAACTGTGATCCTCAACACTAAAGCACTCCGCTTGTAGCGGTTGCCAAAAACACTGGCCCTGAATTTGCGGTCGCTATGATGGTGTACTCCGAGTGAGAGTACGCCATCATACCGCCTTTGAAGCTGACTGTAACTTCGGGATTTGGCACACGCGCGTGCGGATATCCTGACGTTACGGTCCATCAATGACTGCTCCGAAACTGGCTGCACTGTGCAACCCCCCCCCCCCCCCCCCACCCAGAGCTGGCAATCAGTGAAATCACGTAAATCATTGAAACTGACGAAACATCGGCTCTTCCGCAGTAATTACACTGTTAAACTCCCCACAAAAAGTTAGACCCAAAGGGATTAGGTGTAACTGGTGTTTTAACAGCATATTGACTGCTAAACAAAGGTTAAGGGCCTGGAAAACTAACTTTAATTTTGCGGTGTGAAATGTGTCCATTTTAATAAAAATTAAAAAATTAAGAAACTTTGTGCATCTTTATTTCAGGTTTGCCTTTTCCCCATTTGAGATGAGAGCCCCAATCTTTCTTTCGCTCTAACTATTTTAAAAAGTTAGAATTTTAAGGGCTTACCCTTAGTTCCTTGTTTGCTGTCTGTGAGAATTCTGTCTTTTGATTGGCTGCTTAGACAGCCTGTTGACATCACAGCAGCTTGCACAAGGGAATCCCCATTAAGTTCTGTTGAATTGAATTCAAGGCCGGAAAACCCGAAGTTCTCGACAGAGATTGCGAGATCCTTGTGCGGAGCGTACTGCGGGGCCAGCAGCGGACGCCTTCACTTTACCGCTGACCGCAAATTCAGGGCCATTGTTCGTGAATAGCTCTCTCACGCAATACAACTAGCTTCTGAGAACTGAAAAGTACTACTGCAATAAATTTAATCTGGAAGACTTTCATCAAACTAATGAATCCCCTCTTTCAATAAAAGTATTTCTCCATCTTTATCTTGTTTCCCCACAAAGTTTAATTGTAGAATTTTAAATACATACATCTATACATTTACAAAGCAATTTATTTCTGCCTACCTACAGTTATTAATAAATTCTAGTCCATTCACTGAAATATTTTCCTGTTCTTCATCCTGCTGCAGTGGCATATTCTCTTTTGGCTGTTATTCTCTCAGGCAAGATAGAAAAAGGAACTGTAGGAGAGCAACAGTCAGCACAGAAATCTTTTATTCAACATACTTAGCTGGATGCTAAAAAATACCTTTTTTATTGCAAGTTACGTGTATTATCTGTAAAAAGGAGCAAACTTGATTTATTTATCTTGCCTTCTCTCCTTTAGGCTAAAGGGATCACTTAAGGCTAAAGGGATCAAGGGATCTGGTGAAAAACACCCCCTTTATGAATGCTCGTACACCGTCCAGAAAACACTACTGTATTATAATAAGCAATATCCTATGAGCCGCGAGTTCTGTTCGCTGAACTGAGGCTGGGAATGGAACTCAGTAGAAGTCCAGCTTGGCTGACAGGTACGAGGTGGGATTTTTTTTTTTTTTTTTTTTTTTTTTTTTTTTATAAAAGTTGTCAGCCTTAGCTAGTGGTAGCAGCCTCTGATTTAGGTCATAGGTTCATACCTCACTCCAGAGGTCGTAAAAGGCACTATATAAATGCAAGTCCTTTCCTTTCAAAATTGTGGAGCAGAGCAGTGCAGGATTAAAATGGTCAGTGTATTACCAAATAACGGCACCACACACACGTCTCTAATTCTACGCAATTCAGCTGGTAACAAGGAGTCAGAGGAATAGAAGACTGTGTAGGAAAAGACAACCGTACAGAGTCAATGGTCTTTAAACCTGTAGCTAGCTATCATTGTTGTGCCTACAAATGACCCGGGAATAAGCAGGAAGCGCATAGCAGGGCTGGCCCTTATCACAACCATACAAGGCACGGAAACTCAGATAAACTGTGTTTTGCTGCCACTCGGTGGCATTTACAAGCATTCACACTTTAGTACCAGTGTTATCAGGGCCACTTTATAAAGAATGCAAAATATCCCACAAATAGCACCTTTTACGACCTCAGGAAGTCCCAAAGTGCATTACAGCCAATGAGGTACTTTTGAAGTGTGGTCATTGTTGTAATGTAGGGAAATGCAGCAACCAATTTGTACACAGCAAGGTCTCAAACAGTAATGAGATGCTGGTTGAAGGATAAATATTGACCAGGACATGGGAGTACTTCCTTCTCACTGAAACTTATAAAATTCTAACAGGACTGGACAGACTAGATGCAGGATGGATGTTCCCGATGGTCAGGGAGTCCAGAACCAGGGGTCACAGTCCAAGGATAAGGGGTAAGCCATTTAGGACAGAGATGAGGAGGAATTTCTTCACCCAGAGAGTGGTGAACCTGTGGAATTCTCTACCACACAAGGCAGTGGAGGCCAAAATATTCAAGGAGGAGTTAGATATATTTCTTAAGGCTAAAGGGATCGAGGGATATGGGGAGAAGGCAGGGACAGGGTACTGAATTTGGATGATCAGCCATGATCTCATTAAATGGCGGAGCAGGCTCGAGGGGCCAAATGGCCTACTCCTGCGCCTATCTTCTATGTTTCTTCTCCTTTGAATAGTGTCGTGGGCTCTTCTACATTCTTTATCGTGACTAAACAAGTCAAAACCCATTTTTATTATGTGATTCTGACCAATATTGTTTGTGGGTTGTATCTATCCTGTCAACTTTTCCTAGTAGCCTGGTCTATAACATACCAAGGGGCTGCTAGTACCTATAATCGGGTCCACTGGTTTATAATGACTGAGCAAGTCGAAGCTCATCCTTGGCAGCTAGGATGTCTCCGAGCCAAACAGCCCAAAAAGATCCCAGGTACAGTTCCACGCCGAGCGAGCTAATCTCAGCCAGTGCGTCAATTGGCCACAGCTTCCCTGGGGTTGGGTTACAATTCAACCAACACCTACTGAAAATGGGCAAGTGCGGGTTGCCAGGTGAGCACAGCATCGGGCTGACTGTGACGTTCGCCACGACTGCATAAGCCTGCCAATGCTCACCACGACGGCTCACAACGTAGAACGGCCATTTTGGGCGAGGTGGTGATTGGCACCTGTGGAACCATACCACCGTCCGGGAGCTCCGGACAGGACGGCAACAAAGAACGGAGGGGAAAATAACTCAAGAGATGAAACAGCGACACTGAGATCTAGTGTACTGCAGAGCACCACAAAGGCAGGTGGTTGACAACTTTGGCCATATGGAAGACGCGGATACCTTTTAATCAATTCGACACTTGTGGGCTGTTGTTCTGCTTTTAAATGAACACTAATTTTCCACAAGAAATGAATCGCTTCCCCCTCACAAAACTAAAGCACAAACATCAACAAGTGCAGCATCTCAATTCTCACGTTGTACTGGGCATTTACTAAAGTTATTGCAGGTCTAATGCTATACCATTTCGGTTCAAAGCACTTCATCGTCGCCCTCAGGGTTACACAATGAATTCGCTTCCATGTCATCAGGAGGCTGGCTGTGGAGAAATTCTTCCAGAACGTCCCAGCTCATACTTGCAGGTCTTGATTTTTTTTAAATAATCAATCTCAGGACGTGGGCGTCGCTGGCAAGGCCAGCATTTATTGCCCATCACTAGTTGCCTTTCTACAGTTGAGTGGCTTACTAGGCCACTTCAGAGGGAAATTAAGAGTCAACCACACATTGGTGAACAACTGGGATCCCCAAGTCAGACCAGGGAATGGCAGGTGTCCTTCCCTAAAGGACATTCGTGAAACAGCTGTTTTTTTTAATTTTTTTAAACAAACCGACAATCTGATAGCTTTACTGATACCAGCTTTTTATTTACTGATCTTATGAACTGAATTCAAATTCCCAAAGTGCTACGGTGGGATTTTAATTCACATTCTCTGGATTACTAGTCCAGGCCTCTGGATTACCGCACCCACAGCCCTCTAACTGGGGTTTACTGTGGAAAGCCAGCCTGACAACGCCACGCAGTGAGTTAAAATTTCTGGAAGAAATTTCGCACAGCGTTGAAGAATGCAGGCAGGCTAAGTCGGTTAGCCTCATCGTGCCTGCTATTAGACGTGTGGTTTCACTATGCCGAGTGTCTGCTAATCCTGCATGCGAGAAGAGCAATTGTTTTGGAAATAAAACCCACAGATATTTTTAAGAAAATCTGATTGACAGATTCACCAGGTCCCAATGCATCAATAAACCCAACACATGTCAATAATAACAAAATAACAACTTGCGAGCTAATTTTTAAAAACAAAGAGAAACATAAACCATCCATTCACTATAACGAGTAGACTAGGTTTGTATGCAGCCCACCACACGGCTGTAGCGGGACTCCATGAACCAAATGAAATACTGCCACTCTTGACTGCCATTTTGTGCAATGTGCCAAGATGGACGTCATGGCAGATCATTACAGAAGCAGCCCTTCTGACTGCGGTGTCAAGTAAGAAAGGCTTGCAATTCTTATAAAAGCACCTTCCAGGCCTTCAGGATGCTCCAAAGCGCGTCACCACCAATTAATTACTTTTAAAATGTAGCCCCTATTGTTTCGTAGGCAAACTTGGCAACCAATAGGTGCACTGCAAGTCCCACAAACAACAAATGAGATAAACGACCAGTTATTTTGATCTTGCGGTGTTGATTGCGAGATGAATATGGGCCAGGACATTGGGAGATACCCTGCTCTTCTTCGAATAGTGCCACGGGATCTCTCAAGTCTACCTGGGCAGGCCCTTTGTTTTAATGCTTCATCTGAAAGGCAGTACACCTCTGACGGTACAACGTTCCCTCAATGCTGCACTGAAGTGGCAGCCTGGATTATGTGCTCAAGTGCAGGAGTGGGGCTTGAACCCACCACCTTTTAGTTAAGAGTACTACCACTGAACCAAGCTGACACTTAAAACAGAGGCGGTTGACACCGTGAAACTCGAGAAGGAACACGAGGGACAGCGTACCACAGTTGCAGTCACAAATGTGTCAATTGTGACCTTTAACCATGACAGTCTTGGAGCTGTGGATCGGGGTAAGAATCAGACTCAAGCAATTTGAATAGGGAGTGAATGAAGACGTAAACGTGGAATACCTTGCTTCAGGTACAAGGCAGGGGCGGCTGGTAGGTTATTCGACTATGGGGCGGCACAGCTGAGCCCAATCCACACGCAGGTTAGCGGGATTTATTAGGTCACGATCAGGAGCTTGAGCTCTGGTTGCTGTAGTCTAAGACCAGTTGTACTGCCACTACTGCAGCTAGAATCAGTAGAGACTGGAGACTGAACCCAGGGTTTTGTGACACCGTGCTACCATGAGCAGTGCACCTACCCACTAAGCCAGTAAGACATTTCTATTTCTCAAACCTGCCATCCTCGTGACCCAAGACCTTAAGAGTGATGAGGAACTGCAGCAGCAGCGGCATTTCACGACCAAAAGTGACAAATATATATATATTTTTTAATTTCCTCCTTTCCAGCTAGGTTGACTTATTCCAAGAATACTGTGAGATAAGAAATGCTCAAGGGCTTCATGCATTTCTTGAACTCCAATTTATAATACACAGCATTAAACACTCAGGAAAAAGGAAAGTGAAAAGATGTGCAGTTTGAAAAATAGTATCAATTTCTTTTCCCCTGACAAGACATTCCTTAAAATGACCTAAACTGCAAAAATGCAAAATTTGCATCCCAAGTCTTTAAGAAAAAAATCAGCAGCTGTATTATTCTTGTTTAAAACAGCATCAGTCTTCATTTGAATAACCTCAGGAACCCATTTATATGTGCGTCTTGGATCAGTGCAGCGGGGAAAGTGGCAAGTCAGCAGGGTAATGTGTCAAGCTGCCCGACAGCATGGATCACGGTGTGCCAGGCTGCTTTGTAGAGTGCCGCCACGGCGAGGGGAGCAGCAGCCTGCAGTGCAAAGCGGCACGCAGAGCACGGTCATGTGCAGAGCTGCCTGAGCGAACAAGGAACCTGCCGATGAGAGTGACACAACAGGGAGGGATGGCCACACGGGATAAAGAGACATGTTGCGGTTAGGCAAGATGGGCAACAGCTGGAGAAGAAAAAACAAAGCAGTGATACGAGCACATCAGGCAGACAAGGCAGGCACTATGCGGAGGAGAGGCAGAGCAGAGAGTCCGGGAATTGTTTAGTTTTTTAAAAATTATCTCATCGGACAAAGTCAACATGGATTTACAAAAGGTAAATCGTGCTTGACTAATCTACTGGAATTTTTTGAGCATGTAACTGGTAGAATAGATAAGGGAGAACCAGTGGATGTGGTGTATTTGGACTTACAGAAGGCTTTCGATAAGTCCCGCATAAGAGATTAGCGTACAAAGTTAAAGCACATGGGATTGGGGGTAAGGTACTGTCTTGGATAGCGAACTGGTAGGCAGACAGGAAGCAAAGAGTTGGAACAAACGGGTCCTTTTCCGAGTGGCAGGCAGTGACTAGTGGGGTACCGCAGGGATCGGTGCTAGGACCCCGGCGAGAAACGCCAGTATGATTTGGACAGGTTGGGTGATTGGGCAGAAGCATGGCAGATGCAGTATAATGTGGATAAATGCAAGGTTATCCACTTTGGTGGCAAAAACATGAAGACAGATTATCTGAAGTGCAACGAGACCTGGGTGTCCTTGTGCACCAGTCACTGAAGGTAAGCATGCAGGTGCAGCAGGCGCTTAAGAAGGCAAATGGTATGTTGGCCTTCATAGCAAGAGGATTAGAGTACAGGAGCAAAGATGTCTTGCTGCAGTTGTACAGGGCCTTGGTGAGACCACACCTTGAATAGTGTGCGCAGTTCTGGTCGCCTTATCTGAGGAAGGATGTTCTTGCCATGGAGAGAGTGCAGCAAAGATTCACCAGACTGACACCTGGGATGGCAGGAATGACGTATGGGGAGAGATTGGGTCGATTAGGCTTATATTCGCTAGAGTTTAGAAGAATGAGGGGATCTCATTGAAACTTATAAAATTCTAACAGGACTAGACAGACTAGATGCAGGAAAGATGTTCCCTATGGCGGGGGAGTTCAGAACCAGGGGTCACAGTCTAAGGATAAGGGGTAAGCCATTTAAGACTGAGATGAGGAGGAATTTCTTCACCCAGAGAGTGGTGAACCTGTGGAATTCTCTGCCACACAGGGCAGTTGAGGCCAATTCATTAAATATATTCAAGAAGGTGTTGGATATATTTCTTGAGGCTAAAGGGATCAAGGGATGTGAGGAGAAAGCAGGGACAGGGTACTGAGTTTGGATGATCAGCCATGATCTCATTAAATGGCGGAGCGGACTTGAGGGGCCGAATGGCCTACTCCTGCTCCTATCTTCTATGTAAAACAGACTGTACCAGAAGCTGCGGTGCTATTTTCAATACTTCTATGCGGGCTCCACTGAGAGTAGCGAAAGAACAGCAGGAATAAGAGGTCTGCATATCTTCTGTTGCACATTAAAGAGGGGGTGGAGGACAGCAAGTATTTTCTGTAAAGCAAGCACCACAAGAGCCTCAGCTTACATTTGAGCACTAAAATATCTGCGTTCAAGGTGGGAGGAAACATGCAGAAGAATGGGCAGCTCAATGGTCGCGGGTCAGAAACTGAATTGTATAAATACACTGAGTGGGTATTTTCCAACTAAAAGGCTTAACTCGACAGGTATCCATGAATGTGAATTTGAATGAGCAGGTAGATTTCTTCTCAGGGATAGATATATACTTCCTGTGGGAAGAGGACTTACGCCCGCCACTCCCTCAGAGTAACACTTCGCTTTAACTCATGAAATTGGACAACTAGAATCATAGAATGGTTACAGCGCAAAAGGAGGCCGCCATTCGGCCTGTCGAGCCTATGCCGACTCTCTGCAAGAGCACTTCAGCTCGTCCCACTCCCCCGCCCTTTCACAGTAGACCTACAAATTTTTTCCCTCCGGTACTTATCCTTCTTCTTCTTAGGCTTCTTAGGCAGTCGCTCGGATCCGAGGATGACTTGCTTCCACATTAAAAATGAGTTTGCAGGTGACCGATTCGTCCAATGCGGGACCTACAGTCTCTGTCACAGGTGGAGCAGACGGTGGTTGAAGGGGCGGGTGGGTGGGGTGCTTGGGTTGACATGCGCTCCTTGTGCTGCCTGCGCTTGGGGCTCTCTTGCCATGCCGGAGCTCCAAGTAGAGCACTTGTTTTGGGAGTCTCGTATCGGGCATACGGACAATGTGACCCGTCCATCAGAGCTGATTGAGCGTGGCCAAAGCTTCGAAGCTGGGAATGTTGGCTTGAGCAAGAACACTGACGTTGGTGCGCCTATCCTGCCAATGGATTTGCAGGATCTTGCGGAGGCAGCGTTGGTGGCACCTCTCCAGTGCTTTGGGGTGCCTGCTGTACATGGTCCATTTATCTGAGGCATACAGCAGGGCGGGTATCACTACTGCCCTGTAGACCATGAGCTTAGTGCCGAGTTTGAGGTCCTGGCCTTCAAACACTCACTTCCTCAGGCGACCGAAGGCTGCACTGGCACACTGAAGGCGGTGTTGGACTTCGTCGTCAACGTCTGCCCTTGTTGACAGTAGGCTCCCAAGGTATGGAAAGTGGTCCACGTTGTCCAAGGCCTTGTCGTGGATTTTGATAATCGGGGGGCAGCACTGTGTGGCGGGGGCAGGTTGGTAGAGGACCTTTGTCTTACGGATGTTTAGTGTAAGGCCCATGCTCTCGTACGCTTTGAGGTGGTGTTGACGATGGTTTGGAGTTCGACCTCCGAGTAAGCGCAGACGCAAGCGTTGTCTGCATACTGTAATTCGACGACAGAGGATGGGATGACCTTGGATCTGGACTGGAGGCGACGGAGGTTAAACAGTTTCCCGTTTGTTCTGTAAATTAGCTCCACTCCAGTGGGGAACTTACTGGGGGTGAGATGGAGCATTGCAGCAAGGAAGATCGAGAAGAGCGTTGGTGCGATGACACAGCCTTGCTTGACTCCGGTTCGTACATGAATTGGGTCTGTGGTAGAACCGTTGGTCAGGATCACGGCTTGCATGTCGTCGTGAAGCAGGCGGAGGATAGTGACAAACTTTTGAGGGCAGCCGAATTTGAAGAGGACACTCCATAATCCCTCACGGTTGACAGTGTCCAATTCCCTTTTGAAAGCCACGATTGAGTCTGCCTCCACCACCCTTTCAGGCAGTGCATTCCAGATCCTCACTTGACTGTGGCAGCATCTTCTTCCTTTGTGAAGACAGATGCAAAGTACTCATGCTTTCTGCCTCCATGCGCAGGTCTCCTTTTTGGTCCCAAATCGGCCCCACCCCTCCTCTTACCATTTATATGCCTATAGAAGACTTTTGAATTCCCTTTTATGTTAGCTGCCAATCTATTCTCATACTCTCTCTTTGCCCCTCTTACTTTCTTTTTCACTTCCCATCTGAACTTTCTATATTCAGCCTGATTCTCACTCTTTCAAAGAGCCGGCACAGGTCTGATGGGCCGAATGGCCTCCGCCTCTGCTGCAAGATTCCCTGAAATTGAAATGAATAAGGCAGAAAATCACAGTCAGATGAAGGAAAATCAGTGCGGAGGACTGGATCAAGATTAATTAAATTCATCTCAATTAGGACAATGCGCGAGATAGCAAAAGATCGATAAGACGAAGACAGAAGTAGTTCGGGTGGGGTGGAGGAGAGGGAGATGTTCACACAATGACCTGGATTCATATGGAGGATCTTACAGATGTTAAAACACACCCAGTGTTCAAGTCTTGCAAACTCTAGAATTGAAACTAATATTTACCTTATGTATGGTGCTACCCAGCTTGGCGGGGGACATGCTGATTACCACACCAGCATGCTGAAGGGCGGCAATCTTTTCCTTGGCTCCGCCTTTACCTCCGGCGATGATGGCACCAGCGTGCCCCATTCGCCGGCCTGGTGGTGCAGTAAGACCAGCAATGAACGACACCACTGGCTTAGCATTGGGCCCCTGTAAAAACAGTAAGTAACACATCGATCATCAAGCACCGACAGGTAGATAGTTTCACTGGATCAGTAACCCAGAGAATGAGTTCAACTCCCGCCATGGGTTGAGAATTTAAATTGTTTTTTTTTTTTTTAAAAAGCTGGAAATAAAAAGCTGGCATCATTAAAAAAGTGACCACGAAGCTGTTGGATTCTCGTTAAAAACCCAGCTGGTATTCGTTAACGTCCTTCAGGGAAGGAAATCTGCCATCCTTACCCGGTCTGGCCTATATGCGACTCCCACGTCCCACACCAATGTGGTTGACTCTTAACTGCCCTCTAAATTGACCTAGCAAGGCACTCATCAGTTGTATCAATTGTAACTTGGGAGAGGGGCAATAAATACCAACCTTGCCAGCAACACCCACATCAAGAATGGAAAAAAATTGGTTTTTTAAATGCATTTCTTCTGTTTTTTTAAAGTAAATTATGACCAAATTAGAGATTTTGATAAATTAATTTTAGTCACAGAATGAATCCTCATTGGGTAATCACTCAAAATAAACAAATACGAGCTATTCCTTTAATTTTATTTTACAACGTATGTGAAGCCCATCATCAGAAAAGCATCCATCCATCCCCCTATACACCAGCCGACTCATTTTTCAAACTCAATCCCAGTGCCATCAGATCTAACTCAGGTTACAAACAGCAACTTGCATTGTTACAGCAATATAGAATAAGATCCCGCAGAGGAAAATAGGAATGGATCGCAGAGTCTCTGGGGTAAGTTAGGATAGGTGACGGGAGGATTGGTTAAAAAAAAAGTGAACTTTGAAAAAGACTTTGGAAAATGAGATAAAGGAGAAAAATAAACAACAGTGGACACTAAACCGGAGGGAAAATGGAGAGCGTTAGGTTGAGGGACCAAAAGCATAGGACATTTTTGAAAACTGGGAGGAAGGGACAAGACAGAAGATAGAAACATAGAAAAATAGGAGGAGTAGGCCATTCGGCCCTTCGCGCCTGCTCCGCCATTCAATATGATCATGGCTGATCCTCTATCTCAATACCATATTCCCGCTCTCGCCCCATACCCCTTGATGCCTTTTGTGTCTAGATAGGCTGAACCAAAGGTTATCTATGGTAGTGAAGCACAGGGGATGGGAAGTAACGCAGTGTCAGTGGAGCAGGCAATACTTTCAGCACACAAGGCATGAGGAGGTCATTGAGGTAGGGTGAGTCAAGGCCATGGGAGGATGCGAGGACATGCATGAGAATTTTGCAATAGCCACTGGGAAGCATTGGAGCTGTGAGAAGATGGGGTAATGGGAATGAGAGACTGTGTGTAGGCGAGGACAGCTGCTGCGGTGTTTTGAACGAGTTGCAACTTGTGGAAGACTGGACACAGGGTGTCAGTCTAGTCTCCACATTTGAGAAGTTGAGCCTCTAGGTGATGATGGCATGGACTAGGGTTTTGGCAGCCAAAGAGGGATGAGGTAATGGGCCGAGACGGGGCAGTATTGAAGAGGTGGAAGAAAGCAATCTTGCCAGTGGAGCAGATGTAGGGGAGGGAAACTCAGCTTCCAGTTGGGAGAGGGGGCGTAGTGCAATACGGCAAGATTCATCACCTCTTAATGAGGTCGAGGCCTATGCTGGCAGCAGGGGAGACTGGTGGCATGAAAGCCAGACGTATGCAGGTGCTGGTGAGGGAGCTCCTAATCTCAGTACTGCCAGTTTACGAGTAATGAGCAATCACATTGAGCAAGGAGGTACTTATACTGTCTATAATTTAATACCCCCTTCTCTGAAGGAAAGAGGAAGGCCGAGTTATACGTTATCTCTTGTATCATGTGCACCAGAAATTGTTGTGCCAAAAACTTATAGCATGTTTGTGTTGCTTTCCCCTTTTAACAAGAGGGTGACTAATTCTGAAGTGAAACGGTAAAAATAAACTATGAAGTAGAGCCAATTTTAGTATTAACGGAACAGAGCTACACTCACAGATTAGCCCTCCCCCCCACACAGTGTCAGAGAAAGTTATCAAGTGTTTCAAAAAGTAGGTTATATGTAAACGAAAAGCACACAGGACACTCTTGATTTATTGCCCATTAGTGTACAATGTAGAAGATCGCTCATTTATATGCATTATATTATATTATGTATCCACTTCTGGTCATTACCAAGATATATTGGCATTTGCTCTTTAGATCTCCCACTAGACAACAAGATACTGGTCTTGCCTGAATTGGTGAAGCAACCCCAATATAGATGCAGAGGGGAAGGAAATCTCAGATGCACGAGAGTCTTAGCTGTATTTCAATGTCCTCTGGCAGCTAGGTACAGGTTGTGGAGCTGTCCAGGCTGTTGAACATCTTAAGAAGTTAGCAGCAAGTCCAAAAAAACCCCCACACTTCCATTACAAAACTTGCCGATTCTATGTACATGGAAATCATTAGGAAATTTCAACAAAATTATCAAGAACCAAGTTCCCCTGATGAGCATGTCAAATCTGAACCTCCTTTTGAACATCCCCAACATGCTGTGTTGACAATGCCTTAAACTAATCTTCTTGCGCCACTCAGCAGCTGTCAAGACAGAAAAGGGAATCAACATCTTGTTCTTTTGGACGATGCTCAAGTCCAAGTCTACAGAGAGGAACAGCAGTAACCGAGATTAATGTTACAGTCAGAGCTACCATCTGGCCCTTGTGCCAACAACAATTTTTAGTGTGATCAACATCAAACCCTCGCCATCCACTGCGCACCACTTCTGTGCACAGGATTCTTCAAGAAGAAAAAACAAGAGACACAAGCAGCAGTAATGTTCCCATCAAACCAGTTTGGGGGATTGAGAATGAAAATAAAGGCCAGCTAAAATTCAATTTGAAATAGCAAATCCCTCTTCAGAATAGGAAATGTCTTAAGAAAATCTGCATGAAATATGATTTTTCCAAAATCAAAACCACAAATGTAGGATTGAAATCTGGTCAATACAGAAAGAACATTGAGCTTCCCTACTGGCTCGGTTGGGTTAGCTGGTGAGTAGCCGAGCCACACAGACCAGGTTCGATCCCCAGTTTATGCGGATTTATCTCATCTCAGTTGGGTGGTGGCACAGGTACGACGCTGGGTTCGAAATAAAATCTGCCCGTGTTCCTGTCTTTGACAGCTATCCGGTAACCCCTGCTGGGAGTGAACGATTGAGGGCAGAATCTAGCTGGGCAGTGATTCTCTTCCTCTCCCCGTGGTCAAATACCCTCGCAACGTTCACATTCAACATTCACTGCCGATGTTATTCACGCATGAATAATGGGTACTTGAGCAAGGTACCGAGGGACAACCACCAACTGTGAAGCTATACCCTAGCAACAACAACAACTTGCATTTATATAGAGCGCCTTTAACGTAGTAAACCATCCCAAGGCGCAAGAGCCAGCAGCGGAGGGAATATTTTCTTAAATCTCATAAAAATGAGGGGGCAAGTTGATAAAACTGTTTGCATGGGAGCCTAGGTTTTCGAAATAGGGGCAAGAAGGCAATGTTAAATCTGTACAAATCATTGGTTCAGCTGCAGTTAAAACATATGTACAGTTTCTGATGCTCTATTATAGGAAGGGTATCCAGGTCATGGGTGTATAGTTATGAAGAGAAACTACTGAAATTGGGCCTCTTCATTAGAACAGCGAAAGTTAAAGGCGATTTGATGAAGGGGTTTGATAAAGGTACATAAGGGAAAAAATAACACTTATTTCCACTGGTTGGTGATGTAATTACTGAGGGCATCAATTTAAGATCATCACCAAAAGAACAAAGAACGGTTCGAAGAAACACAAAAAACAAAATACTGCGGATGCTGGAAATCTGAAATCAAAACAGAAAATGCTGGAAATACTCAGCAGGTCAGGCAGCATCTGTGGAGAGAGAAACCGAGTCAACGTTTCAGGTCGAAGGGTCATCGACCTGAAACGTTAACCCTGTTTCTCTCTCCACAGATGCTGCCTGACCGGCTGCGTATTTCCAAGGTTAGAATGTGGCTATGTAGCAGGTCGTTAGGAAATGGGAATGCCCTACCCAAACAGTGGTGAAAACTGAATCCATTAAAGGGAAATGGATAAGTATTTGAATAAAGAACATTTATAATTTTAAAATTCTCTGAACTGCTAGTTTGATCCACATGAAGATAAAACCAACAGCTTTTGCAGTTGTGGGTTGGTCTAACCTGTAAAATTTATCAATAGTTCATAGTCATTTTAAGAATTAGGATACTACAGATTCAGCCAATGTGGGATGGAGTCAGAAAAGGAGCAGAGACATCGACTAAATCAGCTTGGGTTTTTTTTCTTAAAATTCATTCCGGGATGTGGGCATTACTGGCAAGGCCAGCATTTTGAAGAAGGGTTCGACCCGAAACGTCAACTCAAATTTCTCTCCACGGATGTTGCCTGACCTGCTGAGTTTTTCCAGCATTTTCTGTTGTTATTTCGGATTTCCAACATCTGCAGTATTTTGCTATCGTACCGTTATTTATTGACCATCCCTAGTTGCCATGAGGAGGTGAACCGCTGCATTGTAGCAGCTTGATACAACGGAGTGGCTTGCTAGGACACTTCAGAGGGCAGTTAAGAGCCAAGCGCATTGGGGTGGGACTGGTCACATATAGGCCCAGACCAGGTAAGTACAGCAAAGGACATTAGTGAACCAGTTGAGTTTTTGTGACAATCCAACAGTTTCATAATAACTTTTAATGATATCAGCGTTTTATTTCCAAAATTCAAATTCTCAAACTGCCGTGGTAGGATTTGAACTCTGGACGACTAGTCCGGTAACCACGACACTACCCCACCCCACCCACAAGGTGAGGATAGAAGTGTTTGCTCAATCTCTGGCATTAGACACAAGAGCAGGAGGCCAGTTTGCCGTTCTCGTGAGGATTCTTACCGTAACAAGGGATATGGGGAGAAGGCAGGAACAGGGTACTGAGTTTGGATGATCAGCCATGATCTCATTAAATGGCGGAGCAGGCTCGAGGGGCCGAATGGCCTACTCCTGCTCCTATCTTCTATGTTTCTAAGGCTTGTAATGCCATGTTACTAGTTGGGTGTCTCCAGTGCGTAGAAGGATTTCTACAGTCAGATAGGATTTGACTAGCACTGTAAATGTGAAACACACTTCGATGTGATCCAGTAATAATCAGCAACTAGTTTATAGAGCAACGTTAGATCTTTACAATTCAAATTATTTTCGGTTCTAAATTCAAAAAAACATTTCCGTCCTTGATAAATGTGATACAGTTGCCACATTTTCAACAATGTGCTTTTCATTACTGCAAACTGTATCGGCCCAACAAAATCTACAGGCACTGCGATGTGCTTTTCACCGATGTTCCAACTTGAAATAAGTTACCCGATATTTTTAATATGTTACCCGATTTAATCAGGCTCCTTGTTACGGTAAGAATCCTCACGAGAACAGCAAACTGACCTCCCGCTCTTGCGTCTAATGCCAGAGATTGAGCAAACACTTCTACCCTCACAAGTTTCTAATGTATAGTCAAAGGGATAACATTGTGTTGTTCAGATCTTTCTAACAAAAATAGGATGAATTCTCAGTATCCTCAATACTAGTTTTAGAGCAATTGTTTTTGAAACGGTCTCCTCAGGTTCCTAATCATGCAGACATTCCCAATCCAAGTAACCATTTTTCACATCAGCCCTGACACTGAACAGACTACACAACCATGAAAGTCATCGTGGCCGAACTCAACCCGGTCCTCATCAAACATCCATGTCTATGCACCCTCCAGCAGGGAGCAGTGAATAGGGATCGCGAGCAGTACTTCAGCTGATCTCTTCCCCCCCACCCACTTCCCCCCCACGTCTCCTTCCCAAGCTCAGCACGTAGGCTGGCTAACTCCGCACAGACCACAGAATAAACTGGGAGCGTCCTTGGCTGTGCGGTTCAGTGCCGCAGTGCAGGTACTGACAGGGCCCACTTGAGTTTTATTTTCATGCGGCAGGACTCATTAGCAGGAACTTTCAATTCACTTGAGCAGTGACATATTTTTGATCACGGATAGATAACTTGGTCAATAAACTCCAAAACATGAGCAACTCCTCTCTACCGTCTCTTCAGGGTTAAACAAACAACAGCTTGTATTTATAGAACACCTTTAACGTAATAAAACGGCCCAAGGTGCTTCACAGGAGCGTTAACAAAATTTGACACCAAGTCACAGAAGGAGATATTAGGGTAGGTGACCAAAAGCTTGGTCAGAGATAGGTTTTAAGGAGCGTCTTAAAGGAGGAATGAGAGAGGCGGAGAGGTTTAGGGAGGGAGTCCCAGAGCTTAAGGCCTAGGCAGCTGAAGGCAAGGCCACCAATGGTTGAGCGATTATAATCAGGGATGCTCAAGAAGCCAGAATTAGAGGAGCGCAGAGATCTCAAAGCGTTGTAGGGCTGGAAGAGGTTAGGGATAGGGAGGGATGAGGCCATGGAGAGATTTGAAAAGGATGAAAATTTTAAAACTGAGGTGTTGCCGGACTGGGAGCCAATGCAGGTCAGGTGATGGATGAATGGGGCTTGGTGAGAGTTAGGATACGGGCAGCATTGTTTTGGAAGAGCCCAAGTTTAAGATGGGAGGCCAGGAGAGCAATGGAATATTCGAGTTGAGAGGTAACAAAAATAGTGAAGAGAACCAGAAGTCCAGGCTGGGTATAGATTCTGGGGAGAAGCATGGATCATGAGACATGTTACAAATAGTTATGCTTCTTACTTCTTTTGTTCAACTTTTACCTGGCTTAATCTGCTTGGCCACCATTATATTCCATCAACTGAATCTATCAATATCCTCCTTCAAAGAAAAATGTAATATTCCCAAGATTAGTCCCTGTGCACAATGCCACGTGCAACACGGCGTATTTAACAACAGTGCCGGCACTTCTAAAGTAATTCATTGTACATTCCATAGAATCTACAGCACAGAAACAGGCCATTCGGCTCAACTGGTCTATGCCAGTGTTCATGCTCTTCATGAACCTCTCCCACTCTACTTTATCTAACCCCATCAGCAAAATGTTCTATTTCTTTCTCCCTCATGTACTTATCTGGCCTCCCCTTAAACACATCTATGAAGCACTTTGGGATGCTTCTGATACAAGATGCTTTCTCACATGCAAAGTTTAACTCTTAATTAGTCCTTTGATTAACTTTCACTGGATTTTACATCAACCACCACATCAGGATACTAAATATCAATAACCAGTACAACCAATGCAACACAGCAAGGGTTTTCATTTCATAGGCGAGTGAAAACCTGTGGACTTTTTCCAAATAAAGAGAACAATGCCAGCCATTTGTTAAGAGGAAAGATAAAGTACGCACACAGGATTTTCCTCGTTCCTTGAATTTTAACCGCCACAAAGTTTAGGACAGTGCATCATTACAACGGAGGGAAGGCAATATCAAAAGCATCAGCCCAGTTTCAAAGCTGTAATTGGGACAGGCTTGTAAGAGTTCCGCAATCCTTCCTCAATTCCCACATCACACAAGCAGCACAATCTCAGTACGTCTGTGATCGAGCAGCACACTAGGTGAGCAGGCAAATGGCAAGGAACAATCTTTTGTACAGCATAATAAATCTCATGCATCCAAACTCCGGAATAAACCACGAGGTAGGAGGGTGACAGGAAGGGATGTGCAGGATGAACTTCAAAAGAATGATTTGCAGAAACAGGGGGGGGGAAGAACCTCCCCTTCCTCCAAGCCAGCATCACCAACTCAACAATCAACATGCCACAAATCAACACTTGAAGTGCATGGCTCCCATGCGGATCTGGTTTAAAATTAATAATGCAAATTTTAAAAAAAAACAAAGCCCTTTAGTGAGAGTTTAGGGCACTGCATCATCCAATAATACAAGCCCTACAACTAAAACACACAGATTTGTGTGGATCTTTATTATAAATTTATATTAAAATTACACGCATCTAAAAACAGGGGAATGAAATGAACCCAGGTCACCTTGTGAAAATGTTAGCACAGCACGTTATTATACATGCAGATCTTGTTTAAATGAATGAATATGTATATACATTGATACCTGGCAGGCAGCCAGCCCAGGAACATGCCGAGAAACTGAAAACAGTGCTGCGGTGTTGAAATTCAGTCCCTGGTTGTTCCTTAACTACCGTGGGGGGGGGGGGGGGGGGGGTTTCTGTGCTAATACAATCAATTAATTGATGCACAGTAATCATTAACATCAAGTTAAATCTATACGATTAAAAGTCTCACATACAAAGCATTTCACACTTCAAATATGGCACAAAAACATTGGCCCAGAAATTCGGGTCTCCACGGGTGAGTACGCAGGGGTACTCGCCCGTAAGCCCAATGGAAGTGCCGGTTTCCTGCATGCACTGCGCATGCGCGGGAAACCGGCACTTCCGTTCCCCTGAAAGCAGGGGTTCAGAGGTCGAACGCGTGTGCGGGAGAGGCAGCGCGTGCGCATTGAACTTCCGTTTTTTTTTTTTTTTTTTTGCAGGTTTTCCCGGGAAGGTAAGTCTCCAGAAGTTAGACATGTAAAAAGCAGGCGTAAGGCCTGCTTTTTACAAGGTAAGTGGTGAATTAATTAAAATTAAAACAATTTTTCCACAGGTTTATTATTTTTAAATACTTTAAAGAAAGGTAAGTTTATTTTTAGCCCCGTTAGAAGATAATTTTTTTTTTTTTTAATTTAAATTATTGTTTAAAATAAGTTATTTCATGTAATTTATAGTTTATTTAAAAATGTGATTAAAAAAAAAAAATATTTGAAGATTTAGTGATGTTTTGGGGCCCGTAGTTATTTCTAAGTTTGACAGCACTTCCTGTCAGACTTATGAATGGAGCATTCCCTGCTCCGATTGGCTCTCCATGGCCCACGTGATCCATGGGGACGCATCGAACTAACTGCGCCCCTGGGATACGCAAGCACTGTGCGCCGGCAGCTGGAGCAGGCCCAGGATCGGAATTCCACGGGGGCCCACAGCACAACGGCCGGCACGCTAGGTAGGTGCAGATCGGGGGCTTGCACCCGCGGGAAGCCCCCGACCCGAATTTCTGGGCCAATATGCTTTTCAATTTTGTTTGTTGGTCAAGCTGATATCGGGCAGACATAAAAACCCATCATCAGGGTCTCCAAACCAAGCAGTGAAGACCTCCACATGGATAGAAATTCTGCTGGTATGATAATGAATGCAGGCTCTCTCCTTGTAGGGTCACAGCCAACTAGCCTGAGCCCAGGGATTTTAGGCATCGGTTGGCACCAGTCAAGGCTTAGAATCATAGAACAGAAATTTACAGCACAGAAGGAGGCCAGTCGGCCCGTCATGTCTGTGCCGGCCGACAAAGAGCTATCCAGCCTAATCCCACTTTCCAGCTCTTGGTCCGTAGCCCTGCAGGTTACAGCGCTTCAAGTGCACATCCAAGTACTTTTTAAATACCACGAGGGCTTACAGACCCCGCTAGTGTGTGCCGGATACTGCTGGTCTTCAGCACAACTCACCATAGCAGCAGTGTTGACTGGCACCATCCTTCTGACCACTGACAGATTCAACACCATTCTTCTGACTGATTTAACAATGTGGTGTGTGTGTGTGTGTGCTAGGCCGTTGCAGCAGAGCCTGGTCTCCAATTGTCTTGGATCCCCTTGCCATTGGACCAAGACCTTGCTCTGTCAAGCCCGTGTGGTAGCTGGTGTGCAACGGCCACCTCACGTTAAAAGAATTCACGCACAGGCATCTTCCACCCTTTAAAATGAAGTTCGGGACCTGGAACATCAGGACCCTCATGGACAACCCCATCTGTGACAGAGACTGTAGGTCCCGCATTGGACTCAGCAGTCAGCTGAGAACCCATTTTTAGTGTGGAAGCAAGTCATCCTCGGCTCCGAGGGACTGCCTAAGAAGAACCACCTGTACACAGCCACCGATTCCCACAGCAGTCACTGAAGAGTGATTGCAGTGGAAATCCTGGCTGATCTCTTCCTCCCGCAACCCCACCCCACTCCACAGCCCAGGGGAACTGAGGCCAACTGTAGTGGCCCCCACTCTCACTCCAGATCAAACTGGGGACATTCTGAGCTCTGTGGTTCAGCACACCAGCTGCTGTACTCACCTCCCGAGCCCTGGGGCAAGTTGCAAAGCGTTTCTATTCTTCGGTTCAGCAGCTGAATATCCAATCTGACTGCTTAAAATGGGGAAACTATATGACCCGATATAGCAGCTCCTGCACACGATTTCCATTCTAATTCAAGGAAAGGCTTCCTTAATCAGCTCAGCAACCGACAGCTTATTCAACTACAAATGAACATTTTACAGAAGCCCACCCCATACACTTTTTAAAAAAGGAGTCTTGTACATACCATATTGCGCTGTTGCAAAAATTCTGCCGCATCCTCCTCAGCGTTGCCTCCAATCTCTCCGATTAGAACGATGCCTTCTGTTTTGGGGTCCTTCAGGAAGACGTCAAGGCAATCAATGAAGTCTGTTCCATTGAAAGGATCTCCACCAATACCTAGCATTTAAATCACCAAAATTACTGCGCATTTCAGCTCTACAAATTAAGGTTGCACAAGGGGTACGGTAGCTCAGTGGTTATATCACTGTAACAGAGGCCAGGACTAATGAGGCATGAGATCAAATCCCGCCACGGCAGCTGGGAAATTTAACTGCAATTAAATAAATCTGGAATATAAACCTAGCATCAGTAATGGTAACTGTGAAACTATCGGATTGTCATTAAAAACCCATCTGGCCTCACTAATGGCCTTTAGAGAAGGAAGCCTGCCGTCCATAACTAGTCTGGCCTATAGGTAACTCCAGACCCACAGCACTGTGGCCGACTCTTAACTGCCCTCCAAAATGGCCTAGCAAGCCATTCAGTTATATAAGGCGGCTCACCAGCACCTTCTCAAGGGCAATTAGGGATGGGCAATAAATGCCAGCCTTGCCCAAATATCGTGAATGAATAAAATAAAAAGCTTGTTTCATCGCTTGGACACAAGCATTCAGTTTAAAGAACAAGTCCAATTTTTTTGGACTATAGAAGCAATTTCCAGGTTTATTTACTTCCCAAGTTTTCAGTCACTCACTGTCCAGATTTAAAGGCCACAGGGCACGGATTTTTTTCTTTAATCATGGCACACATTACGAAAGGTTCTGGTCGATAATCGTGTGACTGGCAGATCTGAGTAATTAGTTTTTGCCAACGGCATGGGGAGCTGTAGGGAAAGAGAGCAGAGGACAAGCAGAGCACCAACAATCATTCCTCAGCACCCTGTAGCGTGCCTGCTCCCGAACTGGCACAGCAATCAGCCATACTCATGGGCAATGTTCCCACTAAGCCACACGTCCGCGCAGCAGTCTGGAGGTCTTGCGCAGGCCGCTCACCGGCTCCTACATGGAAGAAACCGTGCACGTGCGGAGATTTGAATGGGCCGCGCATCCAGTTAAAGGGACCACGCACAAAAAAAAATTTGAGGGAACGTTGGTCATGGGTCTTTTTGGGAATATACATTCAGTCATTTGTACCCTGTAACGCGCATGCTTCCCCCAACTACCACAGCGTTCGGATGGGGTCTTTTTGGGAATTGAAAGTCTCTGGATTTCCCCTTCCAGCCAAAATGAAGATGGATGGGGACCAGCATCCGAGTCAAGGATAGACAAATAAACACAGGAACAATCAAGACTAAAATGCAGATTTAAAATGTTTTTGATCAGGTTTTGGATTATCTTTTCATCCACTTGAACAGTTATGCTGAATAACTGTAGCTTACAGCTCTACGAAAGTCACAGCCAAAACAGACGTTGGCAAATATTAATTTATACCACCTTTTTTAGGGGTGCCAAACTCTGAAATACTGTCATAATTCTGAGAAATGCGACTTCTCTGGCTACTTAAAGTACACCACACGTTATCTCTACAGCTGTGAATGCTGGACATCAAAGGGCAAGAAAGGCTCAGAAAAGAGTGGGGAGAAAAAAAAATGAAGCTGAGGGGGACCCCAAAAGTGGCAGAAGCTATTTTGATATTGTTTTCAGTGGCGGTGTTTGCATCCCTGGTTCGTGAAGCGTAGGTCTCGTGTTGCTGGCTGCCACCCTAGCGGAAAGCTGCAAAACTCACCGAGGCCAGTGCCCAGAAAAACATGCGTGTTTTTCTAAACCAGCCGGAAAAGCAAACAACGGCAGCGACGAAGCTGCAAGTCATAACGTTACAGTATAACTTGGATCAAGATACACGCTGTATCCGTAACGGTGGAAACATCACGAGCGTGGTAACGATTGCACTGTTCCCACACAGTTTTCTTGGCACAGCTGCACCTATGGCAACACAGGATGAAAACACATGGCATGCAAGACAGGTCCGACCCTGGCATGAAAGCACGTGACTTACCAACACAGAGAGACTGGCCCAGTCCAACCTGGGTCGTCTGGTGAACAGCTTCATATGTTAGTGTACCAGATCTTGATACAATACCTGAAAACAAATACATTTGCTGGTTGAAAACATGAAAAATCCCAACTAAGATAGTTTCCGAGTTACAACGGTTCAGCATGCGATATCCCTATTACGTTCCCTATTTCAATTCGGTGTCAGCCGTGGCTCAGTGGGCAGCACCCTTGCTTCGGAGTCGGAAGGTTGTGGGTTCAAGTCCTGCCCCAGAGGCTTGAACACAAAAATCTAGGCTGACACTCCAGTGCAGTGCTGAGGGATTGCGGCACTGTCGGAGGTGACACGTTAAACCGAGGCCCCGTCTGCTCTCTCAGGTGGACGTAATAGATCCCGTGGTGCTACTTCGAAGAGGGGAGTTATCCCCGATGTCCAGGCCAATATTTATCCCTCAGTCAACATCACTAAAAGGAGATTAGCTGGTCACTATCGCATTGCTAAGGCTAAGGGGAATCAAGGGATATGGGGAGAAAGTAGGGACAGGGTACTGAATTTGGATGATCAGCCATGATCGCATTGAATGGCAGAGCAGGCTCGAGGGGCCGAATGGCCTACTCCTGCTCCTATCTTCTATGTTTGCTGTTTATGGGAGCTTGCTGTGTTTCCCACATTACAACAGTGACTATACTTCAAAAAATACTTCATTGGCTGTAAAGCGCTTTGGGATGTCCGGTGGTCATGAAAGGCGCTATAGAAATGTAAGTCTTTCTTTCTTTCCTTCCGAGACTCTTAACTGATCTCTGAAGTCACCCCGTTGTATCTAACAAATGTGTTTTGAATTGTGCTGGTGCACTGCCAAGACCTTGCACTAAAGAAAAGCTCGGAGCTAAATTTCCCCTTTCCTCGTCTGAATATGCTGACTCTTACTGGGGTACAGCTCCACCGAGCTCGGCCACTTGGTGTTCATTCTTTACGATGGAGCCGAAGCCAAATGTGTTATAGAAACACAGAAGGTAGGAGCAGGAGTAGGCCATTCGGCCCCTCGAGCCTGCTCCGCCATTTAATGAGATCATGGCTGATCATCCAAATTCAGTACCCTGTCCCTGCCTTCTCCCCATATCCCTTGATCCCCTTAGCCTTAAGTGTTTTAGGCTGATCAACCCAATCCTGCCCTCAGCTGAAGGTCCAGACACGTGGAATCAGAGCAAAACCAGACTAATACTTTCCCTTCCTTAATCCAGGGCTCGGAGATCAACTGTTGCCCCCCACCCCCCCCCAATTACTGTCTGGACTGAATATTTTAAATTTAGCAAGGACTGAGAATCGAACCTTTTTACGGTTCCTATCTGTACAGCTCAGATCGACTGGTGGAACCATAGTAAACTGCAACAGCGATTTATTTTGATATTTGAGACTTAATAGAGAAATTGAGTGCTTAGCCAAAATCAGCCAGGAATCCTTTTCCTAACTGCTGCCCAGTGACCTCCCCAGAAAGTGTCCATGAGTGGATGTCAGGTGACAGCAGGATTAGACTCGGTGGTAATGCCCTTCACGTTGAATAGGCTCCTGACACTCAATAACCATAGGCATGCAAAATGTCCACTTGAACTAGGTGTCAGAGGATGGCTGATGACTGTGAAACCAGGGCCTTCAGGGGAGCAGAGGAGAAAGTTGGGCTAAAGAACTCACACAGAATAACCGGTCAAGAGATACGGGTATGAGGAGAGAACATTTCAATAGAAAATCTCCCAAAAAACTCGGCAGTTCATATCAATCGCCCCCTGCCTTAGCTAAACGTATTTTAGCTCCCAGTCTCGCTATGCCCCAAATTTTAAAATGTTGTACTTGTCTTCAGAACCCTCCATGTCCTCACCCCTCCCTATCCTCATTACCTCCTCCAACCCTACAACTTGCCCCCAAAATTTCTGTTATTCTGACTCCCATCGCCTTGTAGATCCCCTCTCCCTGCCTTGCCTTCAGCTGCCTGTACCCCACTAGCTGGAATTCCCTATCTACCTCACCACTTCCCTCTATTCTTTACAAGACCTCATTGACCAAACCCTTGGTCACCTTTCTTAATCTCTCGTTTGGCTTGGCAGCTGTTTGCCCCTCTAAACTCTGAAGTGTCCAGAGACATTTTTCCCACATTAAATATATATATATATATATATATATATATATATACACATATATACACTAGCTGAAGTGCCTGGCGGTGCTGAGGGTTTTTTGAGGGCATGTTGTTGGAAGAGAGAGAGAGAGAGAGAGAGAGAGAGAGAGAGGAGGGGGTGGGGGAGAGGAGGGGGTGGGGGGAGAGGAGGGGGTGGGGGAGAGGGGGTTGGGGGGGGGGGAGAGAGGGTTGGGGGGGGGGGGAAGAGAGGGTTGGGGGGGGGAAAGAGGGGGGGGGGGGAGGGAAAAGAGGAGGAGGGGGGGGGGGGGGAAGAGTGAGACAGAGGAAAGGAGAGAGGGTGAGTGGCCCGCGGCCGCAAATGGAGCCAAGCCCCGGGAACGGGCGTGAGCCGGCTTGAGGCTGCGAGAGACGGCCGGGCCCGGTTGTCAGGGTAACCCTTCCCCCCCCTCCCGAGACACGGCCGGGCCCAGTTGCCGGGGTAACCCTCCCCCACCTCCCGAGCCCCGGCCCCCCCCCCCGCCCTCCCGAGCCCCGGCGGCCCCCCCCTCCCTCCCTCCCTCCCGATCACCCCCACCCGCCCTCCCGAGCACCGGCCCCGCCCTCCCGCGCCCCTCCCCGAGCTGGCTTGAAGACCGCCAATTGTGGCTGGGCCTGCGCTACCGCGCTCTGTGTCTCGGGCTTGAGACGCCGCCCGGGACTGGAGGGAGGGAGCGAGTGAGTCGGAGCACGCCCAGTTACACCCTGAATGCGCATGTGCAGCACGCACACAGCTTGCTGGTAATTGTAGTCGTTCCTTGTCACGTTGGACTGAGGCTTCCCTGGTTACTGTTGCTAGGTGACATGAGGAGAAGGAGCCGCAATGTTTTTTTTTAAAGATAAAACCCCCGAGAGAAATAAGGAGCTATGAACAGAGTTTATTTATATTTTTAGGAAAAAACTGCAGTAAATTTTTTTAAAAGTCGGTAATTAAAGCGGGGAAAAATCCATTAAACGTTCTCCCCACCCCCCGTCTGCCTCCGAATGAAAACCGCGACGTCTTTGTCGGAAAGCGCTCCCTGGGTTTTTAAAAAAATAAAAAAAAGTTGATTTCCAATGCAAGTGTGGAGGAAATGGCCGAAATGTTTGTATTTCTTTTTAAAAAGATAAAACCCCGATGGGAAAAAGAAATGAATAGTTAAGAATCAAGATGGCTGACACTCACCTCAGTTCAGAATGATTAGGCCCGCCCACACACGCACCGATTGGTCAACCATCAGGTCACTGAAGTGTAGGATTGGTCAATCGTCACGTCACTCAACTCTAAGATGGTCCGCCCGCACACACAATGAACCCGCCCCCGTGACGCAGCGATTGGTCGACCGTCGGGTCGCTCGACTGTACGATTGGTCAACCTTCACGTCACTCGATGCTAATGAGCGGATAATGAGCGGAATTTTGAACGTTTTTGGTATACCGTCGGCACAATTTTTGTCCAACCAAAAAGTAAATACGCCTATGAGAGTCCCCTAATGATAAGCTTTCTTTTGATATAACATATGTGTAGGTACGCTCTATAACTTTTGATTGTATAGCCAGACAGAGAGAGCGAGCGAGCGCGAGAGCGAGAGCGAGAGAGCGAGAGAGAGAGCGAGAGAGAGAGCGAGAGAGAGAGCGACAGAGAGAGCGACAGAGAGAGCGACAGAGAGAGCGACAGAGAGAGCGACAGAGAGAGCACCACCGACCATATCTATACCCTTCACACTCTCATTGAAAAACATATACACCAAACAAAAAATGGGAAAATATTCGCTTGTTTCATTGACTTCAAGAAAGCCTTTGACTCTATTTGGCACGAAGGGCTCTATTACAAACTTCTTCAGTGTGGAATAGGGGGCAAAGTCTATGACCTTACTAAATCGATGTATCTGAAAAATAAATGCGGTGTCAAAATTGGAGAAAAACGCACCGGTTTCTTCACCCAGAGAAGAGGCATCCGGCAGGGTTGCAACTTGAGTCCGACCCTGTTCAACATATACATAAATGAGTTAGCAGACAAGCTGGAGCAAAGCGAGTCACCGGGTCTCTTTCTCCTGGATGGGGGAAGTGAAATCCCTGTTCTATGCGGACGACCTGGTTCTGCTGTCTCCCACAGAACAGGGATTACAGCAACATTTAGACCTACTCGACAAATACTGCCAAAATTGGGCCCTGACAGTAAATCTAAAGAAAACCTCATGATTTTTCAAAAAAGGCCCAGATGTCAGGAAAACAAATACCAGTTTACTCTCAGTGATACCATCATAGGACACACTATGAGCTACACTTACCTTGGTCTAACCATTACAGCATCAGGGAGCTTCAACATAGCAGTGAATGCACTAAAAGAAAAAGCCTGAAGAGCCCTATATGCAATAAAAAGAAAATTCTACAACATCCAAATTCCAATCAAAATCTGGCTCAAAATATTTGATAGTATAATCCTGCCCATTGCGCTGTATGGTAGTGAAGTATGGGGCCCACTCAATCACCATAGCTACACTAAATGGGAAAAACACACAATAGAAGCACTACATGCAGAATTTTGCCGAAGCATTCTTCGCACCCAAAGGAAAACACCAACAAATGCATGTAGAGCCGAACTAGGCAGATACCCACTGATAATAAACATCCAAAAACGAGCACTAAACTTTCTAAATCACCTCAAATCTAGTTCCCCAGACACCCTTCATTTTAAAGCCCTCCAGACCCAAGAGCTGAACCCAGAAACGAGTCCCCTGAGTCAGTTGTTACTGAAACTAAGTTCTCCTACCCAGCCGGACCCTGACCAGTCCCAGACCAACACTGCTCCCCAAACACCAATCCGAGTGAACCAAATCATTAAACAATGCAAAGAAACCTACCTGGAACATTGGAACACAATAACCAAAAGCCAAAGCAGATTAGAATGCTACCGGGCCCTAAAAAGAGAATATAAACTGGCAGACTATCTCTCGACCATCAGAGACACAAAACAGAGACAGACCCTCACCAGATACAGACTAAGCGACCACCAACTGGCAATTGAAAAAGGAAGATACAAGAAATCCTGGCAACCTAAAGAAAATAGATTATGTGATCACTGTCTGGCCGGCGAGGTTGAGACAGAGGTGCACTTCCTCCTAAAATGCGAAAAATTCAACGAGACAAGAAACATATATTTTGACAAGCTCAGCCTTACAACCCCAGATTTCAAAGAATTGGATGACCTGTCAAAATTAAGAATAGTCCTGGGGGAGGGAGACAGACCATATCTTGGTGCCCAATATGTAACAACATGTCACAACCTGAGGAACATTGAGTGACTAATGAGCACACCCATAGCATATATACGCTAAAAATGTTTAAATCAATACCGAATGTACCCAACGACTGTTTTAAATTAATACTGAATGCACCCAACGAGGGTCAACGACTGTTTAAATTAATACTGTCTGTACCCAACGAGGGTCAAAAACATTTGACACCTACAGCATGTTGGAAACCTGTACTTTTTGTTATGTAAGCTTTGGCAACATGGTTCCCTGTAAACTTTCATGCCAATAAAGCAATTGAATTGAATTTGACAGAGAGAGACAGACAGAGAGAGAGAGAGACAGAGAGAGAGAGACAGAGAGAGAGAGAGAGAGAGAGAGAGACAGAGAGAGAGAGACAGAGAGAGAGAGAGAGACAGAGAGATGTCACACCAGCCATCGCAAATCGGAACAACCTTGACTGTGAAATAAATAAAAGCGGTAGGGAGGTAGTGCAACTCTGCCGAGCCTTAGGCCTGTACCTAGTTAACGGTAGGTTCAGAGGGGACTCCTTAGGGAGACTCACATATTCCTCAACTCTTGGGTCTAGTGTGGTGGATTATACAATCACTGACCTGGACCCCTGCGATATCAACGCATTCACTGTCAGGCAGCAATCCCCCCTCTCAGACCATAACCAAATAAATGTGTACCTTAAACTTTCTGCCCAAACCACAGACACAAAAAAGGAACCCAGTAAGCTCCATAAAATAAACCAGACATACAGATGGGCCCCAGACAGTGGAGATAAATTCATCACAGCACTAAATTCACCTGATCTCACAAGTAAAATATCAAAATTTAAAGAAAATCTATATGAGATCACCAGAGATGGTGTAAACATGGCCATAGAGGATATAAATATGATCTTCCATGAGGCAGCTGTAAAAGCCGACCTTGTGAAACAGAAGAGAAAACGTTACAAAAGACAAAATAAAAATGAGAAATGGTTTGACCACGAATGCAAAAATGCCAGAAAAGACCTGAGAAAAATATCAAACCAAAAGCATCGCCAACCAAACAATCCAGACCTACGTATTAGATACAATGAGACCCTCAAAAGATATAAACACACCATTAGGAACAAAACACAAAATTATACCCACAAAATACTCGAAGAAATTGAAAACTCCATTAATCCAAATCAATTCTGGGATATGTGGAATAACCTGAGTACAACACAATTGCAAGCATTACCAATCCAAGACGGCGACATCTGGAGAACACATTTTGAAAACCTCTACAAAGACATCCCAATGAACGAAACAAACCCAAGTCAACATCATGTCACAGAAAAACTCCACACATTAGAAGCAACAATTAAAGACAACCAAAACCCTCTAGACTCCCCAATCACATGGAAAGAACTGGCCACAAAAACAAAATCTCTCCACCTAAAGAAAGCCTGTGGTCCAGATGTGGTAAACCACGTTCACTATTGTATCACTGTTAGTAGTTAGCACTGTTCACCACTGTTCGTTATAACTGTATCACTGACCACTATTGTATCACGGTACGAGGTCGCCTCTTGCCACACTGCTATACCTGGGATGACCACTGCCGACTCCGCCTTGGCTCCACCCACCAGGCCAGGTATAAAGGTGAGCGACTGGCTGGTATTCCTCCTGCTTGGATCGGATCACCCACGAGAGTGGGCTCTGTTATTTAGTCAATAAAAACCTTTAGTCACCTTCGTAACTCTTCGCCTTTTATTGGAGGAATTGATAGGTATATCAATTTTATTGACTAAATTTAATGATGTCCAACAACGAGTCACAACCGGCGGAGGAGCCACCAGCGCAGCTCCCAGGAGCACAGCCACACCAGCCAGCTTGGCTGCGAGCCCTCAGACCGCCGTACCTGGACCTGAACCCACGAGCAGCAAACTCAGCCGCAGACTTTAAACACTGGCTGGTCTGCTTCGAATCATACCTGAGAGAATCCAGCGTCCCTCAGGCATCCAAACTAAGTGTCCTGCAGGCACAACTGAGCCCGAGAGTATACACTCTCATCGAGGACATGACTACCTACGAGACCGCCATCAACCTGCTGAAACAGAAGTACCGGACCCCGGTAAACTACATGTACGCTAGGCACCTCCTAAGATCACGGCCGCAACAGCCAGGAGAATCAGTAGCCGAATTCTCACAGGCGCTATATGCACTCGCCAGGAACTGTGAGTTTAAATCGGTGTCGGCAGCCGAAAATACTGAAGATAATATCCGCGACGCATTCCTGAAAGGCCTACGGTCCGAGTACTCACGGCAAAGACTGCTGGAAGCTAAAGACCTCAGCATGGAAAAAGCTGAAGCCCTCGCTATCTCCCTGGAAGTGGCCCACCAAGATCAGGAAGCATTCACCAGGTACTGCTCGCGACCCTGGGACTCGGGCCCGACCCCTACCACAGCACCCTTCCCAGCGCCGCCCCCGGGACCTACCTCTGCGTCGGCGTCCCGGACCCGACCGGCCCCGCCACCCCCGGCACCGGCCCCGACATCGGGCATCCGCGATCGGGCCGCCGGCTGTTTTTTTTGTGGCCAGGAGAAGCACCCGAGGTCGCGCTGCCCAGCCAAGAACTCCATATGTAAAACCTGCCTGAAGAAAGGCCACTTCTCCAAGGCCTGCAGGAGCGGATCCTCAGAGGCCAGCAGTGCCGCATGCGAACTATGGGGGCGGCCATCTTCGTTTAGGGCAACTGAGGCCAGCATCCCCACACATGAGTCATGGGGGCGGCCATCTTTGTTTAGGGCAACTGAGGCCAGCATCCCCACACATGAGTCATGGGGGCGGCCATCTTTGATTAAGGCAACCGACCCCAATAGTGCCTCATGGGGCCCTACCTCGTGGGAGACGCCATTTTACTCACCACGCCCGACCGCCTCGCCCGCAGATGACAACGACTCGCTCGGCTACACACTAGCTTCCGTCACCCTGGACCAAGCCCGCCCGCACCATCTGTCCAAGTCAATGATGGACATCAAAGTGAACGGCCACGCCACGACCTGCCTGTTCGACAGCGGAAGCACGGAGAGCTTCATCCACCCAGACACGGTGAGCCACTACTCCCTCTCTGTCCTACCAACGCGCAGCCGAATCTCGATGGCATCGAGGTCCCACGCCACGGACATCAGCGGCTACTGTGTCGTGACCCTGTCGGTTAAGGGCACGGAGTATAAAAACTTTAAACTCCTCGTCCTCCCCCATCTCTGCGCTGCCGTCCTACTAGGGCTGGACTTCCAATCCCACCTCCAAAGCGTAACCCTAGCATACGGTGGACCCCTCCCCCCACTCACAGTCAACAACCAGCAAACGTTAAACCGCCCACCGCGTAACACCTGCAGCCTCTCCACCCTCAAGGTCCCGCCACCCTCTCTGTTTGCTAACCTTACCCCTGACTGCAAACCCGTCGCTACCAAAAGCAGGCGGTATAGCGCCGGGGACAGAGCCTTCATTAGCTCTGAGGTGCGGCGCCTCCTGAAAGAGGGCATTATCGAGGGGAGCAGCAGCCCCTGGCGTGCCCAGGTCGTAGTCGTAAAGACCGGCGATAAAAACCGCCTGGTCATCGACTACAGCCAGACCATAAACAGATATACCCAGCTGGACGCATACCCCCTCCCCCGCATATCTGACATGGTCAATCAGATTGCACAGTATAAAGTATTCTCGACCATCGACCTGAAGTCGGCCTACCACCAACTCCCTATCCACCCTGAGGACCGCCAGTATACCGCCTTCGAGGCGAATGGGCGCCTATACCACTTCCTTAGGGTCCCCTTCGGTGTCACTAATGGGGTCTCGGTCTTCCAAAGGGAGATGGACCAGATGGTTGACCAGAACGAACTGCAGGCTACATTCCCCTACCTAGATAACGTCACTATCTGCGGCCGCGACCGGCAGGAACATGACGCGAATCTGGAGAAATTCCTCCGTACGGCCCAACGGCTGAACCTCACCTACAATAAGGAGAAATGCGTGTTTAACACCACGCGCCTTGCCATCCTCGGCTGCGTAGTGGAGAACGGAATCATCGGCCCCGACCCAGAAAGAATGCGCCCCCTCATGGAGCTACCCCTCCCCCACTGCCCTAAAGCACTTAGGAGAACCCTGGGGCTTTTCGCCTACTATGCCCAATGGGTACCCAATTACGCGGACAAAGCCAGACCCCTCCTGAAAGCCACTTCCTTCCCCCTCACGGAGGAGGCGTGCGCGGCCTTCTCCCTCATTAAGGGAGACATAGCCAAGGCCACGATGCACGCAGTGGACGAGTCCATCCCCTTTCAGGTGGAGAGCGACGCATCCGACTTCGCCTTAGCCGCCACCCTAAACCAGGAGGGGAGGCCAGTGGCCTTCTTCTCAAGGACCCTACAGGGCCCCGAGATCCGACATTCGTCGGTCGAGAAAGAGGCCCAGGCGATCGTGGAGGCAGTACGGCGCTGGAGGCACTACCTGGCAGGCAAACGATTTACCCTCCTCACCGACCAGCGTTCGGTGGCTTTCATGTTTAATAACAAGCTGAAGGGCAAAATCAAGAATGACAAGATTTTGAGATGGAGAATCGAGCTCTCCACCTACGATTATGAGATCTTGTACCGGCCAGGCAAGCTGAACGAATCCCCTGATGCCCTTTCACGAATGACATGCGCCAGCGCGCATATCGATAGGCTTCAGACCCTCCACGACCAGCTCTGCCACCCCGGAGTCACCAGACTCTACCATTTCATTAAGGCCCGCAACCTGACCTACTCCATCGAGGAGGTCAGGACCATGACCAGGAACTGCCAGACCTGTGCGGAGTGCAAACCGCACTTCTATAGGCCGGACCGAGCAAGCCTGATCAAGGCCACCCGCCCCTTCGAGCGCCTGAGCATCGACTTTAAGGGGCCCCTCCCGTCCTCTGACCGTAATGTGTACTTCCTCAACATCGTTGATGAGTACTCCCGTTTCCCCTTTGCCTTCCCCTGCCCCGACATGACCAGTAGCACGGTCATTAAGTGCCTGAATGCCCTCTTCGCCTTGTTCGGGTTCCCGAACTATATACACAGCGACCGGGGCTCCTCCTTCATGAGCGAGGAACTCCGGCAATTCCTCCTAGAGAGAGGTATTGCAGCAAGCAGGACCACCAGCTACAACCCCAGAGGTAACGGTCAGGTGGAAAGAGAGAACGCGACGGTATGGAAGGCCGTCCTCTTAGCCTTAAAGTCTAAGGGCCTCCCAACCTCCCGCTGGCAAGAAGTCCTCCCGACAGCGCTGCACTCCATCCGGTCATTACTTTGCACGGCCACTAACACCACCCCCCATGAACGAATGTTCGTTTTCCCCAGGAAGTCGACTACGGGAACCACTCTACCAACCTGGCTGACCGCCCCGGGGCCGGTCTGGCTGCGGAAACACGTGAGGACCCATAAAACGGACCCCCTGGTCGAGAGGGTGAACCTCCTGCACGCCAACCCCCAGTACGCCTACGTGGCGTACCCAGACGGGCGGGAGGACACTGTCTCCCTACGAGACCTCGCACCCTCAGCCGATCCGGAAACACCGCCACCACCCCCCCCAACCTCAGTCCAGGTAGACGGCATGCCGGAACCCCACGAGCCCTCGCCGACCACGCAAACACCAGCATCAACACCGGATAAGGCACCAGCACCGGATAAGGCAACACCACCGCTGCGGCGATCGGAGAGGCTTACGAAGCCTCCGGACAGACTGACCTACCAGAATTGGTAGTACACTTCACCCCGCCGGACTTAATTCTAAACAAGGGGTGAATGTGGTAAACCACGTTCACTATTGTATCACTGTTAGTAGTTAGCACTGTTCACCACTGTTCGTTATAACTGTATCACTGACCACTATTGTATCACGGTACGAGGTCGCCTCTTGCCACACTGCTATACCTGGGATGACCACTGCCGACTCCGCCTTGGCTCCACCCACCAGGCCAGGTATAAAGGTGAGCGACTGGCTGGTATTCCTCCTGCTTGGATCGGATCACCCACGAGAGTGGGCTCTGTTATTTAGTCAATAAAAACCTTTAGTCACCTTCGTAACTCTTCGCCTTTTATTGGAGGAATTGATAGGTATATCACCAGACAACATCAAAAATGAAATGCTCAAGTTCAGCAATATGGAGATGCGGGGTGCGGTACTCAAGTTATTCAACATCATATTACGTTCAGGCTGTTTTCCCGATATCTGGTGCCAAGGACTAATCTCTCCCACATATAAAAGTGGAAACAAATCAGGCCCAAATAACTACCGCGGCATCTGTGTCAACAGTTGTCCAGGGAAGTTATTCTGCAGTATTCTAAATAGTAGATTACTGGATTTTCTTAACAAACATAATATCCTTAGAAAAAATCAAATAGGCTTTCTTCCAAAACATCGCACCACCGACCATATCTATACCCTTCACACTCTCATTGAAAAACATATACACCAAACAAAAAATGGGAAAATATTCGCTTGTTTCATTGACTTCAAGAAAGCCTTTGACTCTATTTGGCACGAAGGGCTCTATTACAAACTTCTTCAGTGTGGAATAGGGGGCAAAGTCTATGACCTTATTAAATCGATGTATCTGAAAAATAAATGCGGTGTCAAAATTGGAGACAAACGCACCGGTTTCTTCACCCAGAGAAGAGGCGTCCGGCAGGGCTGCAATTTGAGCCCGACCCTGTTCAACATATACATAAATGAATTAGCAGACATGCTGGTGCAAAGCGAGTCACCGGGTCTCTGCCTCCTTGATGGAGAAGTGAAATCCCTGTTCTATGCGGACGACCTGGTTCTGCTGTCTCCCACAGAACAGGGATTACAGCAACAATTAGACCTACTTGACAAATACTGCCAAAATTGGGCCCTAACAGTAAATCTAAAGAAAAC